>NC_082640.1:154054791-154357822 GCF_028023285.1 Balaenoptera ricei
GCTATTACATATAGAATGGATGGACAACAAGGTCCTACTGTGTAGCACAGGGAGCTGTATTCAATATCCTATGATAAACCACAATGGAAAAGAATATATCAATAAAAGAATGTATATCTATGTATAACTGAACCACTTTGCTGTACAGCAGAAATTAACATTGTGAATCAACTATACTTCAATTAAAAAAAACCAACAGTGGCAGGAGGGAATTAGAAGCAGATGAACTTGCCTCTTTGAGCTAGCTCTTTGGCTGTCTCCTTCCCGATGCCTGTGTTGGCTCCAGTGACCACAGCGACCTTCTCAGGAAGCTGGACGGTTGATGTACACACCCCGCTGGACAGCATTTTCCTGCAGAGGAGAGCTCATCAGTTCTTCATTCTCTTTGTCTCAGCCAGAGATTCCTGCAACACCCCCGTGTCTACAGGCCCCAAGGCTGAGGGCTGTTTTGGTTCCTTCTAATGCTGTCTTTTTATAGATTAAAGGAAGGTTGGAGGAAAGAAAACAAAATTTTCTGCTCTTAAGATTTTCTTGCTCGGGCTTCCCTGGTGGCACAGTGGTTAAGAATCTGCTTGCCAATGCAGGGGACACGGGTTCGAGCCCTGGTCCAGGAAGATCCCACATGCCGCAGAGCAACTAAGCCCGTGCACCACAACTGCTGAGCCTGCGCTCTAGAGCCTGTAAGCCACAACTACTGAGCCTGTGTGCCACAACTAGTGAAGTCCGCGTGGCTAGAGCCCGTGTTCCGCAACAAGAGAAGCCACCGCAATGAGAAGCCCACGCGCCGCAACTAGAGAAAGCCCGTGAGCAGCAATGAAGACCCAACGCAGCCAAAAATAAAAATAAATAAATTCATTAAAAAAAAAAAGATTTTCTTGTTCAAATGTTTCTGCTCTTGCTTGAGGACAGAAGTGATTCTATTATAAGGGCAAACCTTAGCACTGTTCCCTGCAGTTACAAGAACTGATGAATATCTGTTTAGCCAGGCTCCTGGTGGAGCTCTTTCTTAGGCTTAGGAAATCACAAGACTCAGCCTAGAAAAAGAAGAACTGGTCCACTGATGTTAATCTGTCCATAACTGGCACTTTATGGCCTTGATAAAACAGCTTACCCAACACAAAGTTAAAATTATGAAAGCTTGTCATCCTGGACAAAACGAACAGAAACACACACACACTTAAAAATAAGACAAAGAGGGACTTCCCTGGTGGCGCAGTGGTTAAGAATCTGTCTGCCAGTGCAGGGGACACGGGTTCGAGCCCTGGTCCGGGAAGATCCCTCACGCCGCAGAGCAACTAAGCCCGTGCGCCACAACTACTGAGCCCGCATGCCACAACTACTGAAGCCTGCGTGCCTAGAGCCTGTGCTCCACAACAAGAGAAGCCACCTCAGTGAGAAGCCTGCGCTCAGCAACGAAGAGTAGCCCCTGCTCGCCACAACTAGAGAAAGCTTGCACACAGCAACGAAGACTCAACGCAGCCAAAAATAAATAAATACATTTAGAAAAAATAAATAAATAAGACAAAGAATAATGTAAATAAGTACAAAGGGGAGCTGAGATTCAAGTCCTGGTTTCACTAATTTGTGTCCTTCTTCCTTCATCTTGCTTCTCCAAAAGAATGAATGCACAAACAGGTATTAGTAGGCCTCGGATTGTTCTTTTCTCTGCAAATCTTGGGGGCTCAATTTAAAACAATTTGTTGACTGGGAGATGCATTTTTAAGAGCATTTCAACCTTTTTCATTGAACTTAGAATTGCAAAGTACACACTTCTAGCCACTCAAGTTCCTGCTTAGAACAAACAGGCCATGAAGGAAGCAAACTAACTCAAGGTGACCACCAACGGATATCTTCCTCCTCAGAACAAGCCTCCCTGCTCAGTTTCTCACATCCCTTCAGCTTTAGCTCCAGGAGCCACAACACATCAGGGCCTCTACCCAGCTCTTCTTTCTCCTTAACCAGCAGGAAGAAAAGAGACAATCAACTATGAAAGTCCAGCTCTGGTCGAGCCCCCACGACCTAGCTAGGTGGTTTGGAACATCACCCTTGGAGTGTAACCTTCCTTAGAAAAATCTTGCTGAGGTATGAGCACTATTTTCAGTTCAGGTTCAACTCTTCACTGAGATTCTACGTGGATAAGAGGATGTCGTGGCGGAAAGAGATAAAAAGCAGCGTTTCGGCCGAGTACCAACACCCATGTGTGCCGAGAGGTGGAAGGACTGCATGTGCAGAGGGGAGGAGAAATACAACTGGAGGAGGGGCTCGAGGGAGGTGGGGAGAAAGGGAGGAAGGGGTGACTGTGGTAAGAAACGGCAGACGATGATCTAGCGCGCCTTCCAGTTCCACTCAGACAGTGACCCCCTCCCCCTTCCCCCGCCCATCCAATCCCCACCGAGGGAAGGAGTGTGTGTCTTCAGTCACTGGTCCACCGTCACTACTGGTGATTTACTCAGCACCAATCAGCAGTGTGCAACTCGCTGCTGATTCTCCGGGGCACTCAGCCAGCCATTGGCTGATGTGTCACCTGGTCAAGAGACCACGACCCTCAACCTCTCCTCCCCACCCCCAAACCCCAGAGCAGGACTCGGACCACCTCCCACCCCCAACTCCTGCTGCGAAGGCAGGTAGAAGGCAGGAGAGTGTAATGAAACCCTTTCATTTCTCTCCTTTACTACATCTGTGCAGAGAAAAAGCAAATCTAACAGCAACAAGAGAGCAAGCAATGGAGCTCCAGATGTCACGATTCGCGTTGAGGAAACAAAGCAGGGTGCTCCGGACTGCAGCCCCTTCCCACGGTCTGGGGTCTCCTGGTATCGCCCTCCTCACCCAGGGCAGCTGGACCTCCTCCGACCAACCGAACTCCCCTACTTGGAGCCCCAACCGAACTCCCCTACTTGGAGCCCCGCGGGGAGTCTTCCTTTCCTTCTTTTGAAGAACAGAGCTTCGATGGGGATGAATGTTCCCCCCGAAGACTTCTCAAGAGAAGGCAATACATTTGCACAGACCTGATCTGGGGTGCAGCGATGTACAGGAGAAAGGGGAGGAGGAAGAGCAGGAGCAGGAGCAGGACCCCAATCATCTCGCGGGGAGGCAGGTGCGGCTGCCGGAGGTGAGCGAGATGCCCCAGCGGTGCTCGCCGGCTGTGGCCTCTCTTCCAAGACACGCCCTAGTAAAGTGCGACAGCCCGGGGAGTAAAGCCGTCTGGGAAATGTAGTCCAAAGCTTGGCATGTGAGCACGCTGTTCGCAGACGCTGAGAGAAGCTGAATTTTGCACCAGATACGCAACGGGTCCCCAACCAGCTAGGATCTAGGGCCTTTGGGATCATCGAACCAGCTCTCCCATGGCCCTTCTGGCCACCATGAAATCTCCCCAGTCCTCTCTGTGCCGGTGCCTAAGTCCAGACGCTGGTTCAGTTTTCCCCAATTATGGGTAGGCGGTTACCGCATGTTTCTCCTGGAGGTCAAATATTGGCATCTGGGAAATGTTCTAAGGCTGATTGCACAAAAGAGGAGCCGTTGGAGTCTGACAGTTGGGGGGGAGGGGGGAATCTTTCCTCCTTAGGGATTCCTTCACGCAAAGAAGCAGAAGCAATCGGTCCCTGAAGACACTACCAGGAGAATCATTTTATTGTGTCTTTGTGGAATTATAATGAAATATAAAGTATAATATCATAATTTTCCTGGTGTTTGAGTGTTAATTGATGATAGAATATAGTTTTCTTGATGACTTGGGTTAGTTATATTAACTCCCAGGGTAGCAATGGATTTCTCAGATTAGCACAGTTGGTTTTGCCTACTCATGAAAGTATTTAATCCTGTCTTGAATTAAAGCCATGGAAACTCTCTGGGAACAAGCAGCTTCCCTGGTCAGTCACTCCTTTCAGTCTGCCCTCTAAGGACTATGTCTCGTTTCCTTGGGGGTGAAGGTGGGGAATGTTTTAAGTCATTATCTGTCTGTGGTCCCTGACTGCACACAGTAATGTATTCTGGTTCTTCTGGATAATTCATTTCCATTTGATTGAAAGACACATATTCCAAGCTCAATTTGAACCAATATATTTTATAGCAATTGGAGAGGAGAGGGTTTCCTTCACACAATACAAATTTCTACTGATTTAACATTATATTAAATAAGTCATCAGATTTTGTCACATGCTCATTATTGGGTTACCTAATATTTGAATAGAGTTTTACACCTGTATTAAAAGCCTTTCCCATGTTTTGTTCCTTATTCATTCACTCATTTATTTGACAAATGTTTATGGTATTCCTACAATGTACTAGGCACTGTGCTGAGGTCCAGCAAGGAGCCAGGGAGAAATTACCTCTGCAACAAGTGATCGGGGCTTCCCTGGTGGTGCAGTGGTTAAGAATCTGCCTGCCAATGCAGGGGACACGCGTTTGAGCCCTGGTCCGGGAAGATCCCACATGCTGCAGAGCAACTAAGCCTGTGAGCCACAACTACTGAGCCTGTGCTCTAGACCCTGCAAGCCGCAACTACTGAGTCCGTGTGCCACAACTACTGAAGCCCACGTGCCACAACTACTGAAGCCCACGTGCCACAACTACTGAAGCCCACCCGCCTAGAGCCTGTGCTCCACAAGAGGAGCCACCACAATGAGAAGCCCGTGCACCGCAACGAAGAGTAGCCCCCGCTCGCCACAACTAGAGAAAGCCCGCGCACAGCAACAAAGACCCGACGCAGCCAAAAATAAATAAATTAAAAAACAAACAAACAAACAAAAACAAAAAAACAAGTGATCACTGTGAATAAATTGTGATGAGGGTTATGAGGGAAAATAGAGAAATCTTTGGGAGGTCATAGCAGGAGACCTCTCCTGGTCTGGAAATCAGGAAGGCTTCTTTGAGGAAATAACATGTGAGCTGAGGCCTGAGGAAGGCCAGGAGTTAGTGGGCAAGCAACATATAGGCAAGAGTGCTCTGAGCAAAGGACTTGAGTGAGTGCACTTGATGGTGCAGAGTTAAAACAGGGGCCACTAGAACAATGGAAAACACTGGTCTAGTTGAGGCACAGGGGCTAGGGGCAGTGCCAGAAATGGCAATAACAACCAGTGCTTATATAGTGCTTATTATGTGCCAGGCCTTGCCCAAGTGCCTTATATCTATTAACCACCTTGATTCTCATAACAACTCTATGAGGTAGGTACTGTGATTTTCCCTATTTCACAGAAAAGGAAACTGAAACAACAACAAGGTTAAATACGTTAGCCCAGGACATAGTGGCAGAGCTGGGATTCAAACTTAAGCATGTTGTATCCATGGTCTGTGCCCTTAACTACTAAGCCGTGTTGCCAAAAGATGAAGCTGGAGAACTTCTTCTTATACATATGCACATTTGGGCATCTACACAAAATTTGCATGCAATTGCATCCATAGAACCCAGATTAAAAACAAATGGTTAAACCTGTCAATTTTAATAATGTAATAGGGAGTTATTTACAAGCAAAAGCGAGTTTATTCAGAAATAGCCATAGGAACCCGCAATTCAAGATATGCAAACTATGGTGGCCCATGGGCAAATCCAGAGAACAAGGAAGGGAAGCTTGCTTTTATAGCAAAAGGGGGGGTGGTTGGGAGGGGCTGTGATAATCAAAGAGTCCATTGGAGAAAGCTGGGAATCCAAAGTATGGAGGCGTCTCATTGGTTGGGCTGCTAAAGTCTGATTGGCCGGACTGTATGCAGTGGAGAGTTTTCTTCTTCCTGCTGGATAGTGATGTAGGCAACACTTTCCTGTGGGAGATGTAGGCAAACATCTCTTCCTGTTTGGAGTAATTGATGATGCATGACTGGGCATGAGAGCTCCCCATATAGGCCTGTCCCACTCCAATTATAGCTGAGGTTTCTTTAGTTAATTCCACAAAATTGATGACTGAAGATGGGTAAACAGAAGAGTCACTTGGAGAGGAAGTTAGAGAAAGTGCAGAGGAGGACCTTGAGGAGCATTCAAATTATGGGATAGGTAGAAAAAGGTAAGACTGAAAATGGACTGTGAAAAGGGGACAGAGAGGTTGGAGATGTATTAGCTTGGGTCTGAGCAGGTTAGAGAAACCACACAGTAAATTTGAACAGGGAAATTTTAATATGAAGAATTATTAACCATAACAGAGGATTGGAATGATGAGGAACTGGCTTGTACAGGAGTGATTAAACTTTTCTTATAAAGAAAAGTAAATATTTTAGGTTTTGGGGGCCATCTCTGTTGCAGCTACCAACTCTGCTACCGTAACATGAAAACAGCCATAGACAGTATGTAAATGAATGAGCATGGCTGTGTTCCAATAAAACGTTATTTACACAAACAGGCAGTGGACTGAATTTGGCCTGTGGGTCACAGTTTGCCAACCAGTGTGCTAGTAAGAAGTAAAGAGAACTCTAGGGAATTCCCTGGCAGTCCAGTGGTTAGGATTCCCCACTTTCACTGCCAAGGGCCAGGGTTCAATCCCTGGTTGGGGAACTAAGATCCCGCAAGCTGTGTGGCATGGCCCCCCCCCCAAAAAAAAAGAACTCTATAAAGGCTAAAAGAACAGATAAAATAAAAAATAGATATAATTTAAATTTTTAATAGCAGATATACTATAAATAATACAACATAATATAATATATAATAGCCCCTACCTGGGGCTGAGATGGAGCTCCCTAGGAAAAGACCCCTTCTACTCCCAGACTGAAGCCCAGGGCTTGCTGGAGAGTATAGCACACTGAATGGCAGAGAAGTCACTGTCTGCTGCACCACTGAAATTTGCTGGAAATCCACTGTGCTAGGGAAAGCTGTCCACAGAGAAGTGTCTCACTGGAGGCACTCTGCTACAAAACCACCTGAGGGGAGGGTTGCTGGGGGAGGCTGCCGGCCACTGAATGCTGATGGGGCCAGGCACTTGATGGTGCAGAAGCTGCGTGGACCACAGGAGCCTGGCACTGCGGGAGCCAAGCCTGCTGCAGAAGCCTGCAGAGCTAGCGCAACAGAACCAGAAAGCAAGCCCCTTTCCTTCCGCAGTGTCTCTCCAGTGCCATCTATTGACAAAGCATAATATCGTGCCAGATGCCAAAGAAGAGAATATAGAAAATAGAAGGGTCATTTTACACACTCATAAAGCAGGCAAAAAGGATGAATTGGAGCTGAAAGGTAATAAATTGATAACTGGCACCAGAGGGAACCCAGAGGATGTGGTGTAATAGGATGCATTATAAAGGCGTTTAAAGAAGTGGGTACAACACCAAAAGCATGATCCATAGAAGAACAAATTAAGTTAGACTTCATCCAAATTAATAACTTCTGTTCTTTGAAAAATAAAGACTGGGAGAAAATATTTGCAAATCACATATCTGATAAAGGACTTGTAGTCAGAATATATATTTTAAAAACTCCCCAAACTCAAGATTAAGAAAACAACCCAATTTTTAAAATGGTCTAGTGGTTTGAACAGATACTTCAACAAAGAAGATATATAGGGACTTCCCTGGTGGTCCAGTGGTTAAAAATCTGCCTTACAATGCAGGAGATGAGGGTTCCATCCCTGGTCGGGGAACTAGGATCCCACATACTGAGGGGCAACTAAGCCCGCAAGTCACAACTAGAGAGCCTGTGTGCCACAACTACTGAGCCCGAGCACTGCAACTACTGAGCCCACATGCCGCAACTAGAGAGAGAAGCCCACGCACCACAACAAAGAGCTCGTGCACCGCAGCAAAGATCCCGTGTGCCGCAACTAAGAACAGACACAGCCAAAAATGAAAAAGAGGAAGGAAGGAATAAAGAAAGAAAGAAAGGAAGGAAGGAAGGAAGAAGGAAGGAAAGAAAGGAAGGAAGGAAGAAAAGGTATATAGATGGCAAATGAGTACATTTTTAAAGTGCTCAATATCATTAGTCCTTAGGGAAATACAAATTAAAACCACAATAAGATGCCACTACATACCTACTATAATGGCTAAAATAAAAAAGACTGACCATATCAAGTATTGATGAGAATGTGGAGCAACTGGAACTCTCATACACTCTTTCTGAGAATGCAAAATGATACAACTACCTTGGAAAACAGTTTGGCGATTTCTCAAATAGTTAAATGGGAGTTAAACGTACATCTATCCTATGACTCTTAGGTAATTTCCCAAAAGAAATGGAAGTTTATTCATTCAAAGACTTGTATGTGAATGATCATAGACTCTGTGTTATAATAAAAAAATAGGAAACAACCCAAGTGTCCATCAACAGGTGAATGGATAAACAAATTGTAATACATCCACACAATGAATACTACTCAGCAATAAGAAGGAATAGACTTTCAATGCACTCAACAGCCTGAAGGAATCTCAAAGTAACTATGTTGAGTAAAAGAAGCCAGGCCAAAATGATTCCATTTATGTAAAATCCTAGAAAACGCAAACTGTAGGTTATAGACTGTGGTGATAGAAAGCAGACCAGTGGCTTCCCGGGGATGGGGGGAAGTGGAGAGGAATGGGAGGATTTTACCAAGGGGAATGAGGAAACTTTTGGGGTGATGGACAGGTTCATTGTCTTGACGGTGGTGATAGACTGTGTGATGAGTGTATGGTAATGTGAAAACTCATCAAATTGTATACTTTTAACATGTGCATATAAATTATACCTCAATAAAACTGTGAAAAATAGAAGTAGGTATTGATCAAGTGTGCCATGCTACTGAGAAGTCAGGCAACAAAGAACTGAGACGTGCCCACTAGATTCAGCACTGTATCAGTCATTGGTGACTTTGGGGAGAACAGCTTCAGAGAAGAGGTGGGGTGGGAGCCTGATTGGAGGAGGCTGTGAGAAAATGTAGCCAACGTTTTCAGGCTGGGGAGGAGAAAAGAGTTTAGTATCAGGAAGAGGAGGTGGGATGGTAGGAGCATTTTTATTTATTTAATTTTATTTTTTTGGCCACACCGCGCGGCTTGTGGGATTAGTTCCCTGACCAGGGATTGAACCTGGGCCTTTGGTAGTGAGAGTGCGGAGTCCTAACCACTGGACCACCAGGGAATTCCCTGGTAGGAGCATTTTTAAAGAGCACAGAGGAAAAAGTTAAAGATAAAGGGGAGATAGGAGATAAATGATAGAGTAAGGTCCCTGAGAAAGCAGGAGATGATGGGCTAGAGACAAATTCACTTCAGGAGGAAAGGAAAATATGATGAGCATGAATTCAAATAGACTTCTAAACTTGGTAGCAGAATATTCCTTCTGGTTGTCCCTATTTGTGTGTGTGTGTGTGTGTGTGTGTGTGTGTGTGTTAAGAGGTCAGGATACATGTTGAAATTGAGGCAAGGAGTTTAAGAGGGATAGTGAAGGTTTGAAATAATCTTTGTGGAGATTAGGTTGGTGGCAATTAGGGAAATAAGAAAAGATGGACAGTTTCATTGGAAACCCTGGGTGGCGTTGGTGACTATGTACTTATAATGGCATCACCATGCAAGGTGACATGATTTGTCTCTAGCAGCTCTCATCAGCCAGCTGCACAAAGAGGACCAACGCATGGGTTCATCCAGAGTTGGGGTTTTCAGGCTCTTAGGGCAGAAAGACAAGGGGGTCAGGGGGCTGAGGATATTGGTAAGGGAATGATTGAAGTGATGAGTATGAAATCTCAGTTGGATAAAAAAGGAAGTGATGACAGCAGGGCCTTATAGTGGTCTGGAGGTCCTCCTGGGGTTAAATAACTGCTACGTTGGGATTCGTGCCACAAGAGAGCTAGATGAATAGGAGGTGCTGTGGTGGGGTTGTCTGAATGCAGGATTTTAGAGGTGGATGGTTCCAGGTGTTGACAGGCTGAGGGGTGGAATGAGGTAGAGGAGGTTTCTGATGAGGAGGAGGTCAAGGGCCTGAGGGTCCAGGGAGTTGCTGGCACATCTATGAAGATAATGAAGTCACCTGGATGATGGCAGTGTTAGGATGAGAAGGCTGAGAAACAGGCACCAAAATCATCTGCGAAAAAAGAGACATGGGAGGGAAGTAAATCCAGGACAGGGTCAGAGAGGAGGAGCCTCATGACTTGGGGCTCAAAGGAGCAGGCGTTTCATGTCAGGATGGAGGAAGGGTCTGGAAGTGGGGGTGGGCTGTGGAGAGGACAGTGATACCCTGCCCCCGGGAAGCTGAGGCATGTGGGATACGGGAGAATAACGAGCCTCCACTTCAGAAACTGCAGGCCAAGAGGTGTCCACAGGACACAGCCAGTTCTCAGCTGAGGCCGGGAATTGGGGGTACATTAGAGATACAAAGGCTGAAGATGTGAGGGTGTTTCTTATTCATGAAAATGGAATTCCGGTGAGAAGTGTGGAGGGGAGAGGATTGTGGGCTTGGGTCAGGGAGAAGATCAATGGGTTTATGTTTGGGAATGTTCACTTAGCAACCCTGTGTGCAGTGTGGTATGTTTGTTCTTTCAACAACCAAGAAAACTGTCAGTGTGGATGCACTGTGATAAGGGCTGTTGTACAAATAGCACAGGGCATTTGCAAGTAGTGAAGTGGAGCACGCCTAGGGGAAGGCAAACAAAACTCCAGCCGATGAAGGAACAGGATAGTCGAGAGGCCAGGAGGAGGGGCAGTTGAGCCAAGTGAGCCAGTAGATGGGATGGAGGGGTGATCAAAGCATACCAGGTATGGGTTTGAAGGCACATGGTGTGATGGAGCTCACAGTGTTCTAAGAACGTGAATGAGTCTAGATCAAAGGGTGGGGATGGGTGAGGGATGGTAGATCAGGTCAGAGACAGGCAACGTTCAGATCATGAAGGGCCTGTGTGCCAAGCTAGAGTTCGAACTTTATCCTGAAATCAAGCCTGTGAAAGGTTTTAGGCAGAATGAGATAATTGGATTTATGCCCAGCTGCTGTCCTCCCAAACAAATTGTAATGCTCAATAAACCAATTTCTCCCACCCACACTTCTCTGAGCTCCAGACCTATATTTCCAGCTACGTGCCAGACCTCTGCCTTTGGCTGTCCTGGCCTCTCCCTGTGTGTGCCTTGAATCTAGTGAATGACACCACCTTTCTCTATGCCTACATCCAATCTCACGGGTGCTGTTAGAGAAAACCATGCTCCTGGGGAGGTCGGTGCCATGACAAATCAATGGTTAACAGCAAAGCTGTCTAACATGCATATTCATTAATTTGCTCCATTATCATGCTCAGTCAATGTTTGGAGATGACCCAGTCAACATACTGGGTTCAGGATAGAACTGATCTATGGCATATCATTTTCTTTGTCTCTTCCAAGCTTTCATTTAAAAGATAAATCCATACAGAGTAAGATTTCATTAGTAAGGCTATCTATTACTTTCTATTGCTTAAGGAAATTATTTTGCAAATACAGGCTTAGCAAGAATTCTCCAGGACAGTTCTCTTAAGTTGTTTTTTCAGTTATCTATAGTTTTGTAACACACTATATATGTTACAATCCACCCACACATAAAGATTAAATAGAATTTATTTTATAATGTTCATGATCTGTGGGTCAGAAACTCAGGAAGGGTTCAGCTAGGTGTTTCTTCCCCTCCATGTGGTGTTGACTGAATTACTCCACGGGGTAATCCATGGAGTAATCCAGATGATGTCTGGGTTGGTCCAAGAAGGCTTCCCCTTACATGTCTTGAATCTCGGCAGGATAGCTAGAAGCTGAACTCAGGTGGACCACTCTCCTTCTCCATATAGACTCAGGGCCTCTCCGTGGTCTTTCCAGCAGGCTTGTTCAACTTCTTCCAAAATGACAGAACTCGAGGAATGATATTTAAGAGATAGAAAATTTCTTAACGTCTGGGCTTGGAAACTGGCACAACATCACTTCCGTGTAGTCTATTGGTCAGAGAAGTCACACCACAGTCACACAGAGCCCACCAAGATTCAAAGAGAGGAGGGGCACATAGACCTACCTCTCCAATTGTCAAGAGACCAAGAGAATGTATGCCATCTTTATTTTTTTTTCTTTTCCATTATGGTTTATTACAGGATATTGAATATAGTTCCCTATGCTATACAATAGGACCTTGTTGTTTATCCATTCCATATATAATAGTTTGCATCTGCTAGTTCCACAATTCCCAATCCAACCCTCCTCACACACCACCCCCCCTTCCCAGCAACCACAGTGTATGCCATCTTTAAACTGTGCTCTTGCTCGGAATCTAGAAGGATATTTTACAAGTGAAATTATTCTTTTGGTATTTCTGTAAAATTACTGAAATCGTTATCATTCAAGATATGTGTGAGGGCATTGTTCAAAAAATTTTAATATCAATTAATTTTTATTGAGCTGTAATTAACATACGACAATATTCATCCTTTTAAACTATACAATTCAGTGGTTTTTATCATATTCACAAGGCTGTACAATCATTACCACTGTCTAATTTCATAACATTTTCATCATCCCCAAAATAAACTTTATACCCTTTGCCAATCACTCCCTATTCCTTCCTCTCAGCTACTGCCAGGAACTAATCTACTTTCTCTCTCTATGGGTCTGCCTTTAGAGATTTCATAAAAATGGAATCATACAATATGTGGCTGTTTGTGTCTGGCTTCTTCACATAGCATAATGTTTTGAAGATTCTTCCACATTGTAGTACATATTAGTGCTTTATTCCTTTTTATGGCTGAGCAATAATTCATTGTACGGACATTCCATATTTTCTTAATCCGTTCATCAGTTGATGCACAGTTTAGGTTATTTCCACTTTGGGGCCATTATGAATAATGCTACTATAAACATTTGTGAACAAGTCTCTGTGTAGATATATATTTTTATTCATTTTGTAGATGTAACTAGGAATGAAATTGCTAGATCATATATTAACAACACTATGTTTAATTGTTTAAGGAACTACGAGACTGTTTGCCAAAGAAGCTATTTTACATTCGTATCAGCAGTGTATGTTGCCAGTTTCTCTACATCCTTGCCAATACTTGTTATCATCTGTGTATTGATTTTAGTCATCCAAGTGGGTATGAAGTAGTATCTCTTTGTTGTTTTGATTTGCATTCCTCTGATGACTAATGATGCTGAACATCTTTCCATGTACTTATTGGCCATTTTATTTTTAGGTATGTATCCTTGGAGAAATGTCCACTCTGATCATTTGCCCATTTTCAGTTGGGTTATTTATCTTTTTATTGTTGAGGAAAGTCAGGATTTTGACCCAGGAAATCTGGCCCCGCAACCTGTGGGTCTAACTCTCATGCTCTCCTCCCTCTTGGTATGCATCATGGTTACAAAGTGGTACAAATTTTGTTTTATTACTATTTACTCTAGGTAAGAAGTAGGATGAAAAGACATTTAAAAACTGGAAAATATAGCTTCTCTTGGAGGTGATAACTCTCTTGGTTTGGGAAAAAAAACATTTATAACACCTTTAGGAAGGCAACAGGTACCCAGTGGAGACAGTTTAATAAAGAAATAGCTAAACTGCCTTGCATGAGAAGATAAAGGAATTTGGGGGTTTGGGCGAATAGCCAAAAAGGAACAAAGATAAGACTCCCTAAAGAAGAGACTTAACAAATCATCACATTGCATACTTTAAATATCTTACAATTTTCACACTACCGTATATAAAATAGATAACCAACAAGGACCTACTGTATACACAGGGAACTATACTCAGTATTTTGTAATAACCTGTAAGGGAAAAGAATCTGAAAAAGAATATATATATACATATATATATATATATATATATATATATATATATATATATACACAACACACATATGTGTGTGGGTTTGTATAACAATATCTGTGCTGTATACTTGAAACTAACACAACACTTTAAATCAACTATACTTCAATAAAATAAAATTTTAAAAATCTTACAATTTTATTAGTCAGTTATGCCTCAAGAAAAGAAGAAGGAGGAGGAGGAGGAGAGGGAGGAGGAGGAGAGGGAGGAGGAGGAGGGGGAGGAGAGGGAGGAGAAGAAGAAGAGGGGGAGGGGAGGAAGGAAAGAGGAGTAGTATTAGTAAGAAACATGTCAGGAACTAAAGTTTATAGATAAAAGTAACCAGTGAAAATTTTTCGGTGTCAAGGTAACCAAAGGACTTTAAGAACAGGCCTGTTTAAAGTTTAGTATTAAGTCATTTATGTTGCTGAATTATAAACCCCCTCTATTTTCCCAAATCTTGGAAAAATCACACAATGTGTGAATTCACAGAAATCTTCGGGAGATTGATTGTTGGTCTTCCCAATAGATATAGGAAAGGGATCTAAGCCAACTTTATGTAAAATCAAAAGATGGGATGATTTCACTAACATTCGATTACATCTTATCATTAAAATGTAACACAGTGATCAAGGATTGTTAAAATAAATGTGGCAGAGTGAATTGCTGAGACCTTAAACTTATGTTTTGCTTTTCACTGCTCTGAAAAGAAATCTCCATGTTGATTGTTAGGGGTGGGTGTAGGGGAGCCAGATGTCGTATCATAGTATGAATGTGGTCCGATGGTGCCCAGCACTGTTAAGTATGTGGATAGGACACCAGTAATAAGATTTGAAATGTATGGAGCTAGAAGCTAATCAGTGGAAAATTCTTCCAATCATCAGAAGTGTAAAAGGTAAGTGGAATGTGGACTGTTTTGTTCTCATCAATGCCTAGTCAAAATGGAAATTATTCAATAATGCAGCATATACAATTACAAATGTACCATTTTTTCCTGTTTTTTTGTTGTGAATACATGAAAAATAATTGATCAGAATTTCCGTTTCTAGGGCGGCAATACTACAAACCACAAGTGTATGTGACTGTGTATGAAAGTACATAATTTATGCAACTATCAATAATTCAAAACAAATTTGAATAAAACCTCAATCTAAGCATGAGAAAACATCAGAAAACCCAAATTTAGAGGCATTCTACAAAATAACTGGCCAGTACTCTTCAAACGTGCCATTGTACCTAACAACTAAATGTAGTGTAGGGTCCTGAATTAGATCCTGTTCAAGAAATAGAACATTAGTGGGAAAACTGGTGAAAATAAAATAAGGCCTTCAGTTTACTTAATATTATTATACAAATGTTAATTTCCTAGTTTTAATTATTGTACTAAAATTATTTAAGATGTTAACATTAGGGGAAGCTGTATGAAGGGTGCATGGGATCTTTCAGTACTATTTTTGCAACTTTTCTGTAACCCTTAAAAATAAAACTTTTTTCAAACAAATTTGATCATCCATGATAGAAGTAAGGCTGAATTATCTTTTAATTCTGTCTGTGGAAAATTATATTTACAAAATCATTGTCACAGCAAGAGGCCATCAGAATTATGCAGCCAAAAAAATGAGAAAAAATATCATTAAACATGTCAGGCAGTTAGTTAATAAAAATATAATTTTCTGGACTTTGTGATCTTTGTGGCAATTAGATTTTTTTAATTTTATTTTTTCTTTTATTCAAGTACAGTTGATGTACAATATTATATGTTACAGGTGTACAATATAGTGATTCACAATTTTTAAAAGTTATATTCCATTTATAGTTATAAAATATCGGCTATATTCACTGTGTTGTACAATATATCCTTTTTTAATTTTAAATATCTATTTTATTTATTTATTTGGTGGTGCTGGGTGAAATACAGTGAAATGCACAAATCTTAAGTGTGTATTCACTGAGTTTCAACAAATGCATAGATCGCAAGATGTAGAACATTTCCATCACCCCAGAAAGTTCTCTCATTAGGGGTGCACAGGTCCCAGCCATGGCAGACTAATGGAGTTATCAGAATTAAGCTGGGAGGAAGGCCAAAAGTTTAGGAGATAGCCAGCACCCCTAGGCCCTGGAAAGGTACTAATAACTGATCCTGGGCAGTAAGCAGGTTTGCTTCGTTAGACTCCAGCTGAGTCAAAGGCACAGGATACAAAGCAAAACATTACTGGGCTCTAATCCTTTCCAAGAATACACATACTGAAGTTGTATCATCCTGTTATCCTGAAGGCCCTACCTCTTGGAGGGCAGTGGTTCTCAAATGGGGTAGTTTTGCCCCCCAGTGGACAGTTGGCAATGTCTGGAGACGTTTTGGTTGTCACAGGGGGGAGTAGTGCTACTGGCATGTATGTATAGAGGCCAGGGACGCTGCTAAGCACCCTCCAAAGTACAGGACAACCCCTTACAAGAATTTTCTGGCCCCAAATGTCAATAGTACCCGCTGTCGGTAAGTGTCCCTGACCAATAGGCGGAAAATCAATAGACGTTACATACTATCAGTAAACTTTTTTTTTGAGAAGGATAATGAGTTTATTTCACCTTTTAAAATCGAGAAAAAGGAACAATCGGTGCTCGCTTCGGCAGCACATATATTAAAAAAAAAAAAATTGGAAAAAAGGAACAACCATTATTACTGGGTAAAACAAATATAAAAACTGTGCTTCCACTTGGGTCAAGTCAGGGGTAGGGACATGGGAAGAGGCAGCAAGTCCCTCATGGCTGGAAATAGAAATATCTATGTGGTACTACATAAACACTTTTAGGGGGGTGGCAGGCAGTTTGTGGTAGGAAGGTTGGATTTGGGACCTTCTACTTCTCTGCCTAGATTCCAGAATCTGTGATTCTAAGACTAGGTGAAAGGAGGGAGAGAAGTAGAGGTTTATCATTCTTCCTCCTGCTCTAATTTGTAAGGGGCTTCTTCCAAGAGTAACCAGGGCAAGGATAACCACGTGGCCAGTGCAGTATGACCCCATTTGAATTCAGACCAAAATTCAAATCGTAGAGCAGCTTTCCAGCTTCGTATCATGTGATCTCTTCATAGCACACCCTTCAAGGATGGCTTACCTTCTGACCTGTGATTTATCAGTGTCAGGAAGAGGTGTTACAGGTGGTGAATGCTTCCTCATAGCTGAATTTTAGGTCTGTTCCTGCACTGGTTCTCCTGATGTTTTCATCTCTTTCTATCACATACAAGATTGAAGTCCCTAAAAAACAGATATCAGATTGGTCTGTGATCCTTTTGGTGTTGATTCCAATGATGAAGTACGTCAAGATGATAGTTTTGCTTATATAGCAACACATGTTTAAGAATGTCTCAATACTGGTTTGAGAAATAGCTTTGTTTTGTGATATTGCAATGGTTAATTTAACAAAAATAAACAAGTAAGTTGTTTCAAAGTGATCTTGTTTGTTTTGCTCAAAACTTTAATTTTTAATAAGCCAGAGGTTATGAGTTCACAAGGTACAAAAGGGAATATTCAGTGAAAAGCCTCCACCTATTCCTGTCCCCCGTCCTCTTAGAAGCAACCATTGTTATCTACTTCTTGTTATCTTTTCTGAGATAGTCTATGCATACCAAATAAATATGTCCATATAGTCCCTCCATTTTTTAAACAAATAGTAGCATATTATGGACACTGCTCTGCTCCTTGTCTTTTTACCTAATATTCTCAAAGATTGTTCCATGACCATATGTTAAAAAAAGTATTCTTTGTTACAGCTGTATAGTATCCATTGTATAGCTATGGACATTTGGACATTTGGAAGGTTTCCAAACTTTTGCTATTACACACAGTACTGCATGACAACCTTACAAAAACAAGAAAGTGGAATGTCTAGGTCAACAGGCATGTGTTTTGATTAATTAGATGTTGCCACACTTCTCTCTGGAGACTGTAACAATCAATTCTCCCAGTAGCATTTCATCATTATTTATTCACATTCTCACCAGTGGACCATGTTATATAACCTTTTTGATCTTTGTCAATTAAGTGAAGAGTGGCTCCCAGTGTAATTTTAAAAAAATATTTACTTATTTATTTTTACTCATTTAGGCTGTGCCGGGTCTTAGTTGCGGCACACGGAATCTTTGTTGCCACATGCGGGATCTTCATTGTGGCATGCGGGATCTTTAGTTGCGGCATGCAAACTCTTAGTTGCAGCATGCATGTGGGATCTAGTTCCCTGACTAGGGATGGAACCCAGGCCCCCTACATTGGGAGTGTGGAGTCTTAGCCACTGGATCACCAGGGAAGTCCCCAGCTCCCTGTGTAATTTTCATTTGCCTCTTTCTTATTATGAGTGAGGTTAAAGAATCACTTGTATTTTCTTTTCTGTAAACTGTGATTTCAATTGCATTGTTTATTCTTTTTCTTAGTGATTTTTAAGAGTTCTTTATACACTAAATAAATTAAACTCTTGTCTGCAAAACATGTGTTTCCTATCTTGTTATTATTAGGTTTTATCACTCTAAAATCATTTAAAAAATTGTTCAATGGTTTTTCTTAATACTTTAATGGTTTCATTTTTCACATTTATATCTTTGATCTATTTCAAATTTTGGTGTAAAGAGTAAGGTAAGGATCAAGTTTACTTTTTCCCAACTGGCTACCTAGGTATTATAATACTTTATTAAATACTCCGTCTCCACCACTAACCCCCACTGATTTGAAATGGTGTTTTTATCATATCTCTATTTCCATTTGTATTTGGGTCTATGTCTTGGCTTTCCATTCTGTTCTATTGATTTGTCTGACTATTCACCTGCTTGTACCACACTATTTAAATTATTATAGTTTTGTAATGTCGTTTAACATTTGGCAGGACTAATCAATCACCTGATGGTGGTCTTTGGATTATAATATTTAATAACATGTGTTTTCAGCAAACTATTTGTGTGTTTCCGTAATTCTAGATGCCTTATCTTCCTTCGAATATCTTTTCTATGCTGCTCCAGAGCACTACATGCTGTTCTTTAGGGCTCTCTGCCTCGCAGACAAGCTCAAGATAAATTGAGTATCATCTCCACAGGTGCAGGGGATCTTGAATTTGATTCAATAGTGATAGGGAGCCTACAGGACTTTAGTACAAAGGTACTCAGATTTGAGGTTATTAGATGTACTTTCCCTCGCATCATATGGCATTGTGTCTGTTTCACTGGTTGACCTCAGCTCTGATTACACGGGGTAGGGACGACTCAAATAAAACACCCACAGATCTTGTTTTCACATATAATCTAAGAGATGTTGTAGACCCAGTGTCACCAGGTATTGGAGAAAAGTACTCTGTCCAATCAGCAGGACCATGTTGGCCCAGCAGACATCCACTAGGAGGCAGGCACTGGGGAGCACCAGCAGAAAGTTCCCCTCAGGGGCTTCTGGGACTTTGCAGTATTTGCAGCTGACATTGCTGCAGTGAACTGGACCCAGAGCAGGAGAAGCGGGAAGAGATGGGAGAGGCAACCTGGGAGTCAAGAGGGATTCCCCTTGGGAATGATCCGACTACTCCTTGTTCTGTTCATCAGGTTCTTGGGATTTGCAAGGGGCAGGAATGGAACCAGGAAATGCTCAGTAAGTGTATGTTAAATGGATGGATGAATCAATGAATGAAGGAGTGAGCACCTGCCTGCCACAGGAGTCTTCTTTCATCACTCGTGTCTTCTTGGAGCCTCCTCTAGCTTTGCAGGAAGGAGCAGATCTGGGGCATGACTCTTGGAGTCCTGTCCAGGAGAGGAATACTGAGTGAGTAAAGGCTGTGAACCCTACATATCCTCCTCCCATCCCCTCACACACCTCCAGAGGGTGCTGAGAGTTTCTGCTTGGTTTGTTTCTCGTCTTTACCCTCATCTTTAATAGCATTCAACTGAAACATCACCTGCATTCATTAGCTTTCCCTTTTCTACACTAAACCCTTGAATAAAGCAAGTAGGACAGAAATCAATACAGCTAATCATAACAGCCAACTCTATTTTTTTTTTTTTTTTTTTTTTTTTTGGCCTTGCTGCATAGCATGCGGGATCTTAGTTCCCTGACCAAGGAAAATGTCCCCCCTGCAGTGGAGGTGCGGAGTCAACCACTGGACCACCAGGGAAGCTCAAACAGCCAACTCTTTTTCTTTTTTTTTTTTTTTAATTTATTTATGTTTTGGCTTCTTTGGGTCTTCTTTGCGGTGCACGGGCTTCTCATTGCAGTGGCTTCTCTTGTTGCGGAGCATGGGCTCTAGGCGCCCGGGCCTCAGTAGTTGTGGTGCGTGGGCTTCAGTAGTTGTGGCTCGTGGGCTCTAGAGCGCAGGCTCAGTAGTTGTGGCACAAAGGCTTAGCTGCTCCACGGCATGTGGGATCTTCCCAGACCAGGGCTTGAACAGGTGTCCCCTGCATTGGCAGGTGGATTCTTAACCACTGTGCCACCAGAGAAGTCCCTGAACAGCCAACTCTTTTTTTTTTTTTTAATTTATTTATTTATTTTATTTATGGCTGTGTTGGGTCTTCGTTTCTGTGCGAGGGCTTTCTCTAGTTGTGGCAAGCGGGGGCCACTCTTCATCGCGGTGCACGGGCCTCTCACTATCGTGGCCTCTCTTGTTGCGGAGCACAGGCTCCAGACGCGCAGGCTCAGTAATTGTGGCTCACGGGCCCAGTTGCTCCGCGGCACGTGGGATCTTCCCAGACCAGGGCTCGAACCTGTGTCCCCTGAATCGGCAGGCAGATTCTCAACCACTGCGCCACCAGGGAAGCCCCCAGCCAACTCTTATACAGTGTCTACTATGTGCTAGTCTCCATCTCAAATTTCCTACCTATTTAATTAATTTACTACTTAAAAAGGTAGGTGTATATTTTATCATGCCATTATGCAAGTGAGGAAAGTGAGTTAACAGAGAGGTTTAGTAACTTGCCCAGGGCCACCCATCTGGTAAGCAGTTCAGCTGAGATTTGAACCAGGAAGTCCACTCTAAGAGCCCATGCACTGAAACACTATACCTTTTCTTTGGCATGTACAATACATGTGTGTGTTAACTTCATTGAAACAGAACATAAAACACAGTCAAGTGCACAAATCAAGTGTGTGACTCAGTGAATTTTCACAAGGTGAGCACACCTGTGTAATAGCAACCCTCCCCAAAGAACAGAACACTACCAGCCCCCCCAGGAGATCCCAACATACCCCGCCCCAGTCTCTACCCCTTCCCCACCAAGGGAAACACTCTCCTGAATTCTCTCACCTCTCTTCTGGGGGTTTCTTCCTTGTCTTTCTATTTTAATCACACTGTATTTCAAGTATCATGGGGTCTGCTGCTAAAGTTAAAAATATTCTATTTTGGGGCTTTCCTGGTGGCGCAGTGGTTGAGAATCTGCCTGCCAATTAAGGGGACACGGGTTCGAGCCCTGGTCTGGGAAGATCCCACATGCCGCGGAGCAACTGGGCCCGTGAGCCACAATTACTGAGCCTGCGCGTCTGGAGCCTGTGCTCCGCAAGAAGAGAGGCCGCGATAGTGAGAGGCCCGCGCACCGCGATGAAGAGTGGCCCCCGCTTGCCACAACTAGAGAAAGCCCTCGCACAGAAACGAAGACCCAACACAGCCATAAATAAATAAATAAATAAATAAAAACATCTGATTGTCTTAAAAAAAAAAAATCCTTAGCCTCATTTCATTTAAAAAAAAAAAAAAAAAAAATATATATATATATATATATATATATATATATATATATATATATATATATATATATTCTATTTTGCAGGAGTGGAGGTGAGGGTGGTGGAGGGAACACATTCCCCAGATAAGAGAAATGACTGAGGGTGGGAAAGTTAGGGGCAGTTCTCCATCTCCCCTCATTCTCTTTGCCAGTAAGTGTGAGGCTCTGCTCTTTTCTCCAACCTTCTCTCCTGGGACTACATCTCCCAGCAGGCTGTGCTCTGACAGCTCTCGGATTTAAATAGGATTCTGGGCTACGCTTAGAGCCAGGCTGTTGCTGAACACCCAGGAGCGAGAGGAGCTGGAGGAAAGAGAAGCAGCAAGAAGCAGCCAAGAGTTGGAGCCAGACCAGGAGGAGCCCGAGCCAGAGTTGGAGTCAAAGTTGTTCTTGGTAAAGCAGCAGCAACTAAAGAAGTTGAAAAGATGCTGGTTTTCTTAGGACTGCTCACCTCCTTCCTTTCTTTCCTGTATGTGACAGCTCCATCCATCAGGTTTGTCTTAATTCAGTAACTCATTCAATAGTTTACAAAGCCCTGAATTGGGAGCCACGGAGCTTGTAAGAAGATGAGTTCTTAGCTGCAGAAGGAAGAGAAAGGGATGGAGGCCAAGGGAGAGAAAGTCAAGG
Organism: Balaenoptera ricei; assembly: GCF_028023285.1. NCBI lineage: Eukaryota > Metazoa > Chordata > Mammalia > Artiodactyla > Balaenopteridae > Balaenoptera > Balaenoptera ricei. The sequence continues at coordinate 154,076,817 of NC_082640.1, forward strand.
CAGGAAAAGCAGGAAGGAAGGAAGTAGCTATGAATACCGTGGTGGAAAACGAGAAGGAAGCACCTGGGGCTGGGAGAGGAGGGGCGGGTTTGAATTCTGATGCTATTGGAAGGCTGAGTGGATGACTGTTAAGTAGCTTGACAGACATCTTATGGGGGAGTCCTTGCTCTTTCACTCTATTCCCTTGGGTTCCTCTGAAGGTCTCCCTTTCTTCACTGTCCCTAGTCAAGGTGGCCCTGCTGCGTTACGGTGGGTGGTCATTGCCGAGGGACTCAATTGTTAAGTACCAGGCATCTGGGGAAGGGAACAAACTCTCTTCCCTTTGAGACTACCCTCAACTAACATTTTGGGTTGGCTCTTCTGTGTGGGATTTCTGGAGATGTCAAAGAAATGTGTGTTATGAGTAGAGAACTTTTAAATTGTTGAAGATAAAGAAGGTTAAATGGACATATCAGAGACAGAGTGTTGCTCTAGGTCCTGCCATAGAAACCTGGGTTTGGGTTCCAGTTTTGCCACCATTAGCAAGTGACTTGAACTTCCCTGAGCCTCAGCTTTCTCCACTGTAATGTGGGGATAATAACAGAGTGGTTGAGAGAATTAAATTCCCTTGGAAAATGCCTAGCCTAGTGCTTGGCAGCTGGATGATGCTCAGGTAATGTTAGTTTTACTTCCTCCCGTCCTATTTTTGGGAACTTATCAAATCAACTCTATGTAAAAGGATGTTCTCTGCACAGAGGTCTGAACAAGGGAGGTTTTCTCTCTGTGCATTGATGGCGAGTATGAAATCTCTAGTGGGATGGCAGAATATTCTAGCTCTCTAAAACTGGAGAGGCAGCCCAAGAGCCGTATTTCTATATGGGACCCTGGAGGTGCTGTTCATCAGTTACTCACCATTGATGCTTATTGAACGTGAGGGCTCAGGACCACTGATTCCACTAATGCCCATCCCCCTCATGTTCTTAGGGCAGGATAGAGAAGGAAGATGACCTCCGGGAACCTCTAGAGATAAGAGCGAGGTATCTTTGTTGTTTAACAAGGAACCATTGGCCCTGGCTCAAGAGAACTTATTCTATTTGCCCAGATGATCATTTGTAGCTTCCGGGCACGTGACCTCCCAACCTGAGCTGATAAGCAGGAGACTGCCTTGCCCACTGGGAAGACGCTGTCCCCTGAAGATTAGCTTCTTTAAGTCTCCTGACAACAACGAAAAGAAATCCCTCTTTGAGGCTGGGTGGATTTTATGTATCTCAGTCTGGGATTGGAAAGGATGGTGCATAAATGTTTTGTTTCTCTTGCCTGTAGGAAGTTCTTTGCTGGTGGGGTCTGTGGAACAAACATGCAGCTTCCCGGGAAGGTGGTGGTGATCACCGGTGCCAACACAGGCATCGGCAAGGAGACAGCCAGAGAGCTTGCTCGCAGAGGCAAGTCCTTCCTTTCCGTTTCCACAGGGCAGCACCTCCTGCCTTTCTCACTAGAAACTACTCACGTTCCCTTATCTTTCCTCCTGGGCTTAGAAGTTCTGGCCAGGAACTCAAGGAACCTGGGATTCAAGTCCAGCTGTGACACCAACTTACTCTGTGGCTTAAACTTTCCTTCCTTCCTGCTCCTTCCCTATTATATAAAGTAAGGAAAACAGTGATGTCCGTGTATAATATTGGTCAGGTCAGTTATTCTAAAAGGAGATCCTAAGCCTTGTTAAATATCAGGGTGTAAAAACCAGGGTTCCCAGCCTGGGGTTAAGCTGATAGCAAGGAAAATCTGGAAGCGGCAATTTAGCCACTCACTGCTTTAGGGATGACGCGGGGAATGCTCTGTCCACCAGTCCCAAACTCACTTACTAGACTCTTCTTCAGCCCAGGGTCTGAACACATTGCTGTCTGTTTGTTTTGGCCCCAGGAGCCCGAGTATACATTGCCTGCCGAGATGTACTGAAGGGGGAGTCTGCTGCCAGTGAAATCCGAGCTGATACAAAGAACTCCCAGGTGCTGGTACGGAAACTGGACCTATCTGATACCAAATCCATCCGAGCCTTTGCTGAGGGCTTCCGGGCAGGTGAGGCCCTGGGGGTTGGCTAGAGAGGCAGGAAGCTGGGTGTGGGAGTGGCTGCTCCACCCTGGACCAACTCTGACCCTTACATCAGACCCATCATGGCTTCCACTGCACAGGTTCTGCCACACGAACCAGCAGGGCAGGGAATTGGCACGGGGATGGCGGGTGGACAGGCTGGGCGGGATCCTTATCATCTTCTTGCCTCAGCGGTGGGAATGCTGGAGGTGACAGCTCCCTGTCTGGGCTTGTACCTTGGCATCGAGGTGTGGCCCCGATGCCACTCTCTTCTTTCATCCTGAGAATCAAACTTCTGTGGCCATAGGCACAAGAGGAAGTTGTGCTGCTGCCAATATTCTTCTGTATCTTGGAAAATGACCATCTTCTATCAAGGACTATGAAATCCATGAGGGACAGGAACCATGTCTGTCTTATTTTACCACTGTATGCCCAGTGCCCAGCCCAGCTCAGAGTCAGTACTAAGTACACATTTGCTGAATGAATGGATGAATGAATGAATGGTGTCCAGGAAGATAACAGCAACTAAAATTAGAAACCCAGGACTTCCCTGGTGGTGCAGTGGTTAAGAATCCACCTGCCAATGCAGGGGACACGGGTTCGAGCCCTGGTCCAGGAAGATCCCACATGCTGTGGAGCAACTAAGCCTGTGTGCCACAACTACTGAAGCCTATGCACCTAGAGCCCGTGCTCTGCAACAAGAGAAGCCACCACAACGAGAAGCCCGTGCACCGCAACGAAGAGTAGCCCCAACTCGCCGCAACTAGAGAAAGCCCGGGCGCAGCAACAAAGACCCAACGTAGCCAAAAATAAATAAATAAATAAATAAATTTATATATATATATAAAATTAGAAACCCAATGACAGTGGCTACTGAATATCACTGAGATAGGTCCAAAGGCAAGGAACAAACACTCAGGACTGGCAGCTAGCTGACTCCTTGCTAACCACATGGTCTCCTTGGTTGTGCTCTTTAGAGGAAAAGCAGCTTCATATTCTGATCAACAATGCAGGAGTGATGATGTGCCCATATTCCAAGACAGCTGATGGCTTTGAAACCCACCTGGGAGTCAACCACCTGGGTGAGTATCTTAGAGTGAGTAAAAAGCGAGACATATGCCATCATGTTCTCTGTAGGGAGATGACCCTGTACCAGTGCTGAGAATCTCCACTGGTCCTCATAGAGACCAAGATTCTACTAGACTGGAGATATTGGTTTTTCTTTCACTATCTTCTCCTAACCAGTACAAAAAACAGAGCTCCTCCTATTCATACCGTTAAGAAACCCCCAAACTTAGGAGATCCCAGGAAGAAGAAGGTCCTTCTTGAATGGGACTGTGGTAATGCAAGACCTGCCAAGCAGGGTCAGAAGTGGGGGTGCAGAAGTCTGTGTTTGGCTGGAGGGGGGGTCATATCCATAACTAAGGACCAAGCAAGCAAGGGTTGGTCCATTGTGGAGGCAGACCTTGAGGACTTGAGGCATGAGAGAGGCTAGTGTTCAGAGCTCGAGGCAATGGCTCTAGTGAGGGGAATCACAGAACAGGTTCTCTGATCCTCTGCAAATGTTATTTTCCCTGACGATTCCATCCTTCCTTCTGTACATGCCCACAGTTGTGTGAGCATAACCAGATGGGGGATGTCAGAAGCCATCAGTTGCTCCTGACCGGGGCAAGGGCAGAGGAACAAATAACAACAGATTACGTATATATTGCCTTACCTGTAGTCCAGCTCTGGCCCTTGCCTTGAGGACTCCACTAACTCAGACTGACTGCCCATTAGCACTAAGTTACTCATGGTATCAAAATGTTCACACCCAGAAGATAGTGAGCTAGTGATGAAGCCCTGTCATACATCAGCTCCCACACCCCAAGCCCAGGCTGCGGTCCCACTCTTCAATCTCCCCTGCTGGCTCTCCTCACAGGCCACTTCCTTCTCACCCACTTGCTCCTGGGGCAGCTGAAGGAGTCCGCTCCTGCACGGGTGGTGAACCTGTCATCAGTGGTCCACCTCGCTGGCAAGATTCGCTTCCATGACCTCCAGGGTGAGAAGTCCTACAACCGGGGTTTTGCTTATTGCCACAGCAAGCTGGCCAATGTGCTCTTTACTCGTGAGCTGGCCAAGAGGCTCCAAGGTAAGTCTAGAGAAAGGGCCAGGGTTAAGACAGCAAAAGCAGGGGCTTCAGTCCAGATTAGAGGTTCACAGAAACTTCTGAAGTCAGGATGTCAAACGTGCACATTTCAGTGGCAGCTCTGTGCATTAAGGAGAATGAGGTTGTAAAACAGAGTAAAAACAGAGTCCTTGCCCTTGGGAAGCTTAAAACTGAACAGAGGTCAGGAACCTATAAACCTTATGTGTTTTGTCACATCTTATTTCATATTTATCATCTCATCTGATTTTTCACAACAACCTCTTGCAACAGGCAGAGTAGGTATTGTTTTCACTATTTTATGGGTCCAAACTGAGGTCTAAAGAAGCGGCCGGCTCAAGATTATATGGCAAGTGAAGGAGTGAGGACTGGAATGTGGGGACTCTGTTTTAAACCAGGGTGCTTCCTTCGCTGTGCCATTTGCTGAGGTTTACAGCGTGATCTGAGCTACAGAGCTGCCACTCGCTGCCTGGAGTCAGGGTTTCAGATACTTGGGTCTGAGTTCTTGCTCTACCACGTAGTAGCCACGTGTGTATACAAACATGTCCCTTTAACCTCCCTTGACTTCATCCCCTCAACTGGAAAATGAGGTGAGGCCACTCTTGATCCTATGATTCTGTGCTCCCCTGGAGTTTTTGCTGAGCTTCTGACACTGACATCTGTGAATCTGGAGGACCATTTGCTACAGTGAATAAGCCAGAGTTTGGGGAAAATGGTATTTACTATCAGAATGCAGAAAGTAGAAGAATAGGGTAATCATTTAAATGAATACTAATAATGACAACGATAATTGAGAGTTTGTGTGTGCCATATACTATCTGTGTCTCAACTCATTTAATACACTATTCCTATGAGGTAGGTGCTATTATTTTCCCCCTCCCTACAAAAGAAGAGATAGGCACAGATATCTTAAGAAACTTGCCCAAGCAAGATATATTAATTCCGAGGCGAGCCAGGATTCAAATCCAGGCAATCTAGTTCGGAAGTCTATGCTCTTTACTCTACATCGAGGTTCAGACCTTGGCCATGAAACCAGCTAGGTGTGACCTTGGGCAATTTACTTAACCTGTCTGTGATGAGAACTCAGTTTCCTCAGCTGTAAATGGGCTTCTTAATATTACCTACCTCATGAACCTCTTTGAGAGTCAAATGAGTTAACACATAAAACACGTAGCACTGCCCTTGTACATAATAAGTACTAAAAATAGTGGAGGCAGCAGGGGTGTCTTGGGGGCATGTTAACTCTCATCATTTCCATCAACACCCCTCAATCTACACCTCATAAAATGTGCTTGCCCGGCAAATGCAATTCACAACAAGGTCCTAGCTTCCTACCTTCTAACAGGATTGCTGCCCCTAAGACCCTCCAATAGAAATTCCAAAGATACCATTTAAGCCAAAGATTAAGATGACATTAAAATAGAAGGATGTTCAACCAAGCATTCCTTTTGGAGCATAGAAGGCTGAGAAGGCTATAGATCTTTCTGGATAAGATCAATTAATTACTCATGAGATTCTACCTGGCTAGAGGTGGTGTCTTCTGAACACTGGGGTTCTGTTTCCCAAGTCCCTTCTTCTCACTCGTGCATGTTGCTGCAGGAGATAGCTGTTTCCCTGGCCTCGGAGTGTGTCTCTGGTGTGACTGTGCCCTCTTTGTCCTAGGCACGGGGGTCACCACCTACGCAGTGCACCCAGGCATCGTCCGCTCCGAACTGGTCCGACACTCCTTCTTGCTGTGCCTGCTCTGGCGGCTCTTCTCTCCCATCCTCAAGACAGCGAGGGAGGGGGCCCAGACCAGCCTGCACTGCGCCTTGGCTGAGGGCTTGGAGCCCCTGAGCGGCAAGTACTTCAGGTGCGCAGAGGCCGCATGCGTTCTCCCCATCACCTGTGTGCATGGTGAGGCATAGGACTCCCTGGGCTTTGCACCTCCAGTGGCCAAGTTTCTGCCTGATGGGGGAATCCAGGTTCACGTTGGGCCAGTAGACCAAATGCTGTTACTTTTCTAAGGAAACTTACATTTGAAACATGGCAAGAGTTGGTTTTATGGCTCTGTTTCAAACCTGTGTGCCACAGTTCCAGGTAAGCCTTTGTAGAGCCTTTTTCTCTTCCTTGAAGCTTTTGGCTGACTTCCTTCATGAATTTTTAAATGACACATAGCACGAAACTCCAGGGCAAAATCACCTGTCCCTAGTGTGAACTCTGTCTCCCAAAGCTGCGAAGACTGGCACTATCTGTTGGAACATAAAAATAGACATTCTGGTGTTGAGGTTTATCACAAACTCAATGGGCAATCAGAGTCTGGGAATATAGGGAAGCCCAGATTACATCTCTTTCCATTCCATGACTTGATCCAGCCCAGTCTGCTTTTCTGTCCCACTTTGTTCAAGATGGTTCATTGGTACACCATTTATTAAGTGAAGCATTGAAAATAGCCTCAGTGTCCAACAATAGGGGAATGGATAAATTATCATAGCTAATGTTGCTTGAGCTCTTACAACATGTTTGGCACTCTTCTAAGTCTTACGTGTATTAATTCATATAATCATCACAACTCTGAAAGGTAGATCGTATTATTGTCCCCATTTTACAGATGAAGAAACTGAGGCACAGAATAATTAGCTTGCTCAGGGTCATATAGTTTATAAGTGGTAGGCCTGGGATTTAAACCCAGGCAGTCTGGCTCTAGAGCTGTGCTGTTCAGCATGGTTGCCACTAGCCATATATGGCTACTGAGCACTTGAGATATGGCTAGTCCAATCTGGGACATACTGCACGTGTAAAATGTACACCAGATTTTCAAGACATAGTGTGAAAAACAGAAATGTAAAATATCTCATTAATAATTTTTACATTGATTACATGCTGAAATAATTTGGCTATGTTGGGTTAAATAAAATATACTACTAAAATTAATTTCACCTATTTCTTTTCACTGTTTAAAAAATACTTTAAAATTTCTATTAGGAAATTTAAAATTACACATGTGGTTCACATTTGTGGTTCGCATCATATTTCTACTAGACAATGCCACCCTGGAGTCTGGGTGTTTAACATCACTGCCTTAATCATGTGATAAAAAATAATACAGTCACTATATAAAAGTATTTTCGAATAATATTCAATTAATGGGAAAATGTTAGTGATATAATATTATGAGAAAAAACTGAAGTATAGAACTATATAATTATTCACTGTAAATACATAGAAAACAGTCTGAAAGGATACACAGCAAAACATAAGTAGTAGTTACTTCCAGGGAGTTTGAGGAAGAGTTGGGGGGCGGGGGACAGTGTGAAGGAGGATTTTAACCTTTTACTCTAGGTATTCCTTTATTATTTAAAAATAAATTTTAAAGATTATATATTAATTCATTACTTGTAAAATTAAAATTGTACATTTTTAACAAGAGAAAGGTATCCTCCCCAAACTAGGTACAGTATGATCCCAGTTTTTTTTTAAATTAATTAATTTTTAAATTTTTAAAATTTATTTTTGGCTGTGTTGGGTCTTCATTGCTGTGCGTGGGCTTTCTCTAGTTGCGGCGACTGGGGGCTACTCTTCATTGCAGCGCACAGGCTTCATTGTGGTGGCTTCTCTTGTTGTGGAGCACGGGCTCTAGGTGTGTGGGCTTCAGTAGTTGTGGCTCGCAGGCTCTAGAGCGCAAGCTCTGTAGTTGTGGTGCATGGGCTTAGTTGCTCCACGGCATGTGGGATCTTCCCGGACCAGGGCTGGAACCCGTGTCCCCTGCATTGGCAGGAGGATTCTTAACCACTGCGCCACCAGGGAAGTCCAAAACTTCTATTTAAAGAAAAACACCATGAACACTGTGCTCTGCCCCAGCCCCCCTCACCTGCTCATCCCAAAACAAAACAGGGATGCTTAGTCAGGGGTTCATGGGGCACAAGGGGTCTGTGGATAGAATTTAAGGGGTCTTCGAACCTGGATGGAAAGATAATTTCATCTTTAGTTTCACTAACCACCATCTGAAATTTGCAATTTCCTTTGATTATGAATGTAGGAAGTGAACCGCAGTAGTAGTGATACCTGTGACTTTGTCCCCAAGAAAACTATCAATAATTTCATGTCACATTGCAATTGTTGCAGACACCTCAGGATATCACTTCTGCTCTTCAATACTTTGAAATCTGGTGGTGATTAGACCCAGTGCTAGCTCTTCTAATAGAACACATTACTATCCCACACATTGTTTTTAAAATATTTTATACTATATATAAGATAGATAACCCTCAAGGACTTACTGTATAGCATGGGGAACTCTACTCAATATTCTGTGATAACCTATATGAGCAAAGAATCTAAAAGAGAATGAATATATGTATATGTATAACTGAGTCACTTTGAGGTACACCTGAAACTAACACAACATTGAAAATCAACTACACTCCAAAAAAACTAAAATTTTTAAAACGTCAATACAAAAAAGAAAAGGAAATATTTTAAAACTGCATTTCAATACAGTTAGTTTCTTTTTATCTAATGTATTTTATTACACATTTAGAAATATATTCTGAGGAAGAGGACATAAACTTTTCCAGACTGTCCATTTTCACTCCTGGATGTTCACCCCCTTTCTATGCCCTCCAGTGACTGCAAGAAGACTTGGGTGTCTCCAAGGGCCCGGAATAACAAAACGGCTGAGCGCTTGTGGAACGTCAGCTGCGAGCTGCTGGGAATCCGGTGGGAGTAGAGCTGGTGGAGTAGGCACAGCTGTATCAGGCCCAGTCTACAACATAAGGAAAGGGGACCGAGGAGAAGGCCCACCCTGCAGGATTGTCCTGGCTGGCTGCTGTTGCGAATCCTGCCCTGCTCTGATACTCCTGACCCTTCTAGAAATCTTCGCACACCCAACCCTCTCGTGAGGCTGGCTCATGGCACGAGACAGTCACACCTACAGAGTATTCTTCTCCAAGACTTGCAGAGTCGGCCACCCTTTCGGGCCAGGAGGACTGGGCAGATGCCAGGCTGGGCACGGGGATGGCAGAAGAAGCTGGGAAATTGGGTCAATTTCCTTACCGAGACCAGCTAGCACGCTCAGCTGAGGTGACAGGAGCATCGACGTCACTTCTTTCCAGGGACTATAGACTCAAAAACTCTTGACTGATCTCTTTCCTCTTTGAAACATTAATCTGGGGTCTGGACCAACTCAGGAAAATCTTGGCTCAACCTTGGCCGATTTTAGTTCCTTCCTCCGAGCATCCTGGAACCACGATGTGAAGCTGGACCTTCCTGTTTTCTTTTTCCAGTACTGTTTTAAAAATTAAAAACAGATTTTTTCAGCTTTACGGAGATATAATTAACATATTGTGTAAGTTTGGACCATCCCATTTTCAATGTAGATGGTTTCTTTTTCTAAAGAGTTCCCTTTTACCTCAATTTTTAGAGAAAATAAAGACTGCACATTCACCTTATTACCTTATTTATTCTCTCAGGGTAGCAAGGGAGAAATGAAACCAAGTTGTTGTTTTTGTTTTGTTTTGTTTTAATATTTATTTATTAATTTGGCTGCACCGGGTCTTTGTTGACGCGTGTGGGATCTTTGTTGTGGCGTGTGGGATCTTTAGTTGCAGCATGTGGGATCTAGTTCCCTCACTGGAGATCAAACCCGGGCCCCTTGCATTGGGGGCACAGAGTCTCAACCGCTGGACCACCAGGGAAGTCCCGAAACCAAGTTTAATGAGTACTATCTCACCCTACCCACCCACCCATAACCTTCTTATAATATCTCCTCTGGGTGCAGAATAAGATGGTTCAGTTGAGTATTTTCTCTAGTTTCTTCCAGCTCTCATATTTGATTATCTAAGAAGTGATAGGAGTGACAAATTATACAGATGCTGAGCTTCACTATAGGTTAAGCCCAGAGGTAGTAGAGGACTTCATTTAATTTGATACACAGATGCAGAAAAACCAAGCTCTGATAAACCCTCTGCCTAAAATCATAGCTCTTTTCTCTTTTGGCCTCCCTGCTCTCCTCTGCTGTGGCCTTGGGTGACCTGTTTCTCACCTTAAGTGCTGAAGGTCTCCAAGAAGAGCAGAGAGACATGCCAAATCTTTTAGCCAATTGACCCAAGAAGTTATGTTATTGCTTCCAGTTTGAAAGCATCCGAAGGGCATGTGGTGACAAAAATTCCCTTTCCTTCCATAGCAAGTAGACTTGAAAAACAAACAAAAAACCATTTTACTCTGGAAATTTTCGAATAGATGAAAGTAAAGCAAATAGTATCATGAAAAACCCCACGTACCTTCCTGTCACCCAGCTTCAACGTTGTTAACATTTTGTCAATCTTGTTTCATCTATTTTTCCCATGACATTTTTTTGGGGGTCGGGTAGATATTTTATTCTATTTTATTTTTAAAATTTATTTATTTTATTTTTGGCTGTGTTGGGTCTTTGTTGCTGCACACGGGCTTTCTCTAGTTGCGGCGAGCAGGGGCTACTCTTTGTTGCAGTGCGTGGGCTTCTCATTGCGGTGGTTTCTCTTGTTGCGGAGCACGGGCTCTAGGCACGTGGGCTTCAGTAGTTGTGATACACGGGCTCAGTAGTTGTGGGTCATGGGCTCTAGAGCGCAGGCTCAGTAGTTGTGGCGCACGGGCTTAGTTGCTCTGCGGCATGTGGGATCTTCCCGGGCCAGGGCTCGAACCTGTGTCCCCTGCATTGGCAGGCAGATTCTTAACCACTACGCCACCAGGGAAGCCCTAACACAACATTTTAAATCAACTGTAGTTTAATAAATAAAATTAAAAAACAAAAACAAGTATAGTCATTTTTATCAAATTGGAATCTTCTCTCTCTGGAACATTATTTTCAGAGAACAGAATGCTAACAACATTCAAAAGATTGTTCTTTAAAATATATGGAATCCTTAGAGTTTGTGTGTTTGGAATCCTTTGGGCTATTACATTTTACACTTTTTTGTTTGCCAGATTACTTGCTAGTATGATTGGCTTAATGAAGTTCATCCGATTCTTGACTTGTATCAAATGCCTGAAGTCTGAAATTTGAAAAACCTCTTTGTATGTTTTCTAAGAGACTCAGAGAGCTTGGGGCCAATTGCTGGGGGCAGGGGGGCTGAGAGCCTCAGTCTGGAGTACAGGGGCTGGGGAATGGCAACCGAGCAGGGCCTAGGACTCAGGACCAAGACAGAAGCTTGAATATAGAATCCTCAGAGTCTGTAAATGCTAGAAGGGGCCCATCTAACTTGGGGAGGCCGATGAAAGCAATCTGAGTGGGAATCTGACACCCAAGAGGGAAGGACAGCCTAATGGCCTTAGGAACTTTGTAAGATGATGGCTGACCTTAAGGTCATGGTGTTTGGTAGAGAAATACTTCCTCTTGAGTTTTAGGGCGGGGGTTGGGGAAGATGGCGTTCCCTGCATTATCACCTAACCCTGGTCTCTGGAAAACACAGAAATTGCCCCAATTCTGCTTCCCTAGTCATAACTTCCATACTGTAGATCCCCTCACTTCCTGAAGAATGGCTCTACTTGAAACATGCCTCCTTTCCTGCCATCCTAGGCAAGTGGCACAGCTTAACCAGTCCAAGGAGGTACAGGCTGGAGGTGGTTACTCCTGACCACAATGCTATGCTGCTTCTCATTGAAAGAAGTCTGTGAAATATTATTTGGCCAGGAAAAATATTTTAAATTGGAAATTTTCTCTCCTATCAAATTTTCGGATGCGTTTATACCTAACAGTAGTGATGCCAACTATGGGAGAGCTGAGAAGCAAAGAATGCAAAAAAACAGAAAACAAAACAGACAAAAAAACCCAAAGAGGTGTGGGTATTGATTTCACATTTTGTTGGTATTTTCGGGCTATCAAGCAATCATTGTTTCCCTTTCTCCCTTGTTCAGATTCCAGACTCCGTCATTGCTCGTGGCCTTCGGGTGCTCCCATGAGACAGCCTCCCTCAGCACTACTCCTCTTTTGGAATCCTCTCATGCTCAGGCTTCATCTTGCTTCTGTGTAGCTCCCTGCCCAGCACCGAAAATGTTGCCTCATATGTTCAGCCTGGGCAAGGAATAAGTACCAGCCTTGGCCTCTTGCTATGTTTCCTGAAGAGACTTGCCCCAAGGTCACCACCACACAAGGGAAAGGTCTTGGCTCAGCACAGACAAGGCTGGGAATCCAGTGGCTGAGTCACCCTTCCACCTTCCCATCTCTGCTCCTTAGATTCTCCCACGACCACAGAGCCATTTTCCTTCCAGTCTGTTTGTGCTATGGATATGGCTTCCAGGCTTCCTGGCTTCCTGGAAGAGTGCTCCTTACAATACAGGAGACAAAATCATGGATGAAGGCACAGGAATGACAGTCACCACGGATTTCTCTGTTCCTAGGTGTCTCTCCAGCTGCCCCAGGTCACTGCCTTCACTATTCCTGGTTTCTGTTATGCTTTGAGACTCTCAGCTAGCCTAGCCCAGGTAAGGAAAATCTTTCCCTTTGGCTCCACTGAGATTGGCTTACATTTCTTAAAAATAAAACTTGTCTGGGAAACTAAAGGGAAAGGAAATCAAAGAGACATATGAAAATTGAGAAGCAAACAGTTCCAGACCACAGATTACCTAAGGGATGACTAGCTGCCACAGATTACCTTAGCTGGCACTTGGTCCTTGTCCAATTCAAGTCTGTGCTATGTGTCACCATGCCTTCAAGCCCTGGAGGATCTACCTTGTGTGTTTGGCCTCTTTTACAAGATAGACACCCACTTTGAGCAATCTTAGGCCAAAAAAACATGGAATATTTTGCTCATAAATTCAAAGAAGGGTTGAAACTGAAAAGTGGGAAAGGGTAGGGATAGATCTCAGAAATAACTAGAACTCAGGAATCAAGAATCACCACATTCCTATATATGTGCCTTTCTCTGGATGTGGGCTTCATTTCAGAGTAAGTGGCAAGACACTTGGCTGTTGAAAACTCTCAAGCTTTACACCTTGTGGTTTTTACCATTGAAGAGGCCCTGCAGCTATTTTCTATTTTTAGTATTTAAAGAATCTCAGGTTTGGCTTGCGTCTGATGCTCACTAGGAAGCATTCAGCTATGGTAAAGGGGGGAAGAGTCATGTGAGAATGTGACAGCTGTAGAGGTCGCATTTCAAATCAGGGAGAAAAACGTGGACTGTTCAATAAATGATGTTGAACAAATAGCTATCCAGGGACTTCCCTGGTGGTGCAGTGGTTAAGAATCCGCCTGCCAATGCAGGGGACACGGGTTCGAGCCCCAGTCCGGGAAGATCCCACTTGCCACGGCGCAACTAAGCCCATGCGCCACAACTACTGAGCCTGCACTCTAGAACCCACGAGCCACAACTACTGAGCCCACGTACCACAACTGCTGAAGCCTGCGTGCCTAGAGTCCATGCTCCACAACAAGAGAAGCCACCGCGATGAGAAGGCTGCGCACCACAATGAAGAGTAGTTCCTGCTCGCCGCAACTAGAGAAAGCCTGCGCGCAGCAACGAAGACCCAATGCAGCTAAAATAAAAAGTGAAAGTATTAGAAGAAAATATAGGAATATATCTTTAAGACCTTAGAAGAGGGAAGGTCCTTTTGAGATATGAAAAGCAAAAAGCATACAGGAAAAGAGGAATACAAATAAAAAACACACCAAATATTAAGTTAAAAGTCGTGATGTTGATGGGTATTCTTGTAATTCAGGTCAGGTATCCTGGGAAATAGATTCTGAGATGGACATTTGCACACAGGGAGTTTGTGGGGAGTTCTCTTGGGATCAATACCTAAGGGGGAGTGATGGAAGTAGGATTGGGCAAAGGGCAAAGTGGAACTGTGGTGCAGTCACACAAAGGCTTGGATGATCCTGATCCCACAGGGAGCTCTGGAACTGAGCTGTCCTGAATTGAGGAAAGGAGGTTGACTTTTATTCCCCACATTGACCAGTCAGTGGATGTGGGCAGCTTCCACGAAGGTGGAATGACCTGGGTGAAGGCAAGTTCTAGAGAGAGACTCAGCTGTGAGCTGTCAGCTACCTACGTTCCCGGCATCTGGGGGAATGGGGGCATCGTTTCTGAAATGAAGAAGCTGGTTGGCACCCCACAGCATCTGTTACACTGATATATAGATCAGAGAAAAGAGTAGTAATCACATTATATAAAGAACTTTTACCTCTCAGTAAGAACAAGACATAGTACCCAACAGAGCACTTTGCAAAAGATATAAACAGGAAATTTGCAGAAGAAATAAAAATGGTCAATACACCTTAGTAATGATCAGGGAACTACAAATCAAAACAAGATGTGATTTTTCAACGGGCAGATTGTGAAAAATTAGAGAGCTTAACAAATTTTGGCAAAAGTCTAGGAAATAGATATTTTTATACACTGCTGGTATGAGTGGAAGAAATGGTGATGCCATTTCTACCCAGAGATCTACTTCTTAATATCTGCAATAACATTACTATGTGTGTGTAAGGAGGCATTGCTTGTACTAGAAAAAAATTGGAAACAACCTAAAAGTCCATCAATTGGAGAAAATGAAATAATCTTTGGTATAATCACGCAATGAAGTAGTACATTGGATTTGGGGTAATTAGTCCAAAAAAATGATTATACACACACACACACACATATATATATATATATTTATATAAATTGATGAGTTGCAGAATGATGAATATGTGCAGGTGATAAGATTTATATTTAAAAATTACACACATCTAACATGATACCATATATTTTCTATGGGTACATATATAAGTACGTAACAGCACAGAAAAAGGTCGGAAACTATATACAATGAACACACAAGAGAGGTTGCCCTTGAGAAGAATTATGGGAAATAATATTTCAATTAAAAAAAAATAAGAATATTTTCATATTTTACTTGGAAATTAAAAATTAGTAGTTTCAGCAGTTGCTGTTGGCTACCACTGTCACTGTGGCCCTGATTAACCTATTGCAGTGCTCTCAACCCTAGCTGTATTTTAAAATATATAAAATGCCTTGGGACTTCCCTGGTGGCGCAGTGGTTGAGAATCCGCCTGCCAATGCAGGGGACATGGGTTTGAGCCCTGGTCCGGGAAGATCCCACATGCTGCTGAGCAACTAAGCCTGTGCGCCACAACTACTGAGGCTGAGTGCCACAACTACTGAAGCCCGCGCGCCTAGAGCCCGAGCTCTGCAACAAGAGAATCCACCGCAATGAGAAGCCCACGCACCGCACTGAAGAGTAGACCCCGCTCGCAGTTACTACAGAAAGCCCGTGCGCAGCAACGAAGACCAAACAACGAAGACCCAATACAGCCAAAAATAAATAAATAAATATATATAAAAAAAAAAAATATATATATATATAAAATGCCAATGCCTAGGTCTTACCTCAGATTCATGTTTAACTATTCTGTTCTTGGGCAAAGCTTTGGGAAGTCCTGGATGATTTTAATGTGCAGCTGGGGCTGTGAACTGCTGATACAAGGCAATCATGGTGAGCACATTTCCCTTGCAAGTGATTGATTCGTTATGGAAAAAGCATGTGCCTCAATCATGGGGTATGGAAGCTTCTGGGAGACGGCTTCCTCACTGACTAAAAAGTGAGACATAGGAAGAAATTTTCTGTCTTCTTCTGTTGGACATTGTCATGGCTGAATATGACATCTGAATCTACCACAATTATCTTGAGTCATGAGTGGAGCTGAGCTGACCCAAAGACCAAACTCACATGCTGAAGATGGTAGAGGGAAAGATAGAAAGAACCTGGGTCGCTGACGATAAAGCAGTGAGTCACCGAATTAGCCAAGACTGGATTGCCCTCCCTTAAGACTTGTTACATAACACGATAAATGGTCCTTATTGTTGAACTCTACGTCCTAACTGACACAATAGTATTATGTTGAGCCATATAAAATTGCTGATATTCTACCATTTTTTAAAACTACTTTTTTCCATCGTCACTGCGGATGCAAGGCAGATGTCTTCCTGACCTACTTTCATCACCTTCAATTTCATTATCTGTTTCATTATATTTTTCTCCACCCCAAAGATCTGTCATCTTTCATTAATTTCAGTATCCACAGTGATAACTGATCTAACATCCCAGTACAGAGTCTTAATAGCTCTGCTATTCATTCACAGGTATTCGTCCAAATTTTAATCTATATGTACAATCTATTTTTTCTACATATGGATATATGATATCTCTTAGCCAAAACAATCAGCTGAGAAGATAAGAAAACATGATGTACAACTTGTTCTGATAGAAAATAGATTAACTGCTGTAACAAACAATGTTAAATTTTAGTGGCTTAATGCAAAAAAGTTTATTTCTTGCTCTTGTCATAATCCAATGCAGGGATCAGAGTGGGAAGGTAGCTCTGCTTCACATGGTTTTCAGCTCAATAAAGTCACTAATTACGTTGTTTTAATCGCCCAATATTTTGTGTTCTAATGGCAATAGTTATTTAACTAAAGGATTAAAAAAAATACAAAATGTACTTGTATTCAAAGTATATGCAATTTAAATATATTTTCATAAAAATGTAAATTAAAGAAATAAAAAAATTATTTTAATGTCTTTATTTTTCTTCTAAAATATTTAAATTATCTATCAAAATTAAAAGGCAAAATATAAAACATTATAGGATGAATATCAACATTTTAAATCAAAATTATTTAAATAAACTAATTTTTTTAGTTTTTAAAAATTTAATTATTTCTATGAATTTTTATAAAAATAAAACTATTCATGATTCTAGTGTTCAATGTCCCTTTAACCGCCAATGTAAACAATGGATATCATACTTCTTGCATGTTTCCTCTACGCCTACATGTCTATCAATTTAAAAGTAATATAAATTAATTATTTTGTAGCCTCCATTGTACGTGTTGCAAACGCATACATACTGAAATATGGAGAGACAAGAAAATAGACACTCAGCACTACTACGTGAAAATGATACTCATTTTAATGCAAGTCTCCATTACGATCATGCTGAGAAAGAATTTGACAAGTTAATTAATTGTCTTTTCCCCAACTGCTTCCTCTCTTCAAATTCTCCCTGCACTCAGAAGCAGCAGCACAATCTACACACCTTGAGAGCATTTGGATGCAGTCAAGGTGTGCTCCACAGTGTTAGTCATGGGAGCCGATGTCCAGGGTATCAGGTTGTATTATGTCAGAACTGAGCACCAGAGCCTAAGTAAAAGAGATGTCCACATATTCTTAAATATATTTACTATTTTCTTGTCCATGCTTGTGAAATGTAGGGCTTTTAAAAGTGCATGACTGAGGAAAGGAGCCCTTCTATAGTACAGTCCTGACATAGGTGTTTGGACCTCCAGCCCTGGGAATTCCCAGAAAAGAGGCCCCTTTCATGTGCCAGGGCCCATGTCTACCATGAAGGTTTAATGTCGATCTGGCATGAAAGAAAGGCCGAGTGTTTACTGAACACAATAGAATTTTGCCTCATACAGTACCTGAGAGAGTATGATTAGACAGCAAATATCTCAACTCAAATAACAACATGGTACTGTAGGAAGACCAAGAGAACAGTGGGTATGTATATGTTGCCCAAAGCACTAGTATTTGAAAGTGTCCTGCGTGTCCACTCAGACTCAGTTCCTTGATCTCCTCAGCACTGACCTTTTCCTCCACCCCTCTTCGTCTCCCATTCCCATGACAAGGACCACACCTGGGCACTTTGTCATCACATGAACTTGCTGCTTCTCAGATATCTTAACTTCCAACATCCCACTCCAACCACAACCTTCTGCTCCCCCAGCTTTCTCTCTTGTCAATTCCCTGTGCCATTATCATCCCGTCTAACAAAGGCTAGAAGAATCCAACTCTGATTTCTACTTTATTTTCTGCTGGAGAAAATCAGTCAACCTGGCAGATTGGAGCCACTATCAATCACTGGTCCTCAGTGTCAACTGGGCTTTCAGTGCTGCCTGATCACCTGTTCTTCCAGTCAAGGATGGATCCAAGAAAGCTTATACAATTCATGGGATCATCTTTAAAAGAAGAATACAAAATTACAGTTACAAAATTAGGTACAAAATTGAACATTGATTTAGAATGAAGAAACCCACCCACCCCCAACCAAAAGTGATTAGAGCCGTGGCAATTCAAGATCTTCTGAGATCTCTTTAGGTAATTTGACAGCAATGCTTGCATAAAAATGCCTTCCGAAAGCAACCTGGCTTCCCCTCCCCACCTAGTATACAACTTCCAGCAACTCCCTTAACTCACAGGGGCCCAAGTAAGCTTCAAAAACTTCATAGTGAAAATGCCGCTTAGGTTACAATATGGAGAGGTTCACGTCCTTTCCATATTCTCAAGCCACTCCACCCAACAGCTCCCTTGAACTATTAACAGCTGATTTCTCCTCTGACTTCATGGAGAACTGGGAAGCCATCAGTCTTAACTCCCTCAACTTTCTGCTACCAAACCAGCAAACTTGTCTATATCCCACTCATATTTTCTTCCTTGCCTCTTCCCACAGTAGAAGAGGTGTCACTCCATCCATTGTTTAATCTTCATGTTGAGAATTTCTCTTAACATTTGTCTCCTTCTTTCATCAAAGATGAAGTTCATGTTTCTATTTGTTGCCCTCCTTGGGTTTTTGGGTGTGGTTTGCAAGTAGAGCCATATGGAAACTAGAGATACACACTTGCTCCCTTGGCTTCTGTGACTTGCATTCTTCTGGTTCTCCTCCTCCTTCTGGGACTTCTTTGCAGGTTCTTCTTCCTCTACTTGCCCCTTAAATTGTAGATACCCTCACGCCAACATTAGATCATTCATTTATTAAAAAAAAAACACACACTTTGTGCCAGGATTGTTGCAAGCATGGGCGGTAGGAAGTGAGCCAGAGAGATCCTGTTTCGGCCCTCACTACAAGGACACGCGGCAGAAATGCCCATGCTAGTCTGGGGTGGAGGGAAGAGATCTGAGAAGACATCCTAAACCAAGTAGCATACGCTTAACAAGACTTGTTCACTAGGTGAAGAGAAGGTAAAAAGTGGTCCAGGCAGCAGGCTCAGAGGGGGCAAAGCATATATCACATCTGAGAAGCTGAAAGAGGAGAGTGGGGGTGGAAGGTGAGAAATGAGAGGTAGGTAGGGATCCAGTAAGGAGGGGCCTTATGAGCTCTGGTGAGAATTTGGACTTTATTATTATTATTATTTTTTGGCCACGCCACACGGCATTCAGGATCTTCCCCGACCAGGGATGGAACCCATGCCCCCTGTGTTGGGAGCTTGGAGTCTTAACCACTGGACTGCCAAGGAAGTCTGAATTTGGACTTTATTCTGAGGGCTACAGGAAGCCTCAACTACTACCCAAACTTGGTAACATCTCTGCTTCTACTTTTCCCCCTGACTAACCTGTGCTCCATTCTGCAGCCAAAGTGACCTTAAAATTTGTCACGTCACGTCATTCTCTTGCTTAGAACATTTTGGTGTCCTTCTATTATCCAATGGGTTAAATCCCAAACTCCTTAACAAGCTTACGAGACCCCACATAACCTGGTCACAGCATGCTGACCAGGCTCCAGCCTGATGCGATTTCTTTGATTTCTCTCAGTTAGATACTCTGTTGTCTCTGGACCCCTTTCTCCCGCTACTTGTATCCTGAGCATCATGTCTGCTGGGAAGCCTTCACTGGCCTCCCTCCAGTCTGTATTCAGTACTCCTCCCATGAGCTCTCATTTACACCCTGGACATCCTCTCAATATTTAATATATGAGACCGGGCATCTGCTATGACTCTGTAAACTCCAGCATACAGCTCACAATATAACCTTAATATTTGTTGAATAAATAAGTGAACAAAAAATAAAATAGGGGATGTAGTCAATGTCTTCTATGATCACTTCTAGCTCTAAAAAATACATAGTTCTTTGTAGGTGCTGTCTGATGCAGGTGATTTAGGAACAGTTCAATAATTTACTTTTAAAAAGATAGTGGGAGTCAAATTTCTATTCATTGAGTTCCTATTTCCATTAAATTGGAGTAACTACTATATTGGATTTTTCCCCTCTTAAAATATCAACACAGAAATGAAAAGTATCTTCTCAGCTTTTCTTTAAATATGTTCAATCTTGCCCATTTTCCCTACAAGCAAAGAATGTTTTTCTCTCTAAGGAAATGACTTCTATACTGGTAGTTTCCTTAAATGAACTATTTCCATTAGTTCAAACCAATTAAAAAATTCAGCTAAATTTTTTAGCTGGGCACAGCCCATCATGTGCCAGGCTCAGTCCTGGGGATATAAATAAGGCATTTGAACTTATAGTCATTTGACCAGCTTACAGTCTGGAAAAAGACTCTTGAACAGATAACTTTAAAATGTTTCACTTTCTCAACTATTTCTGGTTCAGGACATGCTATATTCTTTACAGTTTAATTCAAAAATCTTTATTTACTGGTAAATAATGTGCAAGTAATTTGTGGCTGAACTCAAAAGGTGAGCAAGAGATGATCCTTGCCTTCGAGGAGCTTATGGTCTATGAGGTAACAAAAGGACAAGTAAAAAAATGACTGTCAGGAAGGCACAATAGGGGAGTTTTAAGAGACACAGAAGGGTTAAAGGAGTAAGAGTCCACATCCACGGGGTGGGAGCAGAGAAGGAAGAGGGGAACCAGAAAACAAAAATGTTCTCAGCAGAAGTGCCATTTGAAAAGGTCCCTGAAGTACTGATAGAATTGATGTAGGTGCCTTATGTAAATGGAATAATATATTATTTATTATTTGTCCTGTTGTATCTGGCTTATTTAACTTAGCATAATGAAAAGACAATTTTTATGTAATCTAATGTATTGCTCATGAGTTTTTAAAATACACTGTAACAGGGCTTCCCTGGTGGTGCAGTGGTTAAGAATCCGCCTGCCAATGAAGGGGACACAGGTTCCAGCCCTGGTCTGGGAAGATCCCACATGCCGCGGAGCAACTACGCCCATGCGCCACAACTACCGAGCCTGAGCTCTAGAGCCTTCAAGCCACAACTACTGAAGCCCGTGCGCCTGGAGCCCGTGCTTCACAACAAGAAAAGCCACCGCAGTGAGAAGCCCACGCACCGCAACGAACAGTAGCTCCTGCTCGCTGCAACTAGAGAAAGCCCACGCGCAGCAACGAAGACGCAAGGCAGCCAAAAAAATTAATAAATAAAAATAAATAAATAAAATAAATAAAGTACACTGTAACAAAAATAAAGGACCATCAAAACCTAGAAAAACATGTTTGCAACATATATGACAAACAAAGATCAAATTCCTTACGGTGGTTACCAGGGGCTGGCAGCAGTGGGGGGACGGACAGAGAGTTAGTGCTTAATGGGTACAGAATTTCAGTTTGGGAAGATGAAAAAGTTCTGGAGAGGGACAGTGGTGATGGCTGCACAACAATGTGAATGTATTTAATGCTACTGAACTGTACACTTAAAAATGGTTAAAATGGTCATTTTTTTGTTGTTGTTGTTATGGGCATTTTAACTACAATAATGACAATTAAATGTTTCAAGGATCCTTGGGTTTGTATCTGCTTAGAAAGACTTCCTATGCCTGAAGATGATAGAGTTGTTTATTCTTCTAGAAGTATTGCTTGTTAATATGGAGTTGGTAGGAGGACCAACTTTTGGATAGGTGTTTGAGGTGAAGAAAAGAGGCTTCTGCAACAGTCAGGGGAGAAAGTGACAAGCACCTGAAGTAAGGTGATGCAGTGGAAGGGCCAGTGTCTTCTGACTGGGAAAGTAGGATGAAAGGATTTGGCTTTCAACTGGATATATGCATGGTAGGTACTTGAATGTTTGTTGATTGAGAAGGGAACAGAAAGTCAATACAGAGAACCCCTGAGGTTTCTAACCCAGGCAGCATGCACAATAGTAATAATAACATTAATTAATTGATACTAATATTCACTGACACAGGAAGATTAGGTTTGTGGGTGGAATAGGATGTGTTCCATTTTGGACATGCTACTATTTTTAGAGGCAGGCAGGTCAGCCATCTGGGTGAGTTCCAGGAAGCAATCAAAAGGTGGATCTGCTGTGGAAAAAAGGGGGAGAAATTTGACTTGGAACTCAGCCAATCAAGATGATTGCTGAAGCTATGGGATTGTATGGGAGAGTATAAGAGTGTCAAGAGAGAATGGATAAGACCTTGAAGAATTTTAGCCCTTCAGTGGGATGAAGAGGAAGTATAGCCAGAGCAGCAAATAATTTGTAGAAAAGGTACTTGAAGGGGGCTTGACGAAAGGGTTTTAACAACAGAACACTGGAGGGTTGGGGTAGCGGAGGTGGTTAAAGAGTTCCAAGCAGAAATAAGAATGTGAAGAAATAGGGAGCAGGAAAGCACTCCACCAAAGAAGCCCTTCAGTAAACCAGATGTTGAATAAATTTATTGTAGAATCGGAGGTTTCAAGGATGGGTTAGTCAACATCATTACTGTGGAAGAGAGGATGATGACCCAGAACAGGCCATTTCCCTCAGGGTAACTGTGACTATTGATATTTGGTTGCTTGAGTATGAAAAGTCTGACAGCGTTTGATCTACTTCACTTAAGCTCCAGCCAAAGATATCTGGTAAATTTGGAACATCTCAGGTTTCTAAACATAGTGTCCTCTATCCTAGGTTTAGGTTGGGTGTTCCAATTTCCTTTGTTGTGACGCATCTTTGTGCCAAATCCCAAACAGGTGGTTTTCAGGTCTACTTTCATCATTACTTTTTGTTTGTTGTGTTTGTTTTTGAAGTTTTGTTTATTTTTTTAAATGAGAAATTGGATGAGATCAGGTTTCGGGGGAAAGGTGATAATGGCAGCAATGCTACTGTTCAAATATCATACTGCACACGCGTGCTGTCAGAGGGTGGCAAGAAAACTATCTAAGCCCAACTTGAGTTCTACTTTCCCTAAAGACCCTACACCTGATTTCAGAGTCACAGTTTGGTTGCTATTAAAAAGATACGTAGAATTAACAGCTTGAAAAAAAAACTTCAGAGTTCCATTTTTCATTCTCAGACTGGCAAAGATCTACAAAGTTTGATAACTGTGGGAAAGTAGGCACTGTCCTACAGTGCTGGTGGGAGAGTGAATTGCCATGACCTCTTTGGAAGGCAACTGACAATATTTACCAAATGCACATATCCTCTGACCTAGGGTATTCGAGATGATTCCCTGCAGCATCATCTGTTGAGGTAAAGATGGCAACAACCTAAAATGTCCATCAACAGAGACTGGTTAAATAATTACAGTGTACCTTCACCACGAAATACTTTAGGCGTTACTGCTTCTTTATGCATAAAATAGCTCTGGAACTATATGTTAGAAACTGGTCACCCTGGTGGCCTCTGGGAGGGCACTGGGCTAAGGGGACAGGGGTGGGAGGGACTTCTCATTTGCCTTCTATACCTGATGAATGTATAACCTACCTCCACCCACCACTCTGAATGAAGCAAAACAGTTTCCTGGTGGCAGAGAGTACACTAATAGTTTTTAACATATTAGGAATCTTGAGATAAATCCTAACCAGAGTCCTGAGTTATGATGGGAATCATTTAGAGAAGTTCAGGAGCTGAAGGCCATCTCATGTTTCCCACTCACCTTTTCTCTCCACACAGAACACAAGGCACGAAGGAAGGGAAGGATAAGAGCAAGACAGCACAAAGGAGCCATGAAGCCAAGAACTTGTAGGACAATTTATTAAGACTTGCTTGTAGTAAAACATTCAACCCTTTGACGTGTCCATTAGTTTGTTATTTTGTTTTTTGTTGGAGACCACAGCTTGATGCCCAAAAGCCTTTAGCCTCATCTTATGTCAGTCTAGTCAATGGTTGCCTATTTTATAGTTCAACTAGTTGAGGAGAGAGTCAGGAAAATCTGGTCTTAACATCCCAAATTAAGGGCTGTAAGATTTGCAACCCATTTATATAAAGTGCTTATGTTCAGTGCAAAAAGGGCAGACTCAGAAGGGCAAGCAGATGCCAGGAAATGATGTTTTCTGGGAGACAGATGCATTCTATGACTCAAAGAAGGAAAAGCCACTTGTCACACTTCCCCATAAAGGGGTCTAGTATTTTCTTTTCAGCCTCTCCCCTAAGAGGACCAAAACTTTGAATCTGACAGATGCTCTTACAGTTGTTTACTATTAAAAAAACCTGGTTCAGAGGGAAATCCACAGGGTTTCTAAGCACCAGAGATAGTGACTTTGGCTTCTAGCTCCCGTTTCTCTCAGCAGCAAACGTGAGATCAACAGGCTGAGCTCTGGCTGGTGGGAGGCTCGCAGATGCGGAGCTTTCCTCACACCCCTCATTTGCAAATCCAAGTCATGGACTATGGCAGACCTTTTCCAAAATGCTGTCACATCTCCGGTGGGAAGACAGACCAATGCTTATTAAAGGAGCACTTCACCTAGTTGCCCAACTGGACATGACCTATTTCATCATCCCCTTGTTTAGTTCTTTTTTTTTAAAAAAAAATTTATTTATTTATTTATTTATTTATGGCTGAGTTGGGTCTTTGTTGCTGTGCACAGGTTTTCTCTAGTTGCGGCGAGCGGGGACTACTCTTCGTTGCGGTGCATGGGCTTCTCATTGCAGTGGCTTCTCTTGTTGCAGAGCATGGGCTGTAGGCGCGCAGGCTTCAGTAGTTGTGGCGCACAGGCTTAGCTGCTCCGTGGCATGTGGGATCTTCCCAGACCAGGGCTCGAACCTCTGTCCCCTGCATTGGCAGGCAAGGATTCTTAACCACTGCGCCACCAGGGAAGCCCCCCTTGTTTAATTCTTGTCTGCTGGCCCAACTTCAAAGTGAACCTGTGACTCCCTTTGTTAAGACAAAGAAGTGCACTGCCTTCTCAATGACCTTGGGTCTCTGCATGTCCATCCTTCTGTTCCGAAGAGACTGAAGAGAAGCAGGAGGGAAGAGGAAGTGATTTCCTAACCAATTTAAGGGGCACAAATAGGCCTGTAACTCAAACAGGCAAAGTCTAGCCATTCAGTCCCAGGGTCTTGGCTACTGTTTCTCTCCCCAGACTCTCAAAGAGAAGCTACTTTCTCTCACTTTGCAGCAGGGATATTGACAAAGGCCAGTTCTTTGCTTGTAAACAACTCTCCTGCAATCCTGTTTGGAGAGGTTCCCTCTTCTCTCCCTGTGGATAAACGTGATGGCACCCCTCCTGCCCATGTGTAGGGCTCCAGACCCCATCACGTGTACGGGTAGCCACAGCTTTCAGATGCCAGCACCTGAGGACCTTTCTGTTCAGACCACCTTCCAAAGATTCATGGTAACTCTTGGCGCTCGTGAGAGAAGAGACACTCAGAATGGTTTTATACCACAGGAAGCACCTGCCCTAAAGCCATCTCTGAGTTTGGGGAAGGGAAGGAGGGAAAAAGAGGCAATCCTTTTGATGCTGCTCTATAATTCTCTGTTAAAACACTTCTAGTCACGAGGAGCTACTGGAACGTCTCCACACAGAGGGAACTGTGTACAAACAGGATGAACCCGGGTTAAGAACCAAAAACGCGGGGAAGGTTTTCAGACCGGCAGAAGTCTAAAGTAAAGTGCCTCTTTGCAGTGGGGGGAGAGTTTCATTTGTTCAGAAATGCCTCGGCGTAAACATGAGCGCGATGGGCGTGCACACACACACACTCACTCTGAGGTAGAAAGAACTGGCCATCTCCAGACACACACACACACTCCACAATTTTACAGAAACATGGCACTTGCGTGAAAGGTCCTGTCTTTGCCCAGGATGGCAAGTCGGGTCCAATTCCAGCTCTTTCCCACCTGGGGTGGAGCCAGGGAAGTCCCGTCCCACAGGAGGAAAGAGCTGGAAGCATGCCCATCACTCTCCTCCCACAGTTGTCAGGCCCCGCAGCCCAGGGTCACTTCCTGGAGCCCGAGCCGTGGGCACCCCGGCTGTGGCTTGTCAGAAGCCACTGGGAGCAGATGTCTTGCACTACTGCGTCCCCACTGCTCTTGGCGGCCTGTTGCACCTGCTGGACGAGGACTGCGGCCCGTGAGTGTTCTTGCTTCACAGCGATCAAGTAGGCAGAACGCAGCTTGCAACACGTCAGGTAGGCCTGAACCTGCCAGTTGGGTGTAAGAAACAGCGGGAAAGAAACCATCACTAACAAGTCACCAACAGGCACACAGAGAGCTCAAGCAGATGAGATACCACTTCTCACCTACCAATCAATAATTGGGTTCTTGCCTTTTATTACATTACGGCCACTCTTTAAATATTACAGTGTTATTTTATAGTGTAAAAAGTTATTACAAATAAGCTAAGAATTTCAAAAAGAAGGTAGGCAGGCAGAGTCTGGCCTCTATCCACTCCCTCCAAGGCCCTCCTCTCTCCTGGGCTCTCCAGCTTCCTCCTGGCCTCACTGCCGACAAACTGTGGTTTTGTAGTTATTTGGCTGATGATTTGACTGATGACTGCCTCCTTGGCTAGGATGGCAGGAATAGTGTCCGCTTTTTCTAACCATTCCTGGTGCCTAGCACAGGGTCTGGCATGCAGGTGTTCAATGAATATGCATGAAGTGAATGAGTGAATGAATGAGTCATCATACCTGCCCCCTACAATGGGCACACAGAGCCCCTTTCTCTATTTTCTGTTTCTGACCTGCTGAATTAAAAATCTTTTAACAGGAAATGTGGGGAAGAAAACGCAGACACACAATTAGAAAAACTCTAAATAAGGCGTGATCCCAGGTTGATCTGACTTGCAGTTTGGCACAGAGGCAGCTCAGTTTCCTACATTCAGGACACCCTCCAGCTCAGGAATGCCCAGCTGGGTGGAGACGAGAGCCCCTGCCTTCCCTGGCCACGACGTCACCAGCAACCCCCTGGTTAGCCAGGGTTCCAGGCCAGCGAACAGCAAGGCCCAGGCGAGTTGCCTCAGAACTCCCGCTAGCAGCTGCCTTTCTGCCGTGACAGTCCTTCTGGTGGTTGGAGGGGACTCTTCTCTCTTGATGTTTCAATGCTCCATCTTCTTTTTTTACCTTGGTCACTAAAGTCTTCCTTTCCTAAGCTCAATTATAGATAATCGCCTACAGCTAGAAGACATGTTCTGACATGTCTGAGCTCACTGCAGTGATCAAGTCCTGCAGTACGGTTATCTACCTGCTGCCCTAGGACATTCGCTTCACCCAGGCCCTCAGCTCCGCTTGGCACCAGTGTACGTTAAACAGAATATCACAAGTTGGCAGGCAAAGTTCCTACCTAGAGGAGAAGGGCATTTTTCCAGAAAGTCTGGAATAGAAACTGAACGTGTGACCTGAGATCACGTAAGTGTGTTAGAACAGCTGCTGCCAGGAAAAACCTGAAAAAGTAACAACAACGGTGTAGCTTTCAGTGTCCATCTTTCCCAGGCACAAAGTCTCTGTCCTACAGAGCAGGCGGATCACTGAAGGCTTGGAAAAGAACCATAGTCGGAGAATCTAGAAACCTGGGTGTCTGGCCTGGCTGTCGGGTTCTCATTTGGATTCTAGAAAAGTAATTTTCCACATTTCAGGATGTCAGAATTCCATCCTTTCCACAGGATCTCATCAGGATGTTGCAGAATTAAGTGAAGAAATGTTACGAACAGGTTCTCCCTAAACCCTCAAACGAAAAATGCCCTGCAAATCAGTCCAGGGATTAGCAATACCGCCAGGGGGAGCAGCAAAGTGGTTGCGTAAGAAGCTGTTTGCCTAACATTAGTGTTCTTCACAAGGGACTCAGCTGCCAGATCATTCCTCTGCTAGTGGCCAGGGCAGGCTGGCTTGGTTTTCTCCTGCCTCTCTTGGCCTGTGGGCCTTCCTCCAGATGGCAGGTGGATTGAACCTGCGGTGAGCCACAAACAGGAGCAGCTGGCACCCTTCACAAAGGTTCACCGATTTCCTACTCAACAGGAAGAGCTTGCAGGCCTCAGGGGCAAGGCCTGTTCTGGAGACTGAGGCACCAATAGACATTGTTTGTCAAAGGGTTGGGTGGGTTTTTTCCTTACTGTAGAGGGTACCCTTGTTCCTCCAGGATAAAGAGATGCTTGCTCACTCTGAGAACCTCATTCAGTGAGTCAATCTGAAGATGAAAGTGAGGATTTCCTAGGGCTCTGAGAGAAAACCTCCATAGGAAATGGAGAGTTGAGAGCAGCCTAGGACATATGTGTCTTGGGGGATAAAGAAATGCGAGGGCAAAGGCTCATGTGGTCAGGTTTCTCATGTTCCCCACCTATTCCCTCCCTTCTACGCCCCTATCTGGGTCTCAGCCCCACCTCTGATAACAAAGAGGCCGAGATACAGGTTGAATGGTAGCGAGCAAAGGATAAAGGTGAAAAGGCAAGTCCAAAGTGCTGTTCCCGAGCGTTACTGGGTATGGAGACAGTTCTGCTCACCTTGTTGTCATCACTGTTTATCGCCTGGATCAGGCCCTCCAGCTCCTGTGCAGAACAGAGATACAGTAGTCATGACATGGAGGGGTCCCCAGCGTGGGAGCCGGGGCCCAACCCAGCCTCAGCCCAGCCGTTCTGACTCAGGGTGGGGATGCCTGCCTGACCCTTCTCTACAAACTCATCTCCTGGGAATTCCCTGGCGGTCCAAAGGTTAGGACCCCATGCTTTCACTGCTGAGGGCCCGGGTTCAATCACTGGTCGGGGAACTAAGATCCCACAAGCCACGTGGCATGGCCAAAAAACCCACAAAAACCAAACTCAACTCCTGCTATAAGAGCAACAGAAGAAAGCTAATGATAACACTAAGCTTGGGAATCTGAGAAGCAACAGCAAACAAGAGGCCTGTCCTTGGCCTTCAAGAGAGGATGTGGGGTTTCCCTGGTGGCGCAGTGGTTAAGAATCTGCCTGCCAATGCAGGGAACACGGGTTCAAGCCCTGGTCTGGGAAGATCCCACATGCTGCGGAGCAACTAAGCCTGTGCACCACAACTACTGAGCCTACACTCTACAGCCTGTGAGCCACAACTACTGAAGCCTGCACGCCTAGAGCCCATGCTCTGCAACAAGAGAAGCCACTGCAATGAGAAGCTTGCACACCGCAAGGAAGAGTAGCCCCCGCTTGCCACAACCAGAGAAAAGCCCACATGCAGCAATGAAGACCCAACGCAGCCAAAAATAAAATAAATAAAATAAAATAAATTTATTAAAAAAAAAAAAGGATGTGGCTTTGTTCACCCCAGTAGGAAGCCATCGGGGGACAGTTTTGCAGGCGACATGCTTCAAAGGCCACCTACAGGCCCACGATGACCTCCTCTACAATCACAGGGAGAAACTCAACTCTGTCGGTCCGCAGACACTTCCGGGTGCCAACAGCATCAGACAATGGGATGCTGAGGGACGGTCTCTGGATATAGTGGTTATCACCATGAATTTTCTTTCCAGGGAAGGGTTGATTAGTGAGGCCATCATTACAGAGGGGTCAGAAAGACAGAGGGATCGTGTAGAGTTTCAGGTACAGTATGGGGGAGAGAAAAATAAACAGGGGGATGTGAAGACACTGAAATAGATAGAGGAGCTGAGAGTTCTGGGGGTGAGCGCACCTGGGGTGGAATTCTCTTGAACGCTTCCAAGCAGTTGAGGAGGATGGTGTCCCCGTCACTTTTGGCCGCCATGCCTGACTCGCTGACACATTTGAGCAGCTGTCGGATCTCACTGTACTTCTCCCTCTCCACCAACTGCCGGGCGGCTTTGCAGTAGGTTGCGGCAGCGTCCAGCTGGAAGTCCTAGAACAGAACATGGGGTGATGGGTGTAGGGAGGCAGGGACACCAATGGCGGGAAGGAAGGTGACATTTACAGAGCTCCCACTGGGCTTGGGGTAGACAAGACTGTAGTCCCAATAGAGAACATACATAAACAAACAATCAGCAAAAAGTTCCTCTTTTGGAGTTTGGCAGACATTTAGGAAGCATCCATAAATATCGTAACTTTGATATCTACACTGGTACATCTCACTTGCTGCCGTGTCACTTTCTGAAAATATTCTAATCAAATGCCCAAGACCAGTTCATTCTCTCTCTAACGAGTCACCTTTCTCTTGGAAAATGGATGTCGGGGGCTGATATTGGCTGCCCTGGACACTTGGTGCTCTGTTAAGAGATGCCTTGGTGTTAGGAAACAGACCAATTCACCAAAAGACTGATTTGCTAGAAACTACCAGATAAACATTTTGTTGCCTTGGGGTCTTTGTCCAACATGGAAAATGGGTGGGAAGAAAGAAATCTGTCAGATTGTTTGTTGTCTTTGATCCTTTAGGTGCACAGTGCGTGAAGACCATGTCTGCCTGGAGGGTGATGGGCCTCAGCGTGCCTGTGTGTCACTGTGTGGTGGGGAGTGGTCTGGCTTTTCATGGTTTTGGCGCCCTGCTCCATCCTCTGCTCCAGAGCCACAGCTGTACCCGTGTCCTCTTATCACAAGCAACAGAAAATGTAAGCCTCGAGCCGGCTCATGGGCAGAAGGATGGAGGGGCAGCTCTTGCTGCCAGTGGCCCCTCCCACTGAATAGGACCCCCGCACCGCAGCCCCTCTGCCACCTCCTCCAGCCACACTCCCCCGCAATGAGGACAGCTGTGTGGAACTCTCCTAGACCTCGTTTCAGGTAGTTATTTGATAGCTTTTGATGAACTCGTCATTGGTTGCTTGGCTTTTGGCAAAGTGGCCTACGGTCTTGAATTTGACCTAGTTCTGTAACAGCCCTCCTGTTGATTTCATCCTTGATGTACATGTAAATCTGCTTTCCTTGGGATAAAAATTTTCTGAAGAATGATCTCTCACAGAACTGTGGTCATGTGCTAATCGCCCTCGGTATAATCCTGAGTAATCTGAGTCATACCTGCAGAACACGGAATGCAATTCCAAAACCATCTTCTACATTTTTCCCTCCTAGCATGACCTGAAAATGAGAGGGAAACATGCTTGAAGAAGCAAGAATTACTGGAGCAGCCCCTCAATCAAGAACGAGGCCCTCATTCATTCATTTATTCAACAAATATTTGTGGAGACTCTACTGAGTGCAGGCACTAGCGATACAAGAGTAATCAAAACGGACTCGATCTCCAGCCTTCCGGGGCTCTCATTCCATCGGGGAGGCAGCCATCAAAAGAATGACTGAATTAATGATAACTAGACGATTACAAGTATGATAGGCACTCTGAAAGAGAGCAGCCTGCCGGAGGTCTGACGCATCGTGCATACCTTGCAGGCAACATCCATTTTCATGTGGTTGTTTCCAAACAGGGTTGGCAGAGGCAAGGGGGTGATCTGAGATGTCCCAGCACTTTCGCAGCGATGTAAGAACCTGGTCACTTCCATCTGCAGCTGAAGTGTGTTCATGTGCCTATGGTGACAGGAGATGCACAGTCTAGCCTCAGGAGGGGCCTCAGGAGTAACTAGGGCCAGGTGACTGAGAAATCATAATAGGATGGCAACAGAAAAGGCAGAAGGATGTGGAGGGAAAAGAGATCCAAAATACCCTCTGAGCAGTTACGACAAGACAAAAGTGGCTGATGAGTGTTTATGGAGCACGGTGTGCTACTAACAACAACAGCGGTCGAGAGAGACATGAACCCTGCCCTGCAGAGTCCAGAGGCCAGAGGAGAGATGGATAACAGACAGACACATCAAGTATCTAGCGATTGGGACCGTGAAGGGATAAACGGTAGCGGTGGAGCATTTACTTCAGATGTTGTGTTCTCAGCAAAAACGCTGAGAGGAGGGAAGGACTTGGGGTGCTGAGGAACCCCCCGGAGGCCAGGGTGCCTGAAGCGCCACGAGAAAGGAGAGAGTAGCATGAGGTAAGATGGAGATGCAGGCAGGGGCCAGATCACCCAGGACCTCTTTTGCCTCTTGTAAGGGGTAGGGGCTTAGTCTGACTGTCACATGTGATCCCGGTTCCTGCCCCTCCCCTACCTTCCTCTTCTCCTACAAGCTCCTCTGGCAGCTTTCCAGGCTTGTACCGGACACTGTCATCCAAGAATGATTCCTGTTACGTGTGTGCGTGTATGTGTTTGTTTCCCAAGAGTTCAGAGATGGGCAAGAGCAGCTGCATCACCGACAGACCCTCGGTTCCAGCCTTTCTGCCCCACCCCAACTGTTCCCTGAACCCCAAGTTACCTTGACACATCAGCTGCCGTCATCTTCTTTCGGAAGAAGGTGGTTTTCTTCCTTCCAGTACGGCGGGAGGTTTCTTGGAGGTAGATCTTCAGGTGGTCCTTGGCCTTAAGCAGCCAAGAGAGCTTCTCTCCCAGCTCCGTATATGTCTTTGCTTTGTGACTGAAGAACCGAATACAGGTCATGGCGGCCCGGATGTGGTCCTGGAAGAGGAAAATGAATGTTCAGGTCAAAGGAGATTTGGAGGGCGGGGGGTGTGAGGAGAATTCTGATCTGATTTCCCCCCGTGAAGCCTGGCTGCCAGCACCCTTTCCCTCAGAGGCCCAAGAGATCCGAAAGTGAACTGACCGCCTGGGACCTTAGGTAGGACGTTATTCCACCACAAGAGATCTTTAACAAGGAGACTTCTGATTCTCCATTCGACTTGCCTTCACTTTTACTCTGGCGTTGAATAAGCCAATTTCTCTGTGATTTACTGTTGGCCACCCTCAGACAGATTGGAAGAAACATGGTTCCTCTCCTTTCATACATCTTCTCCAAAAACACTTATTTCTCCTTCATTCCTTATGAATTCTGCATTCATGCCCCATGTTTATCTTGAAACTACCATATCCCTCTTTTTTATCTTTACATTCCCTGAATTCTGAAGAATGCTATTACTGACAAGATTAAAGTCTGCCTCTTTAGGATGAGAATGGAAATCCTGATATTATGTAAGAATGCTAGAGAGTAACATGGATTTGCTGTAGGCTTAGTCAAGGAGCAAGGCCAGGAGCAAAAACGACAGTCTTGTTCCCTCATCCTGCATGGTCTCCCCACGTGGCAGGCCAACAGGGACAGAGGTAGAAGGCAGGATGGGGCTGCTTTTACCTTCATAAACTGCTGTAGCTCATACAGAATGTGGTAGTAGTTCTTCTTCTGTAAATGTTGGCAGGCGGCAATCAAGTACTTTCCCCAGCTTTCCAAGGTTGGATCAATGGATTCTAGCAAGTTTTCTAAAACGTGTAGCTTCCCACTTTTATAGCTTGGCTGGAAAATGCCTTCTATGAAGATTTCTGGGGGACTCTCCTGGAGCAGGGCAAAGCAAAAAGTCAGAAGTCTTGAGCCTGGTTCTGGCACTGTCTGGGACGCATTCTGAGTTTCCTTCCACTCACAGCCCTTCAGCATCCTCCCACAGCGGTGCGTCTTATCTGTTTGCACATCACAGATAGAACCCTTTGAGAATCCCGCTCGAGTGACTGCTCCCCTTCTCTCCTTCTCCGTACAGAAAAGCTCCTTGACAGAGTTATCTGCACTCCCTGTCTCCAGTTCCTCTCCGGTGACTGTCTCCTGAACTCACTCACATCTAGCTTTTGCACCTACAACTCCACTGCAACTGCCGCTTAGGTCACCAATGACCTCTATGTTGTTAAATCTAAAATTCTTAGTCCTTGTTTTCCACCTGCTCTGTCAACAGCTTTTGATACAGCTGATGGCTTCCTCCTTGAAAAATTTTCTTTATTTGGCCCCCAGGATACCACCCCCACCAGGTTTTCTTTCTACTTCTCTGGCTATGCCTTCTCGGTCTCCTTTGCTGATTCCTCCTAATCTCTCCAGGGCTTAGGAGGGAGCTGTTCTCTTTTCTTTATTTTGGCTGCGTTGGGTTTTTTGGCTGCGCGTGGGCTTTCTTTCTAGTTGTGGCGAGCGGGGGCTACTCTTCGATGGGTGCGCAGGCTTCTCACTGTGGTGGCTTCTCTTGCTGTGGAGCACGGGCTCTAGGTGCGCAGGCTTCAGTAGTTGCAGCACCTGGTCTCAGTACTGGTGCCTCGCATGGGCTTAGTTGCTCCGTGGCATGTGGGACCTTCCTGGACCAGGGCTCGAACCCGTGTCCCCTGCAAGGGCAGGTGGATTCTTAACCACTGTGCCACCAGAGAAGTCCCTGTTCTCTCTTCTTTACTCACTCTTTTGATTTCATAAGTCTTAGGGCTTTAAATTTATCTATCTGCTGATTATGTCTAAATCTCTATTCCCAGCCTGTTTATTCTTTCTGAACTCCAGAATTGTATACCTAACTTATACCCAACTGCCGACGCAAAAAGTCCTCTTTGGTATCTAGAGAACGATACATATTGATATAAAACTGCACTCCTGATTGTTTCTTCCCAATCTGCTCTTTCTGCAGTCTTCCCCTTCTCAGATGGCAATTTTGTTCTATTTGTTCAGGCCAAAAACCTTAGCCATCTTTCTCTTACACCACAACATAAAAGTCATTAGCAAATTCTATTGGCTACACCTCAAAATACATACAGAATCTGTACGTAGCTGACCACTTCTCACCACCTCCATGTACCATCCTGGCCCAAGTCATCATCACCACTTGCCTGGATGATTGCAATGGCCTCCTCCCTGGTCTACCATCTTCCACTCCTGCCTCTTTTTTGACTAATGCCAACCAATCAACCTGAATGATTCGGTTAAAACGTAAGTCAGATCATGTTACTTCTCTGCTCAAAATCTTCCAATGGTTTTCCTTCTCACTTAGCACAAAGCCCAAGTCCTCATAATGTCTACAAGGCTCTAAATGATCTAGGTCCTGTTAGCTTTCTGACCTTATCTGCTACCACCCTTTCCCCAGCTTACTCTGCTCAAGCTGCCCTGGCCTTTGCCCTTGCTACTCCCTCCACCTGGACCATGCTTCCTCCACAATCTGCACAGTTCATTCCCCACCTACTTTAGGCCTTTACTCAGATGTCATCTGTCCTGGGCACCCTGTCTAAAATTATACAATCCATCCCTTCCCTCTCCCCCACTTTACTCTTCTTATTACTCGTCACCTACACTATGTATCTTATTATCTTGTTTACTGTCTCTCTCCCTACTATAATGTAAGTTTTAAAGAGCAGCTATTTTTGTCTGCCTTTTTTTTTTCATCACTGTTGTGAAGAATAGTCCTTGGCTACTTAATAACTATTTCTTGGATGAATGAATACATGATAAATATCATAGACCAACTCATCAGCAAAGTGCAAACACATACTAATCTGCTCACTTCTGAAGTTCATCTGTGGTTCAGAGACCGTGAGTCATAAACCCCCATTCCACAGTCATAGAAAAGAAAACCATTTGGCCATTCAACCCCTTAAGAATTTCCATTTTGGGACCTCCCTGGTGGCACAGTGGTTAAGAATCCGCCTGCCAGTGCAGGGGACACGGGTTCAATCCCTGGTCCGGGAAGATCCCACCTGCCGTGGAGTAACTAAGCCCGTGTGCCACAACTACTGAGCCTGCGCTCTAGAGCCCGCGAGCCACAACTACTGAAGACCGCATGCCTAGAGCCTGTGCTCCGCAACAAGAGAAGCCACCGCAATGAGAAGCCCGCTAGCCGCAGTGAAGAGTAGCCCCCGCTCACCGCAACTAGAGAAAGCCTGTGTGCAGCAATGAAAGGAAGACCCAACACAGCCAAAAAAAAAAGAACTTCCATTTCATCCATTCATCTATCCACTCATTCATTCATAACTGGCACTAGGCTAGGTGCCTGAAGACACCCGGAAAGGTAAATATGGGCCTTCTTGCTCCAGATGCGAAGACACAATTGTAAATAAATAGTTGCAATCCAGTGGGATAAATGCAATAACAGAGTTATGTTTCTGGTACAGTGATGGTTTATAGGAAGAGGTGAATGCTCAATACAGAGGGTCTGGAAGGATAAACAGGAGTTTTTCAAGAAAACAAGGAGGGGCAGGGCATTCTAGGTACGAGGAGACAGCAATGCAGACTCATGGAAGTAAGAAAGGGCAATGGCACAACCAGGAAAATTTAAGTAGTTTGGCAAGTCTGGAATATAGAGCATAGCTAGGATTTGCAGTGAAAATAAACTGGAGAAATAAGGGGGCCTGATACTGTTGGGTCCTGCATTCATGCTAAGGAATTTGGACTTCATCTTGTGGCCATGGGGATCCACCGAAGGCCTTTTAGAGAGAGGAATAACATGAATTAAGAATAACATAAATAACATGTACTATGTTTTAGAAAGCTCACTCTGGGGCAGTATGGTGGGTAAGGGGTGAAAAGGCAGGGAATGAGGCTAGAAACACCACATCTTCCATGCTCTAGGCATTCAGTCGTAATTTTCACAATGTTTTTTTCTGTTGTTCCCCACCTGCTTGAGCAGTTCAAGGGTAGTTGTGATTACAGGAGATAAAAAGAAGCCTTCTTTCCTAGCTCTGACTAATGTAAAGCAGGGGCAATGCTGTCGTCAGCTTATACCGAAATAAGTAAGTAAGCAGCTTAACCCTCTGGAGTGGTCATCAGTTAGAAGAAACAGAACTGGGTGAGGTGAAGTAGCTTTACCTCAAAACTCTTTTGGAAACTGAAGAAAAGGAAACAGGTTAGCAATTAAACGCCAGATAATATAACTTTTACAATATCCTTGACACCCGGTTAAGACACAGTAGCTAAGGCAGTAGTAAAAACATTTCCCTTTCGCTGTCCTGTAGGGGTATGGCTACCACGACTCTGTACTGTTGACTCACTTGGAGAAATCCTAGAAGATATGCCTATTTGTAAACTTTCAGTGGCTGCCATTTTGGATGAAGGCAGCAGATTGGAATTAAAGCATACCTCAAGCTCCTTTAATTTTATATGAAATTTGGTACTAATCAGTCAATTCCTCAGAAAAATTTCATGGGACTGGGGCTTCCCTGGTGGAGCAGTGGTTGAGAGTCTGCCTGCCAATGCAGGGGACACGGGTTCGAGCCCTGGTCTGGGAAGATCCCACATGCCGCGGAGCGACTAGGCCCGTGACCCACAACTACTGAGCCTGCGCGTCTGGAGCCTGTGCTCCGCAACAAGAGAGGCCGCGATAATGAGAGGCCCGCGCACCGCGATGAAGAGTGGCCCCCGCTTGCTGCAACTAGGGAAAGCCCTCGCACAGAAACGAAGACCAAACACAGCCAAAAATAAATAAATAAATTTTAAGAAAAGTTAAAAAAAAAAAAAAATTTCATGGGACTTTCAGATAAAAAAGAGAAGGCCAAAGAGTCATGGTGAAACAGAGTTCTGACTTGGCTTAACAATGGCTCCAAAGAAATAATGCACTTCAGGGGTGCCTTTGCCCCCCGTGGGAGGAGGGCAGAGGATGTCAGAGGAAAAAATGGAGGGCACACTCTCCTTCTATGAGATACTTGTGGCCCAAATTTAGGATCTGGCTCATGGGTGCTTCCTGGCCTTTGTGGTAACAACCCTGAGTGGATGAGCATTGGGGTCAGCAGCAGGACACAGCCCAGAGCAGGTGGGAAGTGTGTGGAAACAGAGAGGTTAGGCAATTTGCTCAAGGTCACACCACTTACACCAAGCATATCATTCCAGAGACCATGCTCTCAGCTATTACTTGGTTCTGCTAAATTTCTGGGAGAAGGGATGAAATTTGTCACTGCCAGTCAGAAGGGCCATCTGGGATCCAGGTTAAGACTTTCGCACACTCATCAAATCATGATTTGTGCAGATAGAATTTGCCATTTGTGTTTTGTTTTGCTTTGTTTTTTTGGCTGCACCATGAGGCTTACAGGTTCCTAGTTCCCCGACCAGGGATTGAACCCGGGCCCTCGGCAGTGAAAGTGTGGAGTCCTAACCACTGGACCACCAGGGAATTCCCTAGAATTTACCATTTGGACCTGACTTTGCCAGAGATGATCTCATAGCTCAACCCTGGGGTAAGGTTAAGGGGGGTTACTGCCTCCATGAAAACTGGATGGGCCAAGCCAAGTGGGCAAAGCAGGCACTGCCGTGTGAGAGCCATGTCTGCAAGTCCCACCTTGTGGAGCAGGTGCAGCAGGGCTTCCCGCAGGCAGCTGTGCCTCACATAGAAGTTGATGATGGCCAGGTTGGTGCTGTAGTTATGCAGGTAGAAGAGGCATTCTTGGTAGTAGGTGTTGTTCATGATCTTCCCTTCAGGAATCACCTCCAGAGAGAGGCTCTGGGTCCGAAGGGTAGCTTCCAGCTCTTTCAAGGTGGCCAAGTAATCATCATCTTGCTGCCAAGAGAGGACAGACTGTGAGGGAACAGTGGAACTCAGGGAGTTCTCAGCAGCCGCTGGAAATACTGTTTTCAAAGAATATTTAACAATGTGGAAAAGTGCTCACTATTACATAGTTTTAAGGGTAGAAAACAGGCAGGATATAAAATTCTATATATTATAAACTGTATAACACCAATTAAATCAAAAACATAACAAAGAAAACTCACTAAAATCTAAATATTGCTTAAGTCTGGGTATGGGATTATATGTGATTTTCATTGTTTTAAAATTAGTTTTCTTTTTTTCTTGAAATTTGACTCTTTATGACTTATCTAACCATATATAATGGAAAGAACGAAATCCAAACCTGACAGCTCTGAGCCAGGGCTGCCACTGTCAGCTGAATGGAAGCTGATACTCTCCCCAGGCCGTTACTGCTCCTGGGCCTCCCCCTGGCCCTGGAGCCCACCCTCTGCCTGCTGTGCTCTTACCACGGATAGAAGTGGCCTCGCTGTGGACTCCAGGTACTCAACCACATCCTGTACCAGTCTTGAGCCATGACTCAGCTGATTGAGGTCGAGAGGGGGCTTCAGACAGCGACTAAACTTCTCCCGTGCAGCGGCGAGGTTCCCAGCTTTGAGGCAGGCCATGCCCCAAGCGTGCCATGCCCCGGTGGTATCAAGGCCAGTCTTTGTGGAGACCTGGAGGAAAAACTGCTCCTTTTAGGAAGAGGCACCCACAGCCATGCCTGAGGGTCCCAAAGACCGATTCTATCCCCTTGGTGTTGGTCCTAAAGACCAATTCTATCCCCTTGGTGTCGGTCCCAAAGACCGATTCTATCCCCTTGGTGTCAATCATTTCCCTCCCTACCACCCCACCTGCCATTACTCTCACGCTGGCAAACTGGACATGCCCTAGACACTCCCCATGGCCAAGGACAACTAGAGAAGGTAACTCGCTGGGGTAGATGTCAGCTTTGTCTGTGCCTCACCTCAACGCCCAGTTGGTAGTACTCAGCTTCCAAAAGCTGGTTCCTTAGCCTGGTTACTGCGGCTGGTTGCAAGATCTGATCCAGAGATGGCACGTGGCGATAGGCAGCAGCAACTAAAATATTCAGCACATCTACCTTGCTGATGTAGCTACAGGGAGGAAAAGGGCAAGGCAGTGAGGCTCCACAGGGTCATCCCAAGAACAGGTGCTCCTTAAAGGTTTTCTATTTCATTTCCAATGTGAAATGTGATAATGAGAACTGTGAGGTACATGGGAGAAAAGACTCTGGAGTCAGACTCTCGGAAACTCAACTCTATCACTTAGCGGCTCTATGACCTTGGGCAAGTTAGTTAACCTTTCTCAGCCTCAATTTACTCATCTGTAAAATGGACAGAATAACAGGGAGTTTTAAGGATAAAATGAAATAACCGAAGGAAAAGAGCTTAGGGTGGTGTCTAGAGCTTTGTAGGCACTCATCAAACGTTAGCTATCAATACATGGAGTACGGACGCTCCGGGACACTCAGGTCTCCTATTTTGAGGCAAGGCCTTTATACCGAACGCTGGGAGCTCGCAAGCTACCCGTTTCTTTTTGCTTCTCTGGAACCTTGCTTGCTTGGGAGAGCGTATATGGACTGTATCGGCAGCCAGCACTCCCGGTCAGTACAGAGGTCACATCACTACCATCCTCTGGAGGTGCTGCTGGGCAGGGGCCTCAGATTCGAGTGCCCTGGACTTGACATCCTTTCTCTGGGTTAAGGATGGACTCTTGTTACTAGGACTGCTGCCTTTGATCTTATTCCTGACACCTGGTGATTGCAAAAACCTTATAACAACGGAGCCCAGAGAGCTGTCTGGGATCATTCTGTTTAGCCCTGCCTGAGACAGGCCTACACTCAAGGTTCTTGAATCTTGTATCATAATTCTATCAAAACCCTCTGCGGATCCTGACTTGTCCACTGATTTCCCTGGAAAGGGATTTAGTACATCAGTGATTCTCAACCTAGTGGGGATGGGCAGGGGAGAGTATAGTGTGTAAAAGCAAATTCGGTATCATAATGTATTGGACGTGTGTAACAGGTGGTGTGAGTTTTGTTTTTAAACATTTATTTATTTGTCTACAGAAGAAGGTATGAGTTAAAAACAGTGGAAAAATACTCTGCAAACCAGGAGTTCTAAACACACATGAGAGATGAATCTACTATCATCAGCAACTGGGCACAAGTGCAGCGATTCCCTGGGGTGAGTGTACCGATTCCAGGGCTGGGGAGAAAGAATGTGTAATTTGAAACCACTGCTATTAAGCGTCAGAGAAGCCCATGGCACCTGGGGATGGGTGAGAATCCTACCGAAGCAAGGACTTCCTTAATTTCTGCTCCCTTAGCCCAAAGTGGATATTTCCTCCATCTATATTAGATTTTGAAGGAAGTATAGGACTTGCTGTTAGATTTGTTCTCCAGCCCCCATCTAAGTATCCTTTTCTGTTAATAAGATTTTATCTCATTTACATTTCTGATAGTTGAGAAATATTTAGATATATCTTTATTTTTGCCTTAAATTCTACCTTTTGCTATATAAAATGGTTTCTGTTCTTTCCTTCCCTTCTCCTCCATTTCTGATAAATTTGTAGAGTTTTGGTTCTTTTCATGGTTATTTAAAAAAATTGTATTTAACATATTATACAGCTCATATTTCATTTGTCAACTTGAAAAATGATGTAGAATCTTTTGCCTCTTGATATGAGTGAAATTAACTCCTTTATATTTCCTTCCACTTTCTGTCCTACCTCCTTCTGCCTTTCTCAACCTTCTGGTTTTTGCTAATAAGAATAATAAAACTAACATTTTTGGAGTACACAGGCTCAGTTCTTAGCCCTTTATATGGATACAGTACTCTCACTTTACAGCCATATGAAATAAGTATTATTATCACCCCCATTTTCTAGAGGAGGAAACTGAGGCCCAGAGTGGTTAACAGACTCTAAGATTACAGAGCTAGGAAGCGGTGGAGCTGAGAGCCACTGTGCTCTCTGTTATCTGGTGAGCTTGCAGGCCAGTACTCTGGGCAAGTGCCTGAAGCACTGACACGTCAAAGAAAATTATGCTCTTCGCTCTCAAATCTGGCTAGGACTGAGAGCTGGGAATGCACAACGTGAGTCACACATCTGGGTGGATAAGCCGGGAATTGGGAGTTTTCACTGTCAGGTTAATGAATGGAGGCAGAGCAGGTTGTGTAGGGAGCTGGGGCCTAATCCTCGCTTTTCCATAGAAACTTCTACTTTATGACTCACATTCCTCCCTGGGACATAGGGATAGACCAGTCCGCAGTGTGCTTGATAGATCTGTTACCCAGAACTCCCTGAGGCCACAGTCCGAATTTGGTCAAGACTATGGTAGAGGACACATCTCCTTTAAAAGCCAGAAAGTTCCACAGAGACTAAAGGTGCTCTCCAAAATTGATTTTCATTACAAATTAACCAGTCTTTCTTTCCAACTGGAAAAGAAAGACTCTATAGCTAGAGAACCTGCCTTGAGGATCCACTCAGGGAAAGAGAAGAACACAGGCTGTCAACGTAGGGAGAGGAAAGACTGCTTGTGATCTGGTAACAGCATTTCATCAACGTCAAAGGGAGATGCAAAACAGTTCAGCATGTCTTGTCAGAGGATTGGGAGGTGAAAACCCACAGTAGGGTGAGAAAAAGAAGCTGGATAGACATGACCACCATGTAAAAGAAGAGAGACTCATTTCCACTTACCTGTCACAAAGAGCCAGGTCCTGGCTCCGGCCCGCCTTGACGAACATCATCTTGGCGCTGAACAGCAGCTGCTTCATGATGTCTGTGAGCAGCCCTGCGTCCACCTCCGGGTTGGTGAGCCCCTGGGACAGCCTGCAGCAGTGCTCAATCAGCTGGTGGCCGCAGGCAACGCTGTCCTGGTGCAGATTCAGGATGGCGATACACAAGGAGGCACTGGGGGCCTGGCCCAGGTGGAAGAGGAGAGAAGCACACTGTGAGTTCCTGGAACAAAGCAAGTCTTCAAATGTAGCTGGGAGGGAGGAATTATTCTTCCCGTTTCACAAAGCTTGAAAAATCCTGAGGGAAGGAGCCAAAAATCCCACAGCAAAGCAGAAGTAGAGCTAAACATACTTCAGAAGTTCTAAGTAGCACTGGCAAAGTTCTGGCTGCTAGGTTTTTGTCTCCTTACAGGGAGGAAGGCAGCTGTGTCCACGTGTTACCTACTTCTTGGGAATGTCTGTAGGTGCCCTTCTTTTTTAGTCTACTGTCCCACTAGCGCAGGTGCTCCTTAATGCTGGCTTGGATGATAGTCATCTTGCTTGTCTGGCTACCTGGAGAAGTCTTTGTTTCAAGCCACTAGAAACAGTGCTGCTAAATTAATATTCCTAAAGCACACTCTGAAACCTTCCATGGCCCTGATGCCTACCAAGTACATATATCTTACTGCAGAGTGCAAGGCCCTACACATAAATAGCCTATTTCAACCCTACCTTTCCTGCCTCTCTATTAACACCCTATGTTCTCTCCAAATTAAACCACTTCTAATTCCCCAATCATTTTTGATACTGTGCCTTCGCTTGGATGTCTGAGTTTGGAACTCTTTGTCCTTCTCCTATCCTCACTCCACTCAGGACACCCCAACTTCTGCTTGTCAAACTCCTACTGCACTTCCAAGGCTCCTCTTAAATGCTACCTCTTCCACGAAGCCTTTCCTGATTTCCTCTTGTGTATTTCTCAAGCTGTTCCTCATTTTCTGCTTTAACTGGTTTACTTGTCTTAGCTCCCACGATATTACACTGTAAGCAAGTGAAGGCCTGCTTGTGTTTGCCCAACTCTGCGTTTCCTGCCATGCTACTACACATCATAAGGAAACTCAAATGACCGTCACATTTTATTGCTATTACCTGCTCATAGTAAAATTCACTCCGCACCAGCTCATTTTCCTCCTCATTCAGATCCAAAATCCATTCCACCTCAGCTGCTTTGGGGACTCTCACCACAGCTGAGTATGGAGGGCTTTCGCTCTTGGGGCTGTCTGGTGCTGAGAAGACAAATGTCGTTCATGTGTCATTCACTGGCCGGCAGTCCAGTCTAGCCCAGCCCAGGGAGCCACGAGCTGCAGGCAGATCCCTGCCTGATATCTTAGGGCCCTTCCTCTCCTTTTGGTCCCTTTTATTTCCTTTAGGAGACCACCTTGGGTACCTCAAACTTTCTTCTCCAGGCACAGACCTGGAATGAGTGTTACAATGTTTGTCACACAAACTTGTTGCTTCACACGAGAAACTATGAATGGTGCATGCTTCCCAAATGGAGGGATGAGCC
Organism: Balaenoptera ricei; assembly: GCF_028023285.1. Lineage (NCBI taxonomy): Eukaryota > Metazoa > Chordata > Mammalia > Artiodactyla > Balaenopteridae > Balaenoptera > Balaenoptera ricei. The sequence goes on from NC_082640.1 coordinate 154,120,400, forward strand.
ACTAGCTATTCTAAAAACTAACCTGCCCAAACTATTAATAGTGATTACCGAGGGGAAGGAGGGAGCATTGGAAGGCAGGATGGTGGTGAAGGGAAACCTAGGGGGGGGAAGAAAGAGAAATAAGCTACTAAAAGTTAAGAACCAAATTCTTTGGCTGCTGGCCTTCTCGATGCTGGAAGCTAATGGGCCAGTATGATAGGTTAATATGATGACAAACCTTAAGGGAAATAGCCTGACAGAAATGCCAAGAATTTTCTTTGGTCAACCTGTTGGACCGAGTTGCCACTGAGGGTGTCAGTTACAGCAGATATGCTGAAGGAAGAGCCAACTTGAGCATAGAGACAAAAAGTCACAGGGAGGGAATTCCCTGGTGGTCCAGTGGTTAGGACTCCACACTTTCACTGCCGAGGGCGTGGGTTCAGTCTCTGTTTGGGGAACTAAAGATCCCACAAGCTGGGTGGTGCGGCAAAAAAAAAAAAAAAAAAGTCACAGGGAATGTGATTCAGCCTTACCTCCTGGTTGTCCTGGATTCTCCTCTGGCGCACTGGAAACAGAGAAAGAAAAAGTGAAATACCTGAATCCCGCCTCATGCTCTTTGTTTTGAGCTTAGTGTATAGCACTGACCTTTACTGTTACTCGAGTGAGATTATCAGGGAATCATCCAAAACTCTTTTCTCTCCCTCACCTGTCACAGCCAACCACTTACCACTTCTTGCCCGTTCCATTTAAAATACTTGTTTAAATGTCCCCATCTCTCTCCTCATCCCTGCCTCAGAGAGGGCCCTCATCATTTAATGCTAGAGCCTTTGCAATAGCTTCCCAATTGGTCTCCTTGAGTCTACCAAGCTATTCTCTACTTTGTAGCTACAGCAAGCTTTCAAAAATGCAAATCTGGTCATGCTTCTGCTTAAAATTCTTTGATAGCTCCTCAGGGTAAAATATTCCACATTTGCAGTTTAGCAGACAAAGCTCCTTATGGCTTGGCTGCCTCTTGAGACCATCTCCTACCACCCATGACCTCTGCTCAACCCATAAAAGTCCTCCCCACACTGCTACGGGCTCTGATCAAGTTCAGTTGGTGCCACCAACCACTAAATTCCAATGTCACAAGCCACAGCCCAAGTCTATCACCTGCACGAGGAGCCTTCTGGTCAACCCCAGCCCATGCTGTCAAAGAGCAAGCTCCAAGCCTTTGTGCCATTCCCTAGGTCCTCCCAGCTCAGCTGCCAGCCTCTGAGTCCAGAACCTTAGCCCATCACTTACCTATTTACACTTCCTCAAAGGACTCACATTTTCTCCTGCCCCTACCTTTGCAGTTGTTACTCCCACTTTTGGGCATGCTCTGTTTCGGCTTCTTTTCCTACCAACTTCTCATCCTCTAAGTCTCAGACCAAGTGCCACACCTCTAGAAAACCCTCCTGATCACTGGGCTAAGCTGGGTGTGTCTCCGCACTGCACTTACCCAAGGGCTCTGTGGTCTGTGTTTTGGCTGTCTCCCCACTAAAATGGGGGCTCCTCGAGGGCAAAGTGATTATTGCTCAGTGATTGCTGAATGAAAGAATCCTCACTGATACCAACTGCTCATTTCAAATCTCAGCAGTATGAAAAATGGGTAATTTCCCTGTCCCCCACCCAGAGGGAGGCAGTGGTACGCCAGGGTCACAGAAACTGTGGTATGAACGCGGCATGTCTTCCTTCCTATCAGGTCAGTAATCACCATGGTAAATAATGTTAAAAAAATGTTCATAGTAAAAGAAACACGAAAATGCTGTTGAGCTATTGGGCAGAATGTAAAATCCCTTTAAGTCTGTTAGTAAAACATGAAGAAGTCAAAGTAATTTTCCTCTTGGATGGCTGCTTTGGCTCATATTCCCACACGCTCTAGGAGTCTTAGTTTCACCCTCCTCTGCTGCTAGAAGTAGTGGAAAAGATTGAGCAATACTGGGCTGGCAAACACAGTCTTGACCTGTCTTGCCAGAGGCATGAGCAGTTTCTGAGGCTTGTTCTCAGCTGAACTGTGCACAGGAAAGTGTGTGGACTCTTCTAGTTGTGGATAACAAGCCAGAATGATGAGCTTAGTGAGAGCTGATGCAAGTGAGGCCCCAACATTCAGTAGCTGAACGTGTCTTTTGGAGTCCAGCTGAGACCAACTGAAGCAAGAGTGGTTGGAAAAGAGGTGAGGTTGTTGGAAAACTAAGATCCATGGCCTCAGTTAGGGGACAGGCCCATGGCCTCAGTTAGGGGACAGGCCAATGGCCTCAGTTAGGGGACAGGCCGAAGAATTAAGTGTCCTGATCCCAGAGAGAACATCATGTAAGAGCTCTGATCTCTGCTTCTATTCACCCCTACTTCCTCTCTTAGAAGTCTCTCTGACCAGGGTCAAACATTACACTGTAGAGTTAATGGCATTTCAGTGTGAATGTGAAATGAAAACTTTTTGTAATTGCTCAGATTTGAGACGCTTTCCATAATGAGACTCCTAGGATTGTCAGGACCCGGGGGAGGGTGCAGTGGTCAATAGCAGCAGTGGCCCCGCTGCAGGACACTCACTCTTTGTTGAAGTAACTATAGCACTGGTCACACACGCGAGTAGGGTTCTCTCGGCAGCCTTCCACCACCGTTTTCTTAGTGGAGCAGGAACTGCACACTAGCCGACCACAGCGGCGACAGTGATGACGCCTGTTAAACTGAGGAGTGTCATCAGGAAGAGAAGGAGGAAGAGAAGGTGAGACTGCAGGACCTGTGAGCAGCCGTCAATACATTTATCCTTGGAATTAGCCACCTGTGACTTACTAACAATACCATGTGCTTGGGCCTCTATTGAGAAAGAACACACTAGTCCTTGCCTTCAAGAAGCTGACATTTAAAGATCTCTCTCATCTGATGGACAAAGATGTCCAAGTCATGGACAGTTTTTCAACAGCTCCTGACAAGTCTTGCCTGTTTGTGGAGGAAACATGTGAAGACACCGCAAAAAGCAGTGGGGAAGAAGTGACTTTCTCAGCCAGTGAGGATCACATGTCTACATGGTATTGATGATGATGAAAAAGTGTCCTTTTTTCAAGATGCTTTTACAAATACTGCCTTATTTCATCATAAGAGGTTGATAGATATATTACACCGCTTTTATACACGAGGAGGAAACAGACACAGAGAAATTACATCATCATCCTTTTCATCGGCGGAGCTGTTGTGCCAGTCAGGTACTGTGTTCAGTGTGGTAACATTTGTTACTGTAGTTAGTGTTTATAGCTCCATGAGCCAAATAACCTATCATCCCTAGTTTACAAGTGAGCATCTGAGACTGAGAAAGTTAATAGTCACATTGCTAGTAAGAGGCAGTGCTGGTATTAGAACTGAGGTCATCTGGCGCCAGCACATAAAACCATTACCAGGTCACCCGTCTTTTTGCGAAAGACACAGGAGCTAGAAACGAGATGCCCCGGCATTTGGTGACTTCTCCCGTGCAATACCACTCTGGCTCTTTTTATTTATTTCATGAGAATGGCAGAGATTTTAGAATTTAAGGCTCCTTGAGGGTGTCTACCATCTGTCTAAATTCAGAAAATATATTCTGGTCAGGTCAAAGATAAATCCAGAGCCTTAGATCTGGTAGTTAGTTCTTCTGAACATACTCATGCCCTCTTGGGGACAGGAGGTGACTATAAACTCAGGCTCAGGAAGTAGAGATTTCCTTTAACTTCTCCTGCAGGTAAAGCCGGAGATGGATGCTGCTTACCATGGTGAAGCGCTCCCTGCAGCAGACCATGCAGGTGCTCTCACTCTCATCCGGTACCCACTGGTGCCTGGCAGGGGGCGTTGCTGGGGGCACAAACTCCAGTGGCGGCTGACTCTGTGGGAAGCTCCTCTCTCTCGGACTGGGGGAATGCACAATGGAGACACCTGGGAGTCAAAGCCAGAAGTCAGAGTAAAAGGTGATCAGTAGTCCAGCTAATAAACAAAGAAGGGATGAGAGAGTTAGAACTGTACCACTTTACAAACCCCTACTGATATCATAGATCCAGTTATTGATCATTGATGGCTGACTGCAAAAAGAGCATTGTGTGTCTCCTGATGGAAGGCACACGACCACCTATAAAATATACTAACCAAAAAATATTAAGCCTGAATCAAATCAAGCTTCCAGATCTATCTACCAGTGTACTGGAAAACACAGGGGACGGAGACCCAGATTGCCATGGGGTGATAATCAGCAAAATGCACCGTGTGGGACGCTCTAAAGGACAAATGACCCAGTTTCCTCCACAAATAAAAAGAGGTAGGGGAACCTATTGATTAAAACAGATTTAAGAGAGAGTTTAGCCAAATGCCATGTGTGGACATTATTTACATCTTGATTCTAGAAAGACCAATTCTAAAAAAAATCTTCATGAGACAACTGTGGAAATCTGAATAGTGACTGGATAGTTGATAATAATAAGGAATCATTAATTTGGTTTTAGGTATGAGAATGATGTTATGGTTTTGTTTTATAAACGTCCTTACCTTTTAGAGATATACACTGTTTTATTTATAAACAAAATGGTATGATATCTAGGATTTGTTTCAAAATAATCCAGTAGAGGGACAGGGGTAAAGATGAAACAAGAATGGTCATACTGAGATGATAAACATTGCAGCTGGGTAATAGGTATGTGACGCTTCATTACATTGGTCTCTCTACTTTCGTGTACTGGAAATTTTCTGTAATAAAAAGTTAAAAAAATTAAGTAAACCAAAGCTGCTCAGGCTGACTTATGCAGATTTGTGAAGCTGCTCATATCCCTGTATGTCTGAGCCCTTCTGTCAGGTCTGCTGATTATTGTGAAGCATGGCTAATTCTCAAAGCATGGCCACGAAATGCCACGGTCTTTGTTTTATGATATCTAAGGAGATTTCTTGTCAACTAGCAGAATGATGTTGGCAGGTCACAGAAAAAGAGAACTGGAAAAACACAGTGACTCTTCGCAGCACCCAGAAGAAGAGGGGCTGTCGACCTGTCCCCAGAAGCCTGCTCTCCTAACTGTTGGCAAAACAAACACTTGCTGAGCTGCTTCTGAGTGTAGGCCATTGGGCAAAAGTCAGGAGACTGTGGGAGAAGAGGGGTGGTGAAAAGGGGTGACCAAGACATGGCAGAGGCCTTCAAGGACCTTGCACCCTGTGTGGGTGACAGACATAAATAACTACCTGCAGGACAGGGTCAGAATGAACATGAGGACTAAATAAGTCGATCCTCCTTATTAGTAGATTCCGTATTTGTGAAGTTGCCTACTCGCTAAAATTTGTTTGTAACCTCAAAATCAATATTTGCATTGCTTTTGCAGACATGCACAGAATGGTGAATAATTTGAGTTGCCTGGTATACAGCTTCTCATCTGGGGTTGAACAAGGTAATGTTTTGTTTTCTTATCTCAGCTCTCATACAGAGATGACCAGAGGATGCAGATGGTAGGGGACAGTGCAGCAGGGTAGTGTAAGAAGCTCCACTCTGGGGCTATTTGGACAGGGTTTGAATCCCAAAGGCTCATTAGGCACTCATTAATGGGGTGGCTTCAGGCAAGTCACTTTAACACCCTGAACCTCTTTTTCTCTTTCATAAAATAAAGAAAATAGAATCTACTGGGATGAATTGCTTTCAATTTGAGATTATAATGTATGTGAAATGTGTGTGTGTGTGTGTGTTTGTGTGTATATGCATGTCCACACGTGTATACACACATGCGCATGCGTGTGTTTTCCCTAGCAGCAATGGTTTGGTATTTGCTAATTCAGTGTTTGTGGAGCCTTCACAGATATACTACTGCAAATAATAAGAATCGATTGTATGTTGAATTTTCTGGGATACAAAAAGCTGGAATGAATCAAGAAAAACAATTAATAAGAATGTTGTGACTGGAAATGAAAAAAGAAGCAAAAGAATCAGAAAATCAGAGTAAGGCAAGATTAAACTGAAAAATGGGTAACTCTCAGAACCTGTCCTTACCAGGAGCAGCAACAGAAGAGAACTCCGCTGATGGTGACCTAGACAAGGTCTCGAGGTCTGAAGCCGGACTGACAATTTCCTGGAGGTGAATCACAGAATCTGTAGGGAGGGAAAATGTTGACAGATTGTTCTATCATAAACATCCTTACTTGCTGTGCTAGGCATTTAGTTCAAAGCCCTGTTGGTTTTGCTGACTGTCATACCATGACTCTACTAGGTATGCAAAGAATGGCAGAGGTACTTCTAAGACGACAGCAAGCATGCTTCTTAAATGCCTCAATAAACAAACTATGTTAGGCACGTGAGATAAATGAAGTAGACACTAGGATTTTACAAAATAAATCTAAAGATGCCCAGGGGGAAGTAGAAGACATTTAAGTGGTGGTCCTGGAGGGTAGGGAGTAAGAAAAAAAAAAGCTGGCTGGGAACATCAGCCCCCATTTATTTCATTTTCTTCATTCTAGAAGAGGCTGAGTCAGTTCACACACTAGTGACATCTGATGTGATCCTGGGAATAGCGCATACCCTCAATACAAAATGATGGCACTTAGGAGCCCAGTGCACCAAGGCCAGACAGAAATCACCCCCAGCATGTTTTTGTTATTTATTTTTGGCTGCGTTGGGTCTTCGTTGCTGCATGCAGGCTTTCTCTAGTTGCGGCGAGTGAGGGCTACTCTTCGTTGCAGTGCGCAGGCTTCTCATTGCGGTGGCTTCTCTTGTTGTGGAGCACGGGCTCTAGGTGTGTGGGCTTCAGTAGTTGTGGCACGCGGGCTCAGTAGTTGTGGCTCACGGGCTCTAGAATGCAGGCTCAGTAGTTGTGGTGCACAGGCTTAGTTGCTCTGCAGCATGTGGGATCTTCCCAGACCAGGGATTAAACCCGTATCTCCTGCATTGGCACACGGATTCTTAACCACTGTGCCACCAGAGAAGTACCCCCCAGCATGTTTTGTTCCCCGAACCTTTATATTATTATGCACGTGGTGGTTATCTACCATCCTTTCATTCTGGTTATCCTGCCACTTCCTCCAAGACTGAGATCTCTCCTATATAAAAGAGCTATCTCTCCTGAAGTGTATCCTTTCACTCTCAATCAACTCAAAATTATAAAAGAGGAAAAATGAAAACTAAGGATGTAGCATGGTATCTCCTTCTCCATGTAGAACCCCCATCGAGGATGCTGGCAGTTACCTGAGCGTTTCTCCCGCAGAGGGTACAGAAAGTCCAGGGCTTTTCCTGCGTATCTGGAAAGCAGCGAGTCCACCTCGTCCATGGTGAAGCCAATCTCCCGGCCGGCCAGCAGCTGGTGCAGAGTCTGCACAGCCATGGTGGCCCAATCCACTTTCATGTTCATGAGCAGCTGCTCCAGCATGAGCAGGGGGTTAGAGGACAAGTGGGAGTAGCTGGCCCGGTGCTGCTCGGGCAGGGTTAGCAGGACCTGGGTGTGGGGCAGAGCCACAGAGTGAAGAAAACAGGACACGAATTTCAGAAGAAAGCCAAGATTCTTACTGGGAAGGGGGAAGGGTATCTGGGACCACATGGCACTTGGCCAGCTACTGAAACTGGCTAGGAGTCTCTTAGGAGGCAAGGCTAGACTCCTCTCTAAATCCTCCAGGTGGCAATCAAGAAGAGGGGCTGGCAAACTTTTTCTGTAAAGGTTTGGATAGTAAATATTTTAGGCTTCATAGGCCATAAGGTCTTTGTGGCAACTACTCAACTGGTAAATGAATGTACATGGCTTGTGTGCCAATAAAACCTGATTTATAAACTCAGGCAGAGGACTGGATTTGGCCCACAGGTGGTGGTCTCCTGACCCCTGGCCTAGACCAACCAGGCATGGTTGACCTCTGCCTGATCCTTAAAGCCACCATTCTGTCCATTTGAGGCTTTACTAGAATAAGCAATATAAGGTGGACTAAACCTGGCACCTCCAGTGTTCTACAGGTGAGTGATGACTCTAAATTCCTCCTGGAGGTTGTTATCACTGGGCTTGAAATACGTTCACTGGCTCTGCTCATTGCCAATTTTCAAAGATTCCATTTAGGTACAGTACATCCAAAAAAAAAAAAAGTGTATCCTCTTTAAAATCATGTTACATAGTTGAACTCTTAGCAAGTGGGCTAGTGGTCATATTCATGGCTCTCCCAGCACTCATTCTATTCATGGGGCGAGTTCTACACTCAGGGGGCAGTATATATGACTTCCAATCAGAATCATTATTAGAGAGTTAGAAGGCCTTATCTCTCCCCAAACTCTCCTTCACTGGATTACTTTTTCTAGCTTATAATTTCTTCTATTAGTGTCTCCAAGGTTACACCTCAAAGGTGAAGACTTATCTCATTGCCTAGACAATTAACCCTTTTCCTTTAGCACAAAGTACTTTTAAGGATTTAAAGCAGTAGTTTTAAATCCTCGAATCAGAATCCTTTTGGAAGACAGGCAGGCCCTGTCCCAAAAGGTTCAGTTTTAATTACTCTAGGGTGGAGATTAACTACTGCTATTTTTAGAAAGTCCAGGTGATTCTAATTCATGGTCAGAATTGAGAAACCTTGGTAGAGCAGATGCCAAGGAAAGCATAAAGAGAACTTAAGAGGACAGTAAAATTCACTTTGGAGGCAGAGCAGTAAGCGAACGGGAAGTCCTAAGGGATGTGGTGGGCTGTTAGGGTCAAGATTTTATATACCACAGGTCAAGGATGGCAGGTGCCTGGAAGGGCAAGTTCTGAATTGGGTGCTGGGCCAGCAGTCCCTCCCTCAGGCATGCTTTCCCAACACCCCCTTCTCCTCCTGACCTTGGATCCCATGTACAGTGCCTGGATTTCACAGCGTCGGTCAGCGGTCAGTTCTCCATAGAAGTGGGTGGTGAGGTAGTTGGCCAAGAAGTGAGAAGTGGCCAAGCTACAGTGCTGGTCGAGGGACTGCTCTGTGACCTCAAGGCACATGGTGAGGTCAGGAATTCTTCGCAGGAGCTGTTGCAGGAGGAAGGTAGAGGAGAAAGGTGAGACCTGCAGAAGAACTCTTAGTCCAGCCTTGTTTTGTTTGAGAACAGAACCTTTAGGTTTAGTCACTGTGGATTAACCCCTTCTCTGCACTCATTTTTTCACCACCCCCGAAGCTTCACATATGATGGCTTTGACAGGACCAGAGATCAGCAGAGTCTTGGACCCAGCTGCCCATCTGGCACCTAATGCAGGGCTAGGCACCTATAGGGAAGATGACTCCTGAAGGACAGCTCCTGAAGGACATGGAGGGGCAGATCTGAGACTGCGAATACTTTGCATGGGATCCAGCAGGAACAGAGCCACCTGATTTGACTAACCTTCTCGTCCCCTGCCAAAAGAAAACTGGGAAGAGTTGGAGGCTTACTTGCAGAGCCTTTTCATGATCTCCTCTTTCTAGAAGGTGGAGAAGATGCTTTTGATGTAGGTTGATTAAATGTTCTCTTGGAATGGGGTATAGGCAGCCCCACTCCTCACACAGCTCATACTCCTGGAAGGAAACACACATGCCTTCAATCCCTTTAAATTCCTGGCCTTGTCACTCATCCAGCTCTTGACTGATTTTTCTCAGCAGTCTTGAGTCTGCTAAAGCCCCAAGAAAGTTTGGGAAGTGCTGATGGGAACTTCACCGTGGGATTAAAGTGGGATCATAAAGGACTAGAGTGGCAAGGTAAGTTATGAAAATGATCCAAGTAGGCTGACTGTTCAGGATGTCCTTTTTCTTTTAGCTCTACTATAAAAAAGAAACAGATGACATACAGCTACTGACACTTGGTGTCAGCCCTGGGAAGATACTAAGGAAGTGGGGAAGACCGAGAAGACTGTCCAAAGGAGACAGCGCCTACTCAGCTCTGACTGTTGCCATATGAATGTGCAGGCCCAGTGGTGCCAGACTTTTAAAAATGCCAAAAAAATTTTTTTAATTAAAAAAATTCCCTATTTTACAATGTTGGCAACGAAATCAATATGAAAAACTAAAAATTCTGCAGAGCAATACTACATGAGCCAAACAAACATGCTGGGGTTGGATTCCATTGATATCACCCCTTGTTACTCCCCCCTCCAACACCAAATTTGTGAACTCTGGATTAAAGCTTCCCAGAGCTTTGTCCATGTATTCTAATATGATGGCATCTGGAAGGCCCTCCCCACAACTCTGCCTGGGGCCACCTTCTTCAGGATGCTTCCTTGTTTCTTGGGCTGTCTTAGGCACCTGGCTGTGCTCCCACCATAGTCTGGGCTTACTTCGGTCACTTGGTATATCGCAATCACCCAGGGGTGTGTCTCGCATCGCCCTGCCCTGCTCCCTCCTTTCCCAAAATGTGAGCTGCACAAGGGCAAGGACTAAGCTTAATTATCTTTGTTTCAACACCATCTAGCACAGTGGTAAATAACAGACAGTGAATAAAGGTTTCCCGGATGAATGAACATCTGAATAAATACATCTACATTTTGAACTATGGTATATCAGCTCCTTAAAGGGTAAAAAATAGTCTCCTTAGCACTCAAATGTCCAATAAACACATGAAAAGACAATCAAGGTCATTAGTAATCATGGAAATGTAAATTAACACCATAATGACATACCATCTTATTGGCAAAAAACGTGAAAAGCTGGATAATGCCAAAGTTGCTAAGAAGATGGAACAACAGGAACTGTGGGTGGGAGAACAGGGACAGGACGACGGATCTGAAGAGCAACGTTGTAACATCTTAGAAAAGGTGAGGATGCGCATGCCTCATGATCCAGCAATTCCACTGCCAGGTATACATTCTGTACCTACCGTAAACAGTGTAGGAAATCTTGCGTATGAAAACAAGGGTGATAGTACAAAAGTGTCAACTGTATTATTCTCTATTCTTCTATGTATGTTGGTAAGTTTCACACACACAAAAGAGAAAAAAAAAGTGTTATGTAGTCATAGAAAAAAATGTGAACCCTGATACGCGGAAAGAGGTCTACATAACCAGCTAAGGCATAGCAACTCTGGAAAGAGGAGGAAGGGGAATAGTACCCAGGAAAATGGTACCTTGGCTTCTAGAATCACATTCATGACAGTTGATGGGTCCTCGACACAACAGTTCCTCAGGGTCTGCCAGTCACACCACATGGGGGTAGCCTGCAAACCTAGGATCTAAGGAAAGACAGAAAAAGCTATCAAACCACACTGCAATTTCTCTGCTCAGGAACAAGTCATTGGAGTTTCCAGGGATGGGCCATACCCAGGTCTCTGTCCCAAAGTCAGGCTGTCAGAACTTGCCAGGAGAGAGGAAGGATTAGAACGAACGGGACAAAGAGTGTTTGGAGAGGTGAGAGAACCTATCCAGCAAGTATAATCAGGGAGCAAAGGCTGTGTGGGGAGGCCAGGATTGGGGCCTTTCACTTGGAGGACAATTCTCAGAGGCTTCTGTGCTTTGCAGATTGTTCAGTCTTCTGGAGTCACTTGTCCCCTGCCCCTCCAGCTCAAAACTCTAGACAGGTTATTCTTCTGTCCTGAATGCTCTGTGGGATCACCTTTCATGCAGCATTTTAGCTCTGCATGAAAACTGCTATGGAAGAGTGGAAAGAAAATCTTTTTCACCTGCCACTTTCACTTTCCTTGGTTGGGCTCTGGGCTCTGTTTTGTTCCAAGCACACATGGAAAAATTAGCATATATGTATACTTGTTATGTAGCTGTACCATCGAAATCTGTCTTCCTGAGCCTCTTGATCTTGAACATGACACATAAATCCAAGAATCTTTCACTGTGAAACTGTCAGTCTCATGCATCCCTTTCAAAATGGCTCTTGAAATTTAGCTGAAGTTTAAAACAATCTTTAAAGAACACATAATAGAGATTAAATTCTATAAAAACTCTTGAACAACAAAAAAACAAAAAAAAAACCTTTTGAACAACAAGATACAATATACAAAAAACATACAAAGAGTTCAAATATACAGGGATACCTTAGGGATACTGTGGGTTCAGTTCCAGACCACCACAATAAAGTGAATATTATAATAAAGTGAGTCACATGAATTTTTTGGTTTCCCAGTGCAAATAAAGTTATGTTTACATTATACTGTAGTCTATAAATTGTGTAATAGCATTGCCTACAAAAAATGTACCTGCCTTAATTAAATATTTTATTGCTAAAAAATTAGTTTTAGCAATTAATTTGAGCATTCATCTAGTCATAATGTTTTTTTGCAATAGCAACATCAGAGTTCACTGATCACAGTGACTTCCCCGGTGGTCTGGTGGTAAAGAATCCGCCTTCCAATGCAGGGGATGTGGGTTCGATCCCTGGTCAGGGAACTAAGATCCCACGTGCCGTGGGGCAACTAAGCCTGCATGCCACAACTACTGAGCTCGTGTGCCTCAACTAGAGCCCACGTGCCGCAAACTACAGAGCCCATGTGCTCTGGAGCCTTCGTGCCACAACTAGAGAAGAAAAAAACCCGCACGCCACCACTAGAGAGAAGCCCATGCACCACAATGAAGAGCCCGCGCACTGCAACAAAAGATCCTGCGTGCCGCAACTAAGACCTAATGCAGCCAAAAATAAATAAAATAAATAAATGATAAATAAATCTTTAAAAATAGTTATAAAAAAGAGTTCACTGATCACAGATCACCATAACAAATATAATAATAATGAAAAAGTTTGAAATACTGTGAGAATTATCAAAATGTGACACAAAGACATGAAGTGAGTTAAGTGCTGTTGGAAAAATGGTGCCAAGAGACTTACTTAATGCAGGGTTGCCACAAACCTTCAATTTTTAAAAAACATAGTATCTGCAAAGTGCCAATAAAGCAAAATGCAGTAAAGAAAAGGTGTGCCTGTACATATGAAAAAGGCATTGTGGACTGTAAAGCATCATTCCAGTGTTAATTTTATTATAAATTTTTAATCCTTGTCTGACATGTACATATTTAAAATTATAGGAGTAAATAAAATAGGAACCAGATAGAGGCTCCCTCGCTCTTCACCTAAGAATGGAAGCCAGATACAGAGCAGAAGCCAGATACAGAGCAAAAGCCAGGCCCAGATTTTCTGTTTCTTAAAATCCGCCATCACATGAGAATAGGCTGGAGTTGGTAATAAGGTGAGAAGCCTATTTCCTTTCTCTTGATGCCGAATCTTATACCTTCTGATACACCAGCAGCTCTGCTAGCTTTCTCTGTAGCTCACACTCCAGCCCATCTTGGAGAGCTGTGTCTGAAATGCAGTAGGCCAGGATCTCCAGGCACGACTCCAGGGGCCACCGGTCCACAAACTGCAGTGTTAGCCGACTTCTCAGAGATGCATCCTTCACAGCAAACAGGTACTGCCAACCTTCTTTGACTACAAGACAAAAAGATGCTCAGCAAGCCTGGCGCTGGAGCTCAAGAGTCCAGGTTACTTTTTAAGAGAAGGGCTTTGTTCAATTTCATAGAACAGGAGCTTGGAGGATCCTGAAGATCCTTCTGACCTGAATTAGTTTTTACACTTGGAACACTATAGGAGACATACTATACCCTGTTTCTCTTTATGCAAATGTAATCATAGTCATGGGACTTTCTGAAGAGAGGGAGAAAAGGAGAAAGGAGAGGAAGAAAAAGGAAAGATTTTCTCCTTTCCACCGGGCAGCTGAGCCCCTGCCCAGAAGCCACTCCCCACAGCCCGCCCAGCTCTTGCTCCCCCTAGTGGAGGGCTGTAGGTCATTGCTCTCAACTCTGGGTACACATCAAAGTCTCCTGGGGAGCTGTCAAACAGGCCCAGAGTCTGTTTTTATAAATAAAGTTTTATTAGAATACAGCCACACTCACTTGTTTATGTATTGTCTATGGCTGTTTTCATGCTATGATGGCAGAGCCAAGTAGTTGCAACCGAGCCTGTATAGCCTACAAAGCCCTTTACAGAAAAACTTTCCTGACCCCTACTTTAAAGCAAACACTTGCCTGAACCCTATCATGGGCTTCTGGAAACAGGGCTCTGATATTTGTAGTTTATAGAATTTCACAACGATTCTGCCATGCAGGGTTGAGGATATTGGTTATGAGTGCTTGTCCTAAAGTTCGATGGACTTGGGTTCTAAGCTCTGCTCTACCACTGACTATCCTGGGCAGTTTCCTACCCTCTGAGCCTCGTTCGCCTCTCAGTATCATGAGATTATGGTGGCACCTTTCTCTAGAGTTACTGTGAGCACCAGATGCGGTGATCCACTCAGTGAATGCCCAATACTATTACCACTGGTGAAGGAGGGAGGCATGGCTTTCTGCTCACCACCTGCCGCAGCACAGCTCAGGACCGCATCCTGTATGCTGCTCAAGTTGTCCACATCTCGCCCGTACACTTCAGTGAGCTGAAGGGCCCGGTGCCAATCTCTGGCCACCAGGGCTTCCTCGAAGGCCTCGGTGAGCACATCCAGGGCTATGGGAGAATGCAGGCCCAGGAGGACGGTAGAGAGACTGGCCCGGCCGCAGAGACTCGCTGCCAGACTCTGCCCCTGCTTGGAGGACCCTCGTAGGGGCTCCCAGGCAGCTAGGAGGGAGGCCTCAAGCATAGGGAACTGTTCCAGGAGGCGCTCACACTCCCGGGCTACCTGCTCTGCAGTCAGAGGCACCTCCCTGCGGCCACGAAGCTCCTTCCAAGACAAGCCGGGCTTGGTGGTCTTTAACCCCTGGGAAGCCCCCAGACAGGCCACGGTAGCCAGCAGCTTCGAGCGGGACTTAAGGAAGGCCAAGGCAGAGGAGGTGAGGGCTGGGCCTGCTGAATCCCTCGGGGAGGAAGGGGGCTTTCTCTCCAGCGTGGGATTCTCAGTTGGCTTTGAGGAGCTCAGTGTAGAAAGTGGGAGGTCCTCCAGGCAGTGGGAGGTATGCAGCTGGGTCAGGATGCCCAGCTGGGTCAGAAGGGATGATGTCTGCTGGCTCTGACGGGAAGAGCAAAGGGCAAGGGGCTCACAGCAGCAGCTGACAATGACCTGTGGCACACTCAGGCTGAGACCCTCCCGGGCCAGAAGGGCTGCCAGCCTGGAGGGAGAGAAGCAGAGGGCATGTAAGGCCTCAGTGCCTGGGCACCATCACCCAATCTCAGAATTTCTTTATGTGTAAACAAGCAAATGTAAATGTAGACTCTCTAATTGTTCCCCCACCCCCTCTCTTTTTAACTCAAAAGGCAGCCTATTAGACCCAATTCTCTGCCCCTTGCTTTTTTACTTAATAACACATCTGGGAGATCTGTCCATATCCCTCTACAGAGAGGCCCCTCATTCTTCTTTCACAGCTATATAGCATTCCATTATGTGGAAGAAACTGAATTTAACTAGTCTCCTATTAGCGGACAATGGCTATGCCATACAAAGCTATAATAAAATGACTTGGTACATACAGCATTTTTCATACTTATAATAAAGGATAAATTCCCCAAGGTGGACTGTTAGGTCAAAAATGTGGTTTGTCATTTTAGTGGATATGGACAAACTGCCTTCGCACAGGGGCTGTACTAATTTATATCCTGCTGGCAATCTGTGAGAATGCTTGTTTTCCTACAGTCTCGCCAACTAATGTGTTATCAAAGTTTTGGATTTTTGCCTACTCATAAGTGAAGAGTCACCCCTTAATTTTATACTTGCAATATAAACATTAGAGGTGGAGAGAGAGAAAGAAACGAGGCACACTGAATTTTAATGTAGCTTGTATAAGAGTAAATGCAAATTAAGGGAAAAGTCTGGAAGAAATCTCAACTTCCTGTATTGAACTCAAACACAGCCCCACTGAGCCCTTGGTTTCCTTGATGAACAATTAGGAAGGCCCAGGCCTGGCTCCTACCTCTCTGGGGGAACTTGTCGCTCAAGCAGGAGGTGTGACACCAGTTGGGAAGAGCTCTGTTGCAGGAGAACAAAGGGGTTTCCTACCTTGACCTCTACGTGATCTGCAAAAGTAAAGAAAGTGATCTTTGCACCACTGATTGCAACATTCACAGCGCTGTTTTCTATAATCAATAAAAAAGTAGTGTCGAAACTACATGGAGGGGGCTTCCCTGGTGGCGCAGTGGTTGAGAATCTGCCTGCCAATGCAGGGCACACGGGTTCGAGCCCTGGTCTGGGAAGATCCCACATGCCGTGGAGCGACTGGGCCCGTGAGCCACAATTGCTGAGCCTGCGCGTCTGGAGCCTGTGCTCCGCAACAAGAGAGGTCGCGATAGTGAGAGGCCCGTGCACCGCGATGAAGAGTGGCCCCCGCTTGCCGCAACTAGAGAAAGCCCTCGCACAGAAACGAAGACCCAACACAGCCATAAATAAATTAATTAATTAATTAAAAAACAAAAAACAAACAAACAAAAAAACTACATGGAGGGCTTCCCTGGTGGCGCACTGGTTAAGAATCCACCTGCCAGTGCAGGGGACACGGGTTCGTGCCCTGGTCCGGGAAGATCCCACATGCTGTGGAGCAACTAAGCCGTGCACCACAACTACTGAGCCTGTGTTCTAGAGCCCACAAGCCACAACTACTGAGCCTGTGTGCTGCAACTACTGAAGCCTGCGCCCCTAGAGCCTGTGCTTCCACACAAAAGAAGCCATTGCAAGGAGAAGCCCGCGCACCACAATGAAGAGTAGCCCCTGCTCGCCCGCCGCAACTACAGAAAGCCCGCGTGCAGCAACGAAGACCCAACACAGCCCCCCCAAAATAATAAAGAAATAAATAAAGAAATAGAAAAAAAATTTTTTAAAAACACAAAACTACGTGGAAAGCCCTTCTGTTGATATTTTTCTAGGTAAAAGGTATTCTTGACAGGATGCTGACCACAGGTTTATCTACGCCTTACCACTGTTCTAAAGACTTCCAACTACAGACAAACTTCAGGGAGCAGGCCTAGCCACAAACAGCTGATCCTGCTCCCTTCGATATGACTGAAGTGTAGGTAATACTCGCTCTGCGGACTTGAGTAAGAATCTGGCACTCGAATCAGAGACTTAATTCCCCTGGTGGGTCCTCATATCCACAATAGATCGAAGATCTGGGAGAGGTATTTTTGAGTCATTAATGCCATCAAAACGTATTGAATACTCTCCTGTGCTGTACCATTGTACGAGGCATCAAGGAGACAAAGGTGAATAAAACACAGAGGTGAGTAAGAGAGGACCTCACATGTAGTGTCCTCGGCTACTGCTGTACCCAGAGCCTCTTCAGTGTGCGCCTTCCTCTTCCTTGCCCCTAAACACCTGTGGGCCAGTCCTGACTCTATTTTCTCTTTCTTGCTACTCACCAGGCTCAGAGCTCAAGCTCCGCAGGAGAACAGCAGCCAGCGTGCTGCAGTACCTGAAGAAGGTGCCCATGTAGTCAGTCTGCCTGCCGCCTGCTGGCATCTGTTTGCCCAGGTTCTTCTGGAGGAGCTGAGTCTGGATATACACAGGGTGGGCCTCTGCCTCCAGAGCTTTCTCGGCCACCTGCTCCACCAGGGAGGTGAGTGGAGTACTCCTGGGCTCTGGGAGGAGTTATGAAAGGAGAAGGCATGTAGTGTTGAGTCTGTGCATCTGGCTTTGGGTCAGTTTCCAAACAATATGGGAACTGCGCCTCTGTACACTGTGTGGGACATCCTATAGGCTGGCTGCTACGCTGACAAGGCAGTTATAAAATCCTAAGTTGGTTGCTTATACAAGTGATTCTCAGCCAGGAAGAGCTTTGAGTCTGGAGAAATCAGGGTGGACAGTTCCATTTTCACCCATGTCGAGGGTGGAACAGCTCTGTGAAGCTCACAGCACTCTTTTGCGGAAGGGTTAATCAATGTTTACGCAGTCCCTTCTGGGTATATCTCTCATAAGGAATGAGAAAAACGTGCCAGCTAATGGAGTGCTAAGCAGCCCTTCACTTAGGAGGTGGGGCAACAGGTGGAATTAGTTACGAGACAGGCCCTGGTTAACTAGAGGGCTGGTAGGGCCCACTTCTGAGTCCTCAGCCTCTGCTCCAAAGTACTCTTTCCCGTTCCACTGCGTCCTCTCCCCATTTCAACCTCATCTGCTCCCATGCAGTCGGGCCTGTACCTGGCAGCTCCAGTGCTTCTCTCAGTGACTGAAGGATCTGCTCCAGCTGCTGGGCGAGGGTAGCGTGGCTGGCGACACAGTCCTCGGTGAGGCTGGGCCAGCACATCTGAAGCAGCTCAGCAATGCTGCACCGTGGGGGACCTCCCCCCTTTTCCTCTACACTCTCTACGGAGAGCAAATGAGAAAGAAAAAGTGAGGTCTGATGCTGACCTCATGTTCCGAGGCCGGGAGATTAAAAAGGGGTAGTAAAAAGCAGCTCACCTGATTTGATTTGTCCGGCTGACAGAAGTGGGTAATTGAGAATCTTACTGATCTGCTGAAGAACGCCTGGAAAACCTCGAATGCCATCAGCACTGAGGAATACGTGGTCTAGCCGGCGACCTGGAAACAGGATGAATCGAGAAGGAATGCAGAAAAAAATACGGAACTCTCAGAGATTGACACTCGGTCCTGTATTTACCTGTGAAGTTTTATCTTCTCCAGTATTGAGGAAGAAACATATGCTGTGCCAGTTTTCATGACAACCAGCATACCTGGCTTATTGCATGCCTGCTGTTCCAGGGCTACCTCTGGCAAGATGCCTCAGCTGTCCACAGCAGCAGACCCAGAAGCTCTGGCATTCCTAGGGAATCGCTGTCCCAAGCCGATCAGGCACTTCTTGTGCATTTGCCTTGGTACTTCCTTCAGCCGAGAACTTGAGCTGGGATCTTATCTGTATCTTGACACCCTGACTAGACTATAAATAACTTTATGGACAGAGATTATTCCTTATACCTCTCCTGTACTCCCATATACTTGGGATAATCTGGAAATGCAGTAGGTACTAAATTAATTCCTGATTGATTGGCATGAAACCAATCAGCTTGAATATTATTAATAGCTTGGATAATATCTCCATTCATTTTAGAATATAAGTACTAGATGAGGGAGAGGGAAATTGTTCGATAAAAACAGCGTTATGTATGCCACGGCATACTTTCCTAGAAGGACTATGTCAACGTTACAGGACTTTTAAATCAACAGCTCAGAAGTGATTTGGAAGGGTGTGCAGAATAGAGTTAACACAGCAGGCCTGAGACAGCTATCCTTAGAAAGGGCTGCTTGCAAGGTTGGTCCCTGGTTGGTGTCTGTGAACTTGACTGGTAGAAGGTCTCCTACACTGATATAAAACTTTCCCTAAATGATGAGAGCGACTGATTGTGCCTAAACTGTTTGTACAATGTGGTTTATGCTGAACACCTGCCTTCCTCCTGAGAGCGTGGAATTTTGGTACATGCTGGGCAGAGGTTCCCTGTCACCAGCTCCCAGTAAAAACCTTGGGCACTGGCTCACTAATGAGCTTCCGGCAGACAACACTTCCCACTTGTTTGTTGTCACAACTCATTGCTGGAGGAGTTAAGCACATCCCGTGTGACTCCAGTGGGAGAGGACTCTTGGAAGCTTGTGTCTGATTTCCTCCAGACTTTACCCCATGAACCTTTCCCCTTTGCTAATTTTGCTTTGTGTCCTTTTGGTGAAATAATTCGTAGCCATGAGTATGACTATATGCTGAGTCCTGTGAGTTCACCCATCGAATCACTGAACCTAAGGGAGGCTATTCATATCATATCTATTCACCATTCCTCCCTCCATATTACTCAGAGAGAACATGTTTCTTTCTCTCTCCCTGGCCAGTCCTTCCAATGCTGGGTGTGTGTATCAAGGATGGGTGGGGAGTGGAACTTTGCCTAATTCTTTCTTCACATTCCTCTACCTTCATTCCTCCAAGAGTTCCATATACACATTCTGGGATATTATTAACCTCAAGGTACAATCCTCCCTCCAACTGTGATCCACTAAATTTTCCCTTATACCTGGTTTACAAGCTTCAGACTCAGGTTTTAGGTTAAGTGGGATTCACTCTGGAGGAGGTATGCAGTTTAAGGGCACAAATTCCATTGGTACCATTTTTGAATGTATATTTCTTCCTTGAATTTACCTATAAACCAGAAGAGAATTTCCCCAAATGACTGGAATTTGCTATATCTGTTAAGAAGGCGAGACTCTCAGTAAACTATATTTAAGTTGCCAGACCGGACATGAGGAAATGAACTAATAATCCTTTCTCCCCATCCCTCCTTCCCCGATAACTTTCTTCTTGCATGATTATCAAGCATCTCAGAACCCCATCTCCTCATTTGAGAATTAAGGGATCAAGCAAAAACAGAACACTCACCCCGACTCTCAAGGCTGCTGTTCAGGCGCCGCTCAGCGGTTTCCAAGAGCTGCTTGCCGGTTTTCCAGAGCTGGCACCGAGAGCAAGCCAGGTCAAATGCAGCCATGGCGGGGGGGCTGAGGTCTTCCAGAACCTCTCTCAGGGGGGCAGTGGGCTCCACCGCGCTACTGCTTATCCAGAAGTCCTCCTGGAGTGTGGGGATGGGGTCTCCCGAGGTGCTGAGCAGCTTGTCGGTCACATCAGAGATGGAGTAAAATACCATCCCTGGACACCCAGCAGTGGGATACAAGGCAAGAGGTTAAAATGACTCTCACTAGCACTTTTATTCTGAAAAGTAGTTATTTAAAAAATGTCTGAGGTCCTTCTGCACAGTATACCATCAATGCATATCAAGACCATCATTACAGCCCACTCCTACGGCATCAAAACAATGGCATGGAAAGAAAGACCAAGAGAAACTCAAAAAGGTGGAGAGGAGTTAGGACTTCTTCCAAATGGGATCTAAAAGTAGGGTGAAGTGAGGTAGATCTGTGTGTGCTCATCAGCAAAGATCTCTAAAATACACCACTAAAAAAGCAAGGTAGAAAATAGTACTTGTTGGAAGAGCTCATTTATATTAAAAACAAAAAGGATATGCATCTATTCTTTTGAATTTGTAAAGAAAATCTCTGGGAGCTTATAGAAGGAGCAACAAGTGATGGTAACTTGATATACAGAGCCTAGACCAGCAAGAGATGTAAAAATATGGGACAAGTTTCCACTTTCAAGAAATAATGAAAGGATGAGCCCTTTCTGCAGTGCAGCCAAGGGTGGGAATTGACATCTGTGAATCCCAGGCCACAGGTGTTATTTACAACTTCTTCACTTGCTAGAAAAGTAGAATAATATGCTTTATCCCTGAATGATTACATGGGAAGAAAATAATCAATTCCCCAAATCCCAAGATTAATGGCCATCAAAACACATGGTGGAAACTGCATTCACATTCTTCAGTTTAAGTCACGTAGGACAAGCTTAATGGAGGAGCTCGAGGGGCAGGTAAGTGACCACTGTGGTCGGCGAGGTTAGGCACAGCTAGAAAATGACTCTGGAGGTGTCAGGAACGCTGTTCTTCAAGGCAAGCGTCCTTCTCTAGGTTTCTGCTCACCTTCATGATGAGCCTCTGATTTGGGTGGTTTTTCCCCCATACCCTCCTCCCGCAGCTCCCTCACCACCTGGCAACAGGGAAGCCGGACCTGCGGCTGCAGCGCTGCCAATGGCCTGCAGAGTTGAGCGGCCGCTGCCTGTTCTTCGGATGGTGCCACTACCCCCGTCCGAGTTCTGGTTTTCGATCTTGTGCTCTACTCGGGCCAGCTCCTGGATGACCTCCTGGTAGCGCTCCATGAACAGCAGCTCCCCGGAGCTGGGCGAGGACTTCAGGTTGAATGTGAACACCACCTGCCACAGGAGAGGAAGGAGTGTGGCTTGCGGCAGGCCCGCTGAGGTGGAGAGTGTCTACAGATCTGAGGTCTTGCTAGTCATCAGACTCTGGCCCTGAGACATCTGCTTTGTGGGGCTGGAAGAGCACTGGACATTCAAAGAGTAGGTCAAATGTAGAAATGACTCGTAAAAGTCAGCAAGAGGGCCACTGAAGCCCCAGCAGAAAATAGGCAAAAGATGTGGACAATTTCAAAGGGAAAATACACAGGACTAATACACAGGTAAAAATGTTTTCCCTTCCCAGTAATTCAGGGAATTTAACATTAATACTACCTTGCATCTACCATAATGACAAAGTGTTATAATAAACCCTCAGGGGGTGGTGGCAGAATGAACTGTCACAACCTTTTTGAAAAGCGATTTGGCAGTCTACAGAGCTTTAAAAATGTTTATATTCTTTGACTCAGTCATTTTTATGAAAAACTTTCTTAAGGAAATAATTCAAAAGTCAATGTATAAAGGTGATAATCTTGACACTATTTAATACAACTATTACCAGGTTGAAAATAAATGTGAGTTAACAGGGAATGGTCAAATGCAGCTACTAGATCAGACTATCATAAGGTCACTAAAATAAGTTACTAGGTAAATGCTTATATTATAATGTAAAAAAGGCACAAAGTTTTAGATTCAGAATGATCTTGGCTCTCTATAAAAGTCACATACATCTTGGAAAAACATTGGCAAAAATATGCTTTTATCTTTAGTATTGGTTGTTCTGGACAATAGGTTAAAAGTAATTTCATTTTCTGGTTAATACTTTTTGGTATTTTCTTATAAATTATGCACAACTTGCTGTGTAACCAGGTTTAAAAATAAAACCTTTTATTAAAAAAGAAAAATGAAAAAAAGAAAAGATCAGAGCCCCAGGAAAGGAAGAGGAAGTGAGGACATTTAGCGGTAAAGCATCAGGGGGCTCGCAACTGACTTCCTCTTGGTTTGGGTGTCAGAAAGGCTGGTGAGGGTCCTATCCTTCCCAGAGGGATAGAATTATCATTATCATTAAAGTACAGGATCTAAAATGTGTCAGAGGAAGTTAAGTAAAAATTATCAAATCACCTAGATGTCTCCATGATTTATTCCTCAACAAGTAAACTCACGTGAAAGAAAAATTCTGATCTATGTGTTAAGGGACCAGTGCAAGCGTCATAAATATACCAAGAGAGTTTTAAAAACTAGAAGAGTGGGCTTTTATGCTTTTAAATTTAAACAATAGCAGAGGATTCTTGTATCTCTCACAGCTTGCACATAATCCGCTTAACATTCCAAGAGGTAGCACAAGCAGGTATGATATTTAACTCCAAGTTTCAGATGAAGACGTCAAAGCTCAGAGGGAGTACAGTGTTTCTGGTTTCTACTCCCTGCACTTTTCCCTACACAACATTCTAATTTGCTAGCTCCCTACACTTCCTGTATGTTAAACTGGCATTCTATTTATTATTAAAAATTGTCTGCATAGTGATTTCTAACTATATAAAACCACATATGTGTTCAGAGAAGGACTACAAGGAAAGAAAGAAAAATATTTCAACGTCTTGACGGTGGCCGAATATTTTCTTTTATCTTGTTAAAAAACTGTTTTATGTTCTGAATACAAACAGATGATTCAACAGCTTAAGTCTCCTCCTTCTGGATCTTGAAATCCACAGTGCTCAAGATCAGGCTCCATACATGGAAACTCCCTCCTGCTTCTCCTGCTAGACGTGGCCCCTCAGGTGCGCCCGACTGGCTCTGCTTGCACAAGCATCTGGCCTTACCTGAGGCCCCGCGGGTCCCAGACGGCAAAAGGCTACCTTAGCGTTCTTTACTGTGACAAAGTAGAGCCTAGGCTCCTAACACCTGCTGCACAAGTACCCGCCTCACCTGATGGGCTTCTGCGAAGTTCCCCCGGAGGATGCAGGATGCCAGCAGTGACTCAGGTGGGGAGAACATCATGCGGATGAGTGAACTTTGAGGTTGAGGCTGCAACCGGCCATCCAGCTCATTCTTCCCAGATGCAGCGCTCAGACTTCCTTCTGTCGGGACACAAGAACGTCGGAGGCCAAGGAAGGGATAAAAATTGAGGAAAAACTATTCTGTCACCTGCTGCCAAACTCCTATCTTCTCAAAGTCCTTCTCTAAAAGGTCTGTAAATGGATCTTGAATTTTCCTCAAATGAAGTGCATACCTATGCTATCATCTTTTTCTTTCTTTTTTTTTTAAGTTGAAGTATAGTTGACTTACAATATTGTGTTAGTTTCAGGTGTACAGCAAAGTGATTCAGTTATATATATATATATTTATTTATATATATTCTTTTTTTTAAATTCTTTTCCATTATTGGTTATTATAAGAAATTGAATATAGTTCCCTGTGCTATACAGTAAATCCTTGTTGTCTATTTTATATATGGTAGTGTGTATCTGTTAATATGTTATCATCTTTGAATATAAGACTTATGTACCAACAACCTTCCTTGGGTATTCACCTCTGTTTCTCTCTACTGATGGGTAACTCAGCTGATAGTGAAATAGCCCTTTCCCCACTGAACACAAGCATGAACTGCTCAGTCCAGGTTTTCACACTGTGGTGTATGGCAACTCTGTATCAGGGCAAAGCTGCTGGAAGTTGGCAACTGGTTGGGACTCCCATACCTGAAGTACTTGTGCTCAGCTCACTACTCGTACTTTCCAGGGATGGGTTGGAACCTCTGTCCCGGCCGTCTAGAGGTATTAGGAGGAAAGAGAGAAAATCAACCATCAGTGCCTCACAGTGTAGAAAGTGAGAAGTTGGCTTGAAAGCTGAGATCTGGGTAGAGTGAGAAGATAATGGGTAGCTACTATACCAGTGGCTCCTTCTACAGTAAAATGCAAATTCCTACAGACCAAAGGTACAGGGGTGGGCTTAATATGGTCCCAGTGCTCATTTGGATAGTAGCTTATAACAGTGGTTTCCAGTCTCTGGGTCTCAGAGCCCCAGGAGCTTTCAAGTTACTTCTAGGGGTCAGCGACCCCCATTGCTCACTAAGCACTGTCAATAGTCTGAAAAAAAAATTAAAGCACAACTATTATGACGTGGAACCAGTAGGGTGCCAAAGAGGGTCACAACATTTTCTGACATAGAAAAAGTTGTCCTCATAGTTGAAAAAGTAGGGAACCAACATATAAGGCCAGGCTGATCAAAGACCATGATATTGGGACTTCCCTGGTGGCGCAGTGGTTAAGAATCTGCCTATCAATACCAGGGACACGGGTTCGAGCCCTGGTCTGGGAAGATCCCACATGCCGCGGAGCAACTAAGCCCATGCACCACAACTACTGAGCCTGCGCTCTAGAGCCCGCGAGCCACAACTACTGAGCCACAACTAGAGAAGCCCGCGCACCGCAACGAAGAGTAGCTCCTGCTCGCTGCAACTAGAGAAGGCCCATGTGCAGCAACAAAGACCCAACACGCCAAATAAATAAATAAATTTATTAGAAAAAAAAAAAGACCATGATATTGAAAGTCCTGGAGAAAAAGCATCTTCTTCTCAACACCTGCTTTCCTACAGCTGTAGGAAAAGAGAAGATGGATTGTGCATTCTGGGCTGGATGGGTCAGGTGGATGCAAACTGACTCAAAGCAATCAACTGAGCAACTTAAGGGGCTCAGCCTTTAAGTTTTCCATGTTTCTCCCATGGTAGTCTCCACCCCAGTCAGCATGTTTACGTCTCTTGTTGCCACTTAGCTAAAGCCTACTCATTCTTCTGAGCTTGATTCAAAAGTCAACTCTTTCAGAAAACCTGTTTCTCTGCCTTTGTAGACTATGCTGACCTCCCCCTCCATGAGATCTCTTCGGTTTTCAGGCCATGCCTCCGGGCATTTTAAGTTTTTCATGTATACTGTCTATGCAGGTAAATTATAAATTCCTTGAAGGCAAAGTCCTGGTTTATGCCTCATTCACCTCCCTCAAGATACCTAGCATTTTTTTTAGCACACAGGAAACTCTTTATGAACTCCCTGTTAATTATTTAAAAACTACCAAAAACCATAATGGAAATTTGATTATCTAAAAATTTAATATTTCTGTATAATGCTTCTGTGTTAAACTCCTTTAGAGAAACTCATAATCAAAGTCAAAAGACAAAATGGAGCAAAACTTGTAGCACAAAATGACAGAATATTTTCCTTAAGGTATAGAGAGCTCCTTACAATTCAACAAGAAAGACAAACCCAACAGAAAATATGTACCTTAGACTGAAAAATATAAACGGCCAATAAATATATGAAAAGACATTCAATCTCAAACTAAAAATTAGTATTAAAACAATGACACACTATTACCATATTAATCATATTGGCAAAGACTAAAAAGAAACCTGATACTACTCATTTTTGATGAATGTATATGCAAATAGGCACTTACATACAGGTGATGGGAATGTAAATTGGTCCACCTTTTTTCGGGGCAATTTGTTATATCTGTATTTTATACCCATGTATACTTTGACCTTCTATATTATACTGCTAGGGACTTATCCTATAGATATACTCACACAAGTATGCACAGACATACGTACAAGGTCGTTTACTGTAGCATTGTTTATAATAGTAAAAAACTGGAAACAATTTAAATGCCCACAAAAGGGTACATATGACAATGGACTACTAAGCAGCCTTTCAAATAAGTGAAGAGAAGTGAGTTCTCAGTATAGAGTACGATACGTTTACGTATGTAAGAGGATATAAATAAAAAAGAAAGTTGCAGTTCTCTATATGTAGTATGATGCACCTGTGTATCTAAAATGATATACATGCTTGTATTTCATGGAGAATTTTTCGAAGAAAACTATTAGCAAGGGTTACTTTGGGGGAGTGGGATTAGGATAATCTTAGATCACTTTTGTTTGGACATTATCTTAAAGGTGAATTGCTTTAAGATACTTTAAGATCTTATCTTTATCATTAGTGTTAAGGTACTTTAAGAACTGCTTTATCTTGAAGAATATTAGACAAGTGGCACTATACCATTGGCCGCTTGTGGGAAGGAGGCATGGAGAGAGTTCTTCAGATTACCTGCCCGGCTCCTTCTTGTCCGACGACCCCGGCGGAGACGGGGGTGCCATGTGGCGATGGGCCGGTATCTTCGGGAGGGTTGCTCCTCTGAAACAGCAAACCCAGTGGGTCATACGGGAGGGTGATCAATTTTTTTTTTAATTGAAGTATTGTTGCTGTACAATATTATATGTTACAGGTGTACAATATTGCGATTCACAATTCTTAAAGGCTATACTCCATTTATAGTTATAAAATACTGGCTATACTCCCTGTGTTGTACAATATATCCTTGTAGCTTATTTTATATCTAATAGTTTGTACCTCTTACTCCCCCTACTCCTATGTTGCCCCTCCCCCTTCTGAAAGTGATCAGTTTTGATTTGACCCACCTCCTGGGGTAACAGGTAGGGGAAGATCTGGACTGGCCTGTGCGACGCTGAGCGGTACCCCGGAGTTCTGACGCAGGTGGCCATGGCGATATGCCCCGAACTAGTGTGACTTCATGCACTCCTAGCTGTCCCACATTCCCGAGACTTTTCTCCCTCCTCCCTTTGTTATCTCCTCTCACCTGAGCCCTGGTTGCTGGTCACCACCTTGTACCTCCACTGGGCCTCAGAGAGAACCTTGGAGAACTGGTGCAGGCGGCTCTGCAGTCCGTCTCTGCTGCTGCTGCCCAAGCCACTCTGGCCTTCAAGCAGCTTTGGCTTCTCGGGGGCGCTGCGGCTGCTTAGCTCATCCAGCTGCTCCTGCAGCAGCCTAAGGAAGGCCCCCATTACATATTCATCAGCCAGGAACCCACTGACACCGCTAGTAAAGTGCTTTAGGTCCAAAAAGCTGTGCCTGTGAGGCTCTGGGGAACTGTCTTTTGGCTCTGCCTTCAGACAGCTTGGAACTGTGTAGGCCAGGCTCCTGGAGGCCCCCAGGGAACCCTGTTCTGACCTCCTCTCAGGCTGTGCTACGTGCTGAGGGCTCTCTGACGGGGACCTCAAACCCAACGGGCCCCTCCCCTCAACGTCATCATCCTCAGCGTAGTCCTCGGGCAGGTGAGGCTCTGGGTGAAGATCAGCAGAGGTGACGAGGAGCAATGAGAAGACGTTTTCTAGAAGTTCCAGGCACAGAGAGTCAGGAACACTGCACAGATACTGCTGACACCTGGCCAGGTATGTTGAAAAGAGATCTGAAGCACCTGAAGACGCATGTATAAAAGAAGAGGCCAGAGAAAGAGAAGGAAAGAGAGAAAATGCAAACATTAGAAACAGTACTCGCCAGACTCAAACATTCTCCCAAGTTTAACTCATTTCTTTCTTTGTAGTGACTCAGAGAACTGTGGTTACAGTCAGAAGACTAAGAGGCTATTGAGCCATGTCTTTTCATGATTTGTAGAAAGATTTTGCTCCCTTAACTAAAAGTACAGTTCAGTGAACACTCATTATTTTGTTTCTGCTTTTTACAATTACATTACTCCTCATCTCTGAGAAGCACTCCATATTTCAGTTCCTAGAATGAAGGCAGCCTGGAGACTCCTTATTCCTCAATTCCTGTTTGCACTCGTTGTTATACTACAGGTGATCACAGCCTACCCAGATCTCTTAAGAAAATGACCATGCTCTGAGGCGAAGGTCTATTCCAAAGCTGCAAGGGAGAGATACTTGACCACCAGTCACAGAAGGCAAGGTAAGGAGTTATAAGTTTTTAAGAAAAATGAGAGCTAATAGGACAGAAGGTTCTTTCAAACTGTAGGCTGTGACCCATGACACTGACTTAGACGGCTGCATTTGAAAAAATGAAATAAAACAGAAAAATAATCAGGAGTGTGCTCTGTTTGGAAGGGTAAGTAATGTTTCTTAAAACTTATTTCAGTTTACGCATCACATACACACATATACACATACACATGAAAGCACAAATTATATACCTAGGTGCAAACTGGAGTGATGTGAAATGCTATCTACTGTGGACTGGAGTATAAAAAAAGAAGCATTTGGAAAACACTGTACGAGGTGCTCAGGCTCTGTTAGAACTTATGCAGATCACTTGCTTTCTCCATGTCCCTTTGATTCACGGAGGCTGATAAATGGATGAAATTATTCGTGGGCATAATAAAACCAAGGCCACCTCCCAGCCCTGGTGGCAAAGGGTTCCCACACAAAGAACCTGCTGGGACAGGTTGTTCCCAGCTCCCGCCAGGGAAGGGGTCGGGGGCGGCGCTGCACCTGGGGAGGAGAGAGAATCGTTCACTGGCTCTGCAGCCGCGGCCAGGTCCTCAGAGGGTCCGTCTTTGCATTCCTGGCACTGGGAGTGCCGGTGTGAGTTCACACAGAGGGCATAGATGGCATACTTCATGGCACAGAAGCTCCGGTAGAGTGTCAGGTTCTGACAGCGGCTCAGGTGCGCAGGGACCGTGGCGTCAGTTGAATCTGAATTATAGAGAGAAACAGGCAGAACTTCAGAGATGCTTCTTTTTTTTTTTTTTTTTTAATTTATTTTATTTTTGGCTGCATTGGGTCTTCGTTGCTGCGCGCTGGCTTTCTCTAGTTGCTGCGAGCGGGGGCCACTCCTCATCGCAGTGCACGGGCTTCTCATGGCGGTGGCTTCTCTTGTTGTGGAGCACGGGCTCTAGGCGCACGGGCTCAGTAGTTGTGGCTCGTGGGCTCTAGAGCGCAGGCTCAGTAGTTGTGGCGCACGGGCTTAGTTGCTCCGTGGCATGTGGGATCTTCCCAGACCAGGGCTCGAACCCGTGTCCCCTGCACTGGCAGGCAGATTCTTAACCACTGCGCCACCAGGGAAGTCCCAGAGATGCTTCTTTCAGGCAGGGGCTGCATGTATGGCTGAAGCAAAGAGATGCCACACTGCTAGTCCCCTAGGTGTTCTCACCCTCTCTCCTTTCTGGCAGTGTGATCTGCGTCCCTTCCAGGCCTTTTTTTCTGTTCAACAACTTTCAGTCTCTCGGTTTCCTTTTCCCCACCAACCTCCCCTCTACATGTCTGTTCAACCTAGGCCTCGTGGCTATTTAACAAGTCTTTCCCTTACATTTCTTAAAATACTTGTTTTTCCTTTTTTAAAAAAATAAAACTTAAAGTACATGTTTGGTCTACCTTTCGAATGCCACATTACCCAACAGGCAGGCTTAAAATGTGTTTAGATTGAGAAATAAGAGAGCAAAGGTAACACGGCATTTAAAAAAAAAAATACTTGATATTTTTAGGAAAGCCTTGAAGCAGACATCATGAGAAAAACATAAACTCTGTTGAGATTCTGTACACTTGTTTAATAATTTATAATTTTTCATTAAAATTTTGTTTTGAACTTAGGAGGAAGGAAGGTTACCATCTTTACAGAATCTCTAAACATCTTAATCTACCCCTAATTCTTATCATAGCAAAAGTATAACCTGTTCAAAGAAAAAACATTAAATGTAATAAAGCAAAAAGAAGAAAAAAATACCACCCATAAGCCTACCAGCTAAACACAACCACTGCTACATTCTAGTTTAACCCCTTTAGTAGTTTTGTGTACATGTATATGTGTTTGAGTGTAACATTTTATATACTATTTAATTTTCCTACTTCTTAAAAATCCTTTAGAGCATAAGCATTTGATTATGTTTCTTTACAAACTAAATCTCTGCTGGCTGCATATAGTTCTACTGAATGAATCCCTTGTCTAGGCATATTCCTCAAGGGCAGGACATTGGAATAGTTAGGGATGCTTTGCTACTACAATGCTGCAACAAGCCCCTTTATGTATAGGTTTCCCAGTGATTACTTCTTAGAAGCTTGGCCTTGCCAAGGTCAGGGTAATAAGCAGAACAAAGTCAATATTGTTCTATGGCCTTGACCTCTTCATGGCATTATTGCCCAGAGCCAGGACTTGCAAGCACGATGAGAGGGAGTGGCTCCTTACATTTTTGCCCCAGATGCCTCTCTTGCCTCACCCTAGTCCCAGCCCTATTATCACTCCTCTTTTGCCTTTTCCAAGTTCAAGTTCTAAGTGTGTTCTGGTGGGTCATCAGGGATAGATTTCAAACACTTCTTCGGAAGCCTTTTGTACTTGTATGTAGAAAACAGAGAGTTCCCAGTTCTTTTAGGAAATCTGCTAAACAAGTTGTCTACCTTTCCAAAAAAATATAGAATGTAGTAACACTAGTTTTACAATTAGTGGTAGGTCCTTTAAAAAAGTAAATCAAAGCAATATCTAGGCTGACAGACATCTACTGCCATATGAGAATGTTTGTTTCTCTCAAAAGTAAGGTCCCTGGCCTGTGTAGTAGGTTGTGACCACACTATCATATGATTTTTGAGAGCAAAAAGAGTGAGCTTGTTAATGGGGACTTGAATTTTAAGCAAAGATCTAAGGTTAAAACAAGGCTTTGTTACTGTTTCAGGCAAGTCTTTCTTCTAAAAGAAAAACTCTAAAAAAAACTCAAAAAAAGAATCTTCTAGAAGAAAGACTCTTTACCTGTTCAATAGACTATGAAGAAGATATGGGAGGGAAGGAAGGCACAAAATGTGCTGTAAGAAAGCTTATGAAGCATGGAGAGACTCACCAAGAATTTGCATAAATACTGCCAATGACAATGCTGTGAATTCAGACGGCAGTTCCTAATTCTGTTTCAGTGAAATGAGGGTATGCTCATGGTTCCTGAGCTGGATCCATGAGGACAAAGGTTCCTATGGAATTGTTCTCATAGGATTCCCAAGCCTCACCAAGAAAGGGGAAGATGTCCCTACATCTTGTAATCTGATTGTGGCAAACAGCACTAATTTAGAGGGTACCTGCTGGACCACCCATCTTGATAGATCCCAGCAATCACATCTAGATAAATCTTGTGCTGTAAGAAACATCTGCAAGATTGTCCTAAGCGGGAACCTTGCCCAGGTCACTCCATCGCCAACTCACCATGCTCTTGCTGGGGGTCCTTGGCTGGCACCTTCTGTAGGAGCTTGAGGACATCTTCCTCCCTGAGGGCTGGAAGGTTTGTAAGGTGATGGAGAGAGTAGAGCACTGAGTGGCTTTCTCCACCATGTAAGTGACACAAGAGATCTCTCTTTGGTATGGGGTTGCTGAAAGGGAAAGTTGGGAGGATGGAAGGGGAGGCAGTTTATATAATTGCTTTGAGAAAGACCAGTCTCCATTCCCTCTTATTCTTTCTCTTTGGCCTGTAACACCACAGGTTTCACTTCCCCGAACACTAAATTTCAGTTGGTCTATGATAGAGGATAGCATTTATTTACCCCCAGGGAAGGACATTCATCAAGCTGGCTTCACTTGTCTAGCAAGGACCTAGGAAGGGCCTCTGTGCTCAGCAGGGTCTAGAAAGGGCCCACAGATTAAGCTTCCTAATTTCTGTAATTTTCCTAGCTGAGAGCTGACACGAGCTTCTCTGCTTTTCTTTGAGTCAGGGCCCCTTGCTACTTCCCCCAGCGGCCTACTCGACTTCAGAAGTGCTGGTGAGGTGGGTGAAGAACAAAATAAGAACCTAGATCTAGGGAAGACCCAAGGCTAAGTTATCAGGAAAACACAGGGCCGTGCACACATTTCAAGAGGCAGTTGTTGAATAAAAATGTGATCCAAGATAACACGTGGCTAAGAATGTGGACCACACTCACTAGCTGTGTGACTTTGGGCATCTTATTTAACACCTGTGGGCTTCAGGTGCCCCACCTTTAAAATGAGGATAATATTGGTGTTTACCTCACAGGATTATTGTCAAGCTTAAGTGAAATCATCATGTAAAGGGCTTAGAGCAATGCCTGGTGTATAGTAAGTGCTCAGGAGATGTGAGGTTTTGTTCTTGTGATCACTGTCATCCTTAAATTATCCTCTAGTTATGACCTTATGGCTATGGTGAAGATAATCACTACTTATGTTTCTTTTGTGGTTTAATAGCTGAAACAATTATTTGTTGCTGGTCAACACTGTCAACTTAAACCATTTACAGGGAAGATGTCTTGAAATGGCCACACGTGCAGAGCATGGGTCAAGTGTGTCCAACGGTGGGAAGGGGGCTGGCTGTGCAGGGCCGTACCTGCTCTGCTGCACACACCACTCCAGGACCTCCAGGTGAGCCCACAGCCCATCACAGGCATCCCTGAGGAGCTTATCACAGCCTTGGTCCTGTGTTGATACGGGAGAAGAAAGAGATGCTGACTCAGGCACCTGGGGTCAGAGATGTGACCGACTTCAGGACCCTGCATTCTGCCTCAGCCCAAAGTGCCACCACACTCATTTCTGGAGCAGCTTGGGCTGCAGAGTGAGAGTTACCTGGGTCCTGTGGAGTGTCTGGAGCAGCCTCTTGGCTGACGCTAGGCTCTGGCAGTGTGTCCAGCCCAGGAGCACGAGCAGTCGACTGAGAGGGCTGAATTCTCTATCTAGCAGGCAGCCAAGACTTGGGAAGTCTTCCTCCTTCAACAGGGTGAGTGCTGTCACCTGGAAGCCAAAGGAGGCTGCTAGAGGCAGCTCTGGGGACTTGCTGCTAATCAGGGTAAGAAGCTTTTCAGTATGGAAGGGAGGTTTCTGACAATGACAGAAGTGGCCAGTTGAATAAAAAGTGTTTACGAAAACACTAGACTGTAAGCTACTAGAAGGCAGGGATTGACTTCTGTTGTATCCCCAGATCCTAGCATAGTACATAGTACATAGAATGAGGTTAATAAATAGCTGTTGAAGAACTGCCCTGGTGGTCCAGTGGTAAAGAATCCCCCTTCCAATGCGGGGGACATGGGTTCCATCCCTTGTTGGGGAACTAAGATCCCACGTGCCGTGGGGCAACTAAGCCCGCGTGCCACAACTATGAGCTCGTGTGCCTCAACTAGAGAGCCTGCGTGCCACAAACTACAGAGCCCACACGCTCTGGAGCCCACGCATCACAACTACAGAGCCCACGTGCCCTGGAGCCCGTGCACCACAACTAGAGAGAGAAAACCTGCACGCCACAACTAGAGAGAAGCCCGTGCGCCGTGACGAAGAACCCGTGTTGCAATGAAAGATCCTGCATGCCGCAACTAAGACCTGACACAGCCAAAAAAAATAAAATAAAATACAATAAATAAATATTAAAAAAATAAATAGCTGTTGAATTAAACTAAAGCTCAGTTGCAATCTGGAAGGAGAAGGTTAAAGTAATTAGAGTCCCCTGTCAGCTAGGCAACATATCGCTGCCACTGTCTTTTCTTCCTCGCACCCTCCAGAAAGCTTACATGTATCCAACATTTCAGTGCCTGCCCAAGGACTGATACAAAATGCTGGCAGTTCTAATTATGAATGATACTGGTTCTCAGAGCCTTCCGGAACTGTAGGATGGACACAAACTAGACGACTCACTGCTAATTAAACTGCTTTGTGTTGGATAAATGAGTGCGAGAGAAAGGAGGAGTGAAGAAGCCTGGAGAGAGTCCCTGGGTACTTGAGTGGTGGAGAAGCACTGAGTTTGACTTACCAGGATCTGCTCGAGGAAGTGCTTGCTGTTGCTCAGGCAGTAGAAATAGGCCAATTTCCAAGCCTGGGCTGGGTCAGGATTGGAGAACAAGGCTAGCATTGCCCGCTCAGGATCTAGATGAGCCGGTGAGACTGAAAATCAAACCAGATGGGGTCACTGGGGAACTGGACTCTTCTTTCCTAAGGTAAAGCCCATTTGAAAAACCAATTGATATGAGAGTTCACTCTTTTAAAAAGTTAAACCAGGTTTTCTACACTTCTATCTTAAAGACTCTTTACTTCTCTCAGTAGTTTCTGAAAAGTTCTTTTCTGCTATGAGTATTACTTCATTTTTTTTCTCCATCACTCCTTCTTAAGCTATGAAAGCTGTGCTTTCAAAGAAGAACATCTTGCCCATTTTTGCTTAGCTTCTCCCATTAGGTTTCCTGAACAACACGGAAGGGAGCAGGCTAGAGGGAGTCAGAGGGGTTGGGCAGAGTGGAATTAGAGAAGCAGTGCAGGGAACACACCTTTTCCCGAGGGTGTGGGCATCGGTGGCTTTTCTGGGGCCTTCTCTGCATAGGTGTGGCCATACAGGGACACCAGGCCCCGCCCGGCCTTGTGCAGCAGGCAGCCGAGCAGCCGCTCCTCCCGCAGGGGACTCGCCTCCGACCTGCTGGCCTCCAGCAGTTCCTCACACAGGAGACGCAGCTCAGCCCCGAGCGGCTCTGCAGGGCAGCGCAGAGTCCGCAGGGCTCCGTAGATGGCATCGACTGCCCCTGGGTGCCCGCTGGCAGGACCCCGCAAAGCTCGCAGTGCCTTTCGAATGAGGTCCACCAGCGCCTTCTGCAGGGGCCAGCCTTGGAGGCCCGTGCCGTCTTCCTCCCCAAGCAGGAGCTCCAGCAGGGCCTGCGCGGGCTGAGGCGCCTCCCGCAGGAGATCCCAGAGCAGAGCGACAGCTTCTGAGCTGAGCCAAGGGGGCCAGCTCTCTTGCCTCTGATTTCCGTCAAGCACAGGGTCTGCTGCATCTTGTGCTAAGACCGTGTACAGCTCCTAAATAGAGGATGAAGAGAGGGAGGGGCGGTATGTCCAGAATGTTATCACTTACATGTCTTCATGTTTTCCTCTTTTCAGTGTATATATATGCACGTGTGTATATACAATAGTAGCAATAGCAAATACTTCTGTAGTAGTTAGTATGTGCCAGGTCCTTTACACGGAAAAATTAAATTAATACTTACAACCACCTTAGGAAGAAGACACTACTATTATCCTCATTTTGAAGGTGTCCTCAAATCAGGGGGTTAAGGCAAAGAGAGATTTGCCCAAGGCCTCCATGCTCAAGCTAGTCACCCCCACCCCCATTGCCTCTGAAATGTGCATTGTCAATCTAAATCAGGGACTGCAAACTCATAGACCAGGTAACAGATGGGAATAAGACACTATGCCCAGCTCAAGGCATCTAAATTCAATTTTTAAAAGAACACTACAGACCAGTTTTTAACCCCTGATCTAAATCCCAACCAAGATTTTGGATACAGCCCATTCTTCATCCTTCCCGAAAACCTTCCCCAGTACCTCCAACTCACACAATTCTCCCTCTTTATTGGGCTTTCAATGTTCTTAAAATTAGTACCATATGGCTTAGTACCTAATTGTGCCATGTGTGTATTTCCTTCCTCCCCAACTAGATTGCAAGCCTTTAAAAGGCAAGATCTCTGTAGCCTATAATTTGTTTGGTAGGTTATTTCCCACACTTCAGCACCATTCCTGTGGGTGGTGCTCAGGGATACCTGTTCATTAACTGCCTCCAAGATGGTCACAGGACCATGAGTCCTTGACCTAATACAAGTGAAAGTCCCTACCTTAAATCCTATTGTGAATATGTCTTCAGTTAGCTGGTGGCTGGGTCATGAAGAAAATAAGTATTGAGCCTCAGACCATCCCTCAGGCACTTAAGTATAGATCTAGTTAAGATTGTGAATCTGCTCCCAGAAGGTGGTTGTAAAGATTAGCTATAACACATTCAGTGCACCTGTTACAGAAAAGGTATTCAGCAAATACAAACTAGTTCCTTTCTCCCTTTATATTCCCTGCCACATTCTGGTGAAAAATTTAAACCCCTAGTTTAAAACCAAGTTAGGTATTCCTTTTACATGAAATGAAAAAAAAAATTAATCCTCAGCTATAATTAGTACTTCTGGCCAAGCTACCTCTAAGAATTCTACAATCAGGTAAGTTTCCCCTATCTCTAAATTCCCCTCAAGGGGCCTCCACCTAGCCTGGTCTTGCCTGAGAACAGAGAACTGCCAACATCTTGGGGACCTGTTTCTGCTGGATCCCTGAAAGCTGAATTTGTTGAGTGACTGCAAACCTGGGCAGACAGGTCCAGGGCCCTCTCTCACCTTGAGGATGTCCTCTGGTATGTCACCTGGGAGGTCTTCTGACAATAAAAGAAACTCAAGTTTTCTCCGGAAACCAGCTGGAAGTAACTTCTAGATGAATCATAGAAGGAAGCATAGAGATTAAGCATATGCTTTAGCTGACAATTATAAGTAAATACTTCTTTCCGGTTCATCTTATTTCTCCTGTTTTCTCTAAGATAAAGTACTTCTGACCATTAAATTCCTGGGTATGTCTTCAGACACTTTTCTTTATAAACGGAAACAGCTGAACTGAACACATATTCCTCTTAAATACTAACACTTAAATCCCACACTGTTTAGCCTCAAATGCCAAGGCTTGCTTATTTCATGTGATTTTTTTCCTCTAACTTGAAGTCCTTCTCCAAGACTCTCCCTTGCAGTGTCCAAAACACCCAGTTATGGGTAAGCTGGGATGGAATGGCCCACATGATCCTCTTTTGGCCTAAACCCGTTTTTGGTATTCAGTTTTAGTTGGAAAATAAAAGTAAAAGGGGAGAGATCTAATGTTTATGAAACACTTATTATGTGCCAGGTACTATATGCCATATTTTCATGTGTTTTTAAAAATCTCATTATACTGCTAAATCAAACAAAACTATGGCATCAGGATGTTTTTAAAAATAATCTTCAGTAATGATGAAATGGTTAGGAAGTATTTTCTAATCATTTCAAGCATGAAAAGGAAAAAGTGACCCCATTGTTTGTTAATGAGACAGGACATCAGAGACTAATGTATAAAGGAAGAGAAAGCCTCTGACTCTTCCTGCACCTGCTTGTTTCACAATAACTTCCCTTCACCTGGTCCTTAAAACTAAAATGATAGTCCCTCTTTCTCCAGACACAAATATAAATGAGATGAAAGTCTGGGACTAATTCTGATAAGCACTCTTTTAAGTTAGAGACACCTGTAAATCATGCCATCTGAATGCTTATATAATGCTAATGATTGGAAGGTGTAGAGAAAATTCATTCTGGCACGCTGAAAGTTAGTGATTCTATCAAGGACTAAGAGGAAGGAATAGATAAGCCCAGACAGCAGGCCCTTAATAAAAGAACTGGTTAAGATTTTAGGACTTTCATTAAAATCCTAAAGACTGGCTAGCTTGTATCTTTTTTTACTGGTGAAATTACTTTATGCATATGCAGGGTCATAGGCAACTAACATTCCTAAAACAGGCAAGAATTTGCCCAATGTTTCCAAGCACAGATTTTCTTACTATAAAAGCAAGCCATGTTCAATGCAGAAAAAGCAGAGAATACAAACAGGCAAATGAAAACACACTACACAACACACACACCCCCCAAATCTTTCCACTGAGGGAGAACTATAGTTACAACTGTGTTCTAAGGGTATTCAGACCATTTTCTACATATGCATATATGCATGCATAACATACTGTTTTCTAAAATTTTTTTTTTCTTCACATACCAGAATATAAACATCCTTCCATGTCACTGAAAATTCATTTACCACGTAATTTTAATAGTGCCATGGTATTTTACAAGTAGATTAATCAGTCTTGGATTGTGGACATGGGAGTTGTTTCTATTTTTCCTTTATTAGAAGCAGCATGCTGTGGACATCATGCTGTTCACATGATAAAAGATAAAAGGGCATAAGGCAAAAATGGATGAAGGAAAGGGAAAATGGAATCAGTTTCAACGAATAATTCAACAGGAGCTTTTGGCAGCAGGTGGGAGACTGGAGCAGGAGCAGCCAGCAAGTTCCTAGAAGATGAAGGCCAGTCCAGGAAGGCCAAGTCCCTAGAAGATGAAGTCCAGTTCTGGCTTTGTAGAACTACCTCAAGAACGCATTTGAAGTCTTGGTCCTTGTATTAAGTTTTAAAACTCTCTGAGGTCCTTGTATAAAGTTTAAAACATTCCCACGACTGTTTAAATAACTGAGGTACTGGAGCTTTAAGGACCAAATGATCTTCAATTCTGGGAAAAACAGCTCTTAGTCTGTTAAAAGGAGCCAGGGAAGTGAAATCCACCTCCTGATCTGGTTGACCAACTGTCCAGAAATTTAACAACCACCAATCAGCCATAAAGTAAACAAATACCCTCTGCTGAGGCAAAAGTTCATCTGGCTTGACAAATTCCATGTTTGTACTGAAAAGCTCCTTAGTCAGTAACAATAACATCTGTTATTTTTTTTCTTTTCTCTTTGAAGATACTATTGAATATTTTAGCTGAAGATGTCTCTTTTAGATCTGAAACTACAGCCAACTCTTAAACAACCTGGGGTTGATTATTTTTCAGTTTTGCTTCTTTTCCTTCCCTCTCCTGCTGATCTTTTTGTCATTTCTCTTTGCTAGACCATTACCAAAAGCCTGGATAATAAATACATTTAGATTAGTAACTTCTGGTGCTTTTTGACAGCTAAGTGAAGAAGGGTAAGTGTCAGGCCAAAGCAGAACTAAAGACAAAATTCATTCTGATGACTGAGAGAAGTTAAGAAGAAAATTAGGCTAAATTATAGACATTTACAAAATAGAATTTATGGTTTCTTGCGGCTTACCTGGTGGTGCAGTGGTTAAGAATCTGCCTGCCAACGCAGGGGGTACGGATTCAAGCCCTGGTCTGGGAAGATCCCACATGCAATGGAGCAACTAAGCCCGTGTGCCACAACTATTGAGCCTGCGCTCTAGAGCCCACGAGCCACAACTACTGAGCCCACGTGCCACAACTACTGAAGCCTGCGTGCCTACAGCCTGTGTTCTGCAACAAGAGAAGCCACCGCAATGAGAAGCCTGTGCACTGCAATGAAGAGTAGCCCCCGTTTGCCGCAACTAGAGAAAGCCTGTGTGCAGCAACAAAGACCCAGTGCAGCCAAAAATAAAAATAAATAAATAAATAAAAATTAAAAAAAAAGAATTTATGGTTTCTTAATTTTAAGTCTATGTAGGCTAAAAATATTGTTGAGGTGGAAAAAGCAGAGGACTGATGACTCGAAGGCAGAATACATTGGTTCCAGCTCCAATTTTGCCAACTAACTTTATGGTGTGACCCTGGGCCAGTCATTTCTTTTCTGAGTCAGAGGTTCCTCACTTAAATCTTAAAGTCTCAGGTTTAATACAAAATTGCCTGAGAATTTTTTTAACGGATATCAATTTCTGATAATTAACACATATTTCTAAAAGTGCTTTGAATGGTAATTTTTCTTAAAAAAATAAAAAATAAAAAACCCTTCCTTACAAGTTTTCTTTCACTATTAATTTGCTCACTTTGTTTTCATATTTGGTAACTTTTACTTCAATTCATGTGAGTTGTTAAATTATTAATTAATGATGTTTAAATCTATAAGATTTCACTGTACTGGACTAGTTAAAATAAGATTTTTGGATGAACAACCAAGTTTCAGCTCAGCCCATTCTCCATTACTTGAGTATTATGAGGATTAGACTTTATTCACTATCTTGCCACTTTCACTGAGTTCTGCAAAGTTCTGTTTGGGCACAAGACTCACAATAGTATTTAACACAATAGTATCACCTCAGATGGTAGGTTAGTGAATTAATGCCAATGTAAGTTAGTGAATTAATAAATGAATTTAGGTAAAGAGACAGCAATAAATACTTAGGCCATTCTCACTGTCAATACTGAGAAAGGAATATGACAAACCTCAAAATAAAGGAAGTAACAGACAAAAGGGAAATTTCATAACTCCTTCCAGGTTCTTTTCAGTCTTGGCCTCGGGCAAAAATTTTAAATGTAAACCTACTTACCTTTTCCAGGGCCAACCATTTTTCCAGTACAAGAAGCCAGACCCAGGCTAATCTTTGAGGGTTGATATCCTGTCCACATCTGAAAAATGTAAAAAGAAAAAATTTCTAAACAAAGAGTCTCTACTGACCTTTTCTCTTTTGTGATCCAAGATTTAGATTTCACTACTCAGTCTGTTTTAAACCTGAACTGGCAAGACATTGTCCTGAGAAATTTTTGAATGTATATGACAGATCAATAAAACGAGAACCAGAACAGAACTAGCAGCTTTCATTAAAAAAAAAAAAAAAGTCACAATTCTACCTCCACCTCCCTATCTAGTCTTTAAAACAAACTAATATTACACAGAAAACCATAAGAGCAAAGCTATCTGAAATAGAAAACTTGAAATCTTGAAAACAGAATCAAATAGTCAAAGAAAAAAGGAACTTCATAAAAATTTATTTTTAACTCTATGCCAGAAACAGGATTATAGGAATTCATAAGCCTTTCTTTGAAGTTAGTAATTTAAATTAGACAGCAATTGGCTAGAATCCAAATTTAAGGGAAAAAACAAAGGAAGAAAAGAATCATGTAAATCTCCATTCTATATGTGCTAATACAGTACTTTCTCATAAATAACTGCCAGAGTAAGGAAAAGTGAGGGAGAGACTGAATGTTTAACTCCTATACCACTAATTGTTAATAGCACTGCCAGGAAGAACTTCATTCAAAATTCAGATAGAGAACATTGGTTGCCAGGGGACAAGGAGGGATCAATGTACAAAGAGGAATTCCCAGGGAGCAAGGGAATTCTTTCGTGGTGATGAAATAGTTCTGTACCTTGATTATACTGGTAGTTATATGAGTCTAAGAATGGATAAAGATACACAGAACTACACACATAAAGGTGAAGGCAGATTGGGACTTCCCTGGCAGGCCAGTGCTTGGGACTCTGCATTTCCAATGCAGCGGGGTGCGTGGGTTCGGCCCCTAATAGGATCCCGCATGCCCTGAGGCACGGCCAAAAAAAAAAAAAAATGGATGCAGATTTAAAAAATGGTGAAAACTGAATAAGGGCTGTAGTCTAGTTAACAGTACCAGTGTCAATTTCTTGGTTTTGATATTTACTATAGTTATATAAGATGTCACAATTGGAGGAAGTTGGGGAAAGGGTACTCTTTGTATTGTTTTTGCACTTCTTGTGAGTCTATGCTTAATTATTTCAAAATAAAAAGCTTTAAGTAAATTCACTTCTGGTCCTTTGTTAAAGCTACAACAATATCTTCAATTTCACAAGCAAGAAGGGAGCAGGTTTGCTCTTTTGGGGGTAAAGAAAATGCTTTTCAACGTAGTTGCACTATCTACTTTAATGATAATAAACAAGAAATGGTGGTTCCAGGCTTAAATACCGCTCCAGATGATAATTCAAAGCCAAACTGATAAAGTAATAAATAGGCATGTATTATAGAGGTAAATTTTCAGAACATGTGAAATACACTCTACTTTTGTTAATTCTTCAGAGGTGATTGAGTGAGGCACATGGACCAGAGCTCAAGTACTGAACCTTGCGTCTCCGGTCCTGTGACTGCCTGGCAGGAAGACTGAGTTCCCTTACCTCAGCTGACTGGGACACACGACCAGCGCCTGAAGTATATCTTCCACCTTCTTTGGGATATCCCCTTGGGCCTCGTGTAGCTGAGGTACACATGCCTGTGCCAACTCCCATTCTCCTCTCCGAAGGCATTCACAGAAAAATCCAAAAAGCTGCTTCTGAGAAGCAGTTTCCTCTTCTCCAAATGGATGATGCATTTTCCCAGCACAGAGTGCAGGGAGATAGAAAGAGATGAATTACGCAAAACACATTGTCAATTTTCTCATTCGTGGAGTACCTCCTAGAAACAACACACACCCGAGTCAGAAGAAAAGGAAGGAACTATATTTAGACAAACTAGCCAGTACTAGCCGCACTAGGAAAGGCGGGGCTTACTTTTCTAATTAACGTTGTAAATTTGATTTGACAGGTTACTGTCTCTTTTGGGAAGTTCCACCTTTCCCCAAGGGGTGGATCCCATCTCTCTAGGCGCATTCAATATTTAACGAATATTAATCGTCATATTAGCCCGCGGCGCAGACCCGAAACTCCACTTCCGTATTTCCTCCTGAACTTTATGCCTAATCCGGCTCCAAATCCCCAGGTGGTCGCCTCTTTACGGATGAGAAATTCAGCAGGAACCTCCCTAGTTTGAGCCCTCTTTTAAGGCAGAGGATTGAAGATCAGGAGAGGAATCTGTGTCAGAACTGGACGGCAGTTGGGATTGGGGCTCAGGGACGCTCCCTACCGGGGTCGTGGAGAGCGCTCCCGCCTTCTCTGGGGCGCCTTACACTCACCTGCTCCCGGCGCCCAAATCAGCAGAGCTTCCAGCGCAGCCATGTTTGAGCTGAGTCAGGTGACAAATCCCGTTCAGAAGGTTGAGGGCGGGAGAGGATGACGACTGACAGCAGCTATTCTAATTGGTCAATCGAGGAAAGATGCAAATAAAGCGCCATATTTGTTTGGGTCACGTGACTCCACCTCCGCATTAGAGGAAGCTAGGAAAGAGGTATCAGCTACCTGGTTTAGGACCACCGCTCACAGTTTTGACAGATCCTCCGCTTGACACCTTCCGTTTTGCCTTCAGTGGAGCAAGTGGCAGGAATCGCTGTGTGCCTTGATTTTTTTTCTTTTGTTCTGTTTTCTCCCTAGTTTGAAGTTAGCGTTTACTGAGCGCCAACCAGTGACATTGCTTTGCCACGCTTTGGGTATACCCAGAGCAAGGAAATTTAGGTCCTCCTCCATTATTGTTCATCCACTTGGGCTCCCTTATAATCCCAGAACCCTACGTTCTGAATTCCCAGTTTCTTCTGCTTAACTCCATTCATTTATTTGCTCATTTACCCCACGACCGTTAATTGAACTGTGTGCTAGGGCCTACTTTAGAAGCTGAATAAGATACGGTCCTTGTCCTCAAGGAGACCACAGTCTAGTGAGGGGGTGCAGGTCAATAATTAGGATGCAGTGGGCTAAATTATAAGATAGAGGTATGCACGGGGAGATGGGAGCAAAGAATGAGCAAAAGCCTTTCTCAAATATAATAATCTGAAACCGAGTCTTAAAGTAACGGTTTACTAGTTTGCTAATCACAGCTGCTTTTATACTGAACCTTCTGTTTGGTTTCCTTGGTGTTCTTCAACTATAGACTCTCACGTTTCCCCATAACATGTTTTCGGTTTGAGCAATTTTATTCAGCGTTTTCCAAACTATTTCACAACCAAAGTGTGGTGAAAAAAAGCAAACCAAAACAAACCAAAAGCTCTCTTCCAAAACCTCTTCGATGATTTGTGGATTCTCATCTATTCCCAGAAAACTAACATGTCTCTGGTCCATTAATCAGTTTTTAAATGAAGTGACAAAAGAAAGAAGAGAGAAAATTACAAGCAAGTTTTTTCCTGGCTCATATTCTCCTTCCTGATGTTCCTCCACCGGATTTTGATAATCACTGTATTGAGAAGTTGGGACTCGTAGACTTATTACAGAATGTGAACTACAATTCCCAGCAAGCAGCGGAGCCGACCTGGGCCTGTGCCTACCTTTTATTGGATATTTCGCCAGGGTGACGACCCAACCAGTGCTTTGTTTGTTGCTTTGCGTCCTTTTCCGCGGGGAACTGTGTGAGGGGTAGGGGAAACTTTGAAAGTTGGATGCTGCAGACCCGGTACTGGAAAGTTTCATGTGGGGGGCGGTTTGGGGAATTGGGGTGCGCTCATTATTTCCTGCTCCCTTTCTGGGCCAGTGTTGTTGATATCGGGGGAGCGGAGAGTCACTCTTGGGTGCAGGGCACGCCCCCTTAGGTCCATAAGGATCTTAGCTTGAGCCCCGCCGCAGATCTTAGGCGTCTGGCTTTCCTTTGTGGGGGACGCTTGGAAGCTGCACCTTGTTGGGAAGAGTTATTGCTAGGGGATTCTGGGGTGATGTTTTCGCCTCTTGATGTCCACCCGTGTTCCCACTTGTGGGCAGTTTGAGGTCTAGGTAGGGGAGCCCGTCATTAAGGGAAGTTTAATGTCTGACCCTCTTCAGATGGTGTTGAAGAAGAGGTATTTAATAGCGTGGAATATGGAGTCAGATCCCTGGGTTCGAACGCTTACTCCACCATGTGCTAGTTGTTAGACTTCGCTCAAGTTTTTCAACTCAATGCCTCAATATTAGTCTCTAAAATGGGGTAAAACATCTG
This sequence comes from Balaenoptera ricei, assembly GCF_028023285.1. Classification (NCBI taxonomy): domain Eukaryota; kingdom Metazoa; phylum Chordata; class Mammalia; order Artiodactyla; family Balaenopteridae; genus Balaenoptera; species Balaenoptera ricei. The sequence goes on from NC_082640.1 coordinate 154,164,916, forward strand.
AAGCTCTTGGAACAGTGGCACCTAATAAGGGCTCAAGAAATATTAGCTATTATTTGTTAATTCACAGTTTCCATTGACCATCTAACATGTGGATATTTTTTTTCTTGATGAGGAGAGGATTCAGTTTCCAGGATTGAACATCTTCCCTCACACCCTCAGTTACATGCTCGTGCACACACACGCAGAGCAGGAATTTACGGTTTCTGGTGGAAAAAACAAACATGCAAGCCATAACAATACGTTAGGAAGATTATCGAACAAATGTGTACACAGTGTAATGAGAACATTGGAGAGGAAGAGCCTAAGTAGCGGGAAGTCTTTGGAGGAGAGTCAGGGAGGCAGGGAGGCGCTTGTGTAACCTACCAACGTTACCGCCGGAGGGCAGTTCACGTGAGGCAACTAATGCTGTTTTCCTGAATGAATTGATCATAATCCCTAGCCTTGAGCACTACGGAACCAGGCACCATCCACATCCTTCAACCTTCACTGCATTCCTATGAAGCGGATATTTGAATGACGCTTGTTTTTCAGGTGAAGAAACTAAGATACTGGGAGGCAAGTGATTTTGCCAGAAAGGCCAGAATGTGGGCCTTGCAATCTGATATATAAATGAGAGGGAAGTGAGGGACCAGTTTATGAAGAGGCTATAGGCCATCATAAAAAGTGTGGAATTTACCCTGTGGTCTCATGGTCCCATGGGTGGTTTTAAAGGATGAGAGTGACAGGATTGGAGCAAATTTTTAGGAGGCTACCTCTGACAGGATTGTGACTTGCAGGTCAGTTTGGTGCTTATTCCTCTCTGCTTCCACAGCACATTTATATTCCAATGACAATACTTGCTGCATGACTGTAATTATTTGTGTATATATCTCTTTTCGTCTTTTACTGTGAGTTCCCAAAGGGGAGGAAATATACTTAGATGATTCTTGTGCCGTAGAAGCTCAGCAGAGTGTGTGCTTAAGAAGCATCTGTGGAAGGAACAAATGAATGTTTTTGTTTGTTTGTTTTTTTGTTTGTTTTGCGAGGCAGGGAGTGACCAGAGGCTGTATGCAATAGTCTAGGCAAGTGATGGGAGTGGTCCTACTAAGGCAGAGGTAGCAGAGTTGGTCATTGTTAAAGTATTCCAGGTAGTTTGGGGTTTATAGTTCTCCTTTTTGATTGAATTTATCAGTCTAAATTGTGTCATTGCCCAGAGCTACCTGATCTGTGAAGACCCTAGGCAATGATACAGCAGATGTCACTTGGTAAACTTTCTTTTTGAGAGACAGAAACCAATACTGACAAATTCCCTTTGAGTGAAATGAGAGGGATGTATTTTGTGTTTGTGGGAAGGATGTGTGTGTGTGGGAGAGAGAGAGAAGGACAGAGAGCGGGAGAGAGGAAGAGAGTGTTAATCTGATCCGAGAATATAGATGTTAAGTAGAAATTTGGGCCATGGTATTGGAAATAAATATCTACATTCTCAGTATATATTTTTGTTCCAAAATGTGACTCTTTTTCTGGTAATTATATTGTTTTATCCCCTGGAACAATGAAGAGTTCCTATTTCTACTCTATTCAGAGGATATTTTGCCATCTGAGTGAGATACACAGCTTCTCCTTTGCATGAGTTATTAAGGGAATCAGAGTGATTCTATTCTAATGCTCTGAAGACAAATATATCATGAGCCTCATTTAGCCCTCACAGGGTTCAACCAGAAGAGTGAAATTTAATTGCATGTGGGGATGTGAGCAGCTAGTATAACAAAAAAACAATTTCAGTTTGTAAATAACACCTGAAATAATAAAATCTCATTTGATTCAGAAGGTTTGTTCTGATTCATAGAAAAAAGAGAGTTTAAATATGATTACAGACTTGTAGTACAGTATACAGGTTAAGAGGCTAGGCCTAAGAGTCAGGCTTCCTGGGTTCGAATTCTGGATCTACCATTTACTTTTTCTGGTAACAGTGGAATGGCTAACCTTTCCAGGGTTTAGTTTCTCATATGTAAAAATGAGATCAGTGATCAGTCTTCCTTATAGGGCTGTTGAGAAGCTTAAATGTGATAATTGATGTAAAGCTTTGGAACAGTGCCTGGTATACAGTAGGTGGTCAATAAATTTATTATTGTTACAGTGCAATGAAAGTAAAGACTTTCTGGGAGTGCTGTTTGGAAATGTGTGTATTAATTACACATCCAAATAAAGTTTATAAATGCACTGAAAATCTTAAGATGCTATATAAATGTGAAACGGTTTTATTATATTTGTGTAATAAGTTTTAAAGAATTGTGTGAATTGCACATTCTTATATTGTTTTGTTTCTGTGTGTGCATGTTTGACAAACGGTTGTCTCCCCTGTTTAAAATATTTGGAAAGATTTTATTGCCTTCCTTTATTTTATCAGTAATATTTTAAATACCATACGTTTCATTTTGTATATGGAGACGCTTGAAGGATTTTTTATTTTGTAGAGTGTTTTCGATAGCCCATCTACTGTTGCTTATGCTATTTTCCAGCTTTTTTTCAAGGTTCTTCTTTATCTTGCTGCATCTGAAGCCATGGGTAGCAAGAAACTAAGACGAGTGGGTTTATCACAAGAGCTGTGTGACCGTCTGAACAGACATCAGATTGTTACCTGTCAGGTAAAATTTATTTAATTTTTTTCAGTGAGAAACTTTAAGTACAAATTAATCTTTTCTCTTTTCTTTTTCTTTTTTCTTAGATTTTTTCTTTTGATGTGGACCATTTCCAAAGTCTTTATTGAATTTGTTACAACATTGCTTCTGCTTTATGTCTTGGCCTCTTGGCCATGAGGCATATGGGATCCTAGCTCCCTGACCAGGGATCGAACCCGCACCCCCTGTAGTGGAAGGTGAAGTCCTAACTACTGGACTGCCAGGGAAGTCCCACAGATTAATCTTGTGTACCTAAATAACTCCTTTTTTTTTTTTTTTAAAGACACCAATTGTACTTGAACATTTGTTACTTTTAAAAAAAAATTAATTTATTAATTAATTTATTTTTGGCTGTGTTGGGTCTTCGCTTCTGTGCAAGGGCTTTCTCTAGTTGTGGCAAGCGGGGGCCACTCTTCATCGTGGTGCGCGGGCCTGTCACTATCGCGACCTCTCTTGTTGCGGAGCACAGGCTCCAGACGCGCAGGCTCAGTAGTTGTGGCTCACGGGCCTAGTTGCTCCGCGGCATGTAGGATTTTCCCAGACCAGGGCTCGAAACCGTGTCCCCTGCATTAGCAGGCAAATTCTCAACCACTGCGCCACCAGGGAAGCCCAGTAACTCTTAATTACACCTGAAATATGAACATTTAGGTTTATAAGAAAAGATAAATATGGTGCTTGCTAATTTTAAATAACAAACCACTTAGCTTGTATTTCCAAATGTGATTTCATTTATCCAAATTCAAGATTTTTGCATTTTGGGTGGGATTGGGTGGGGAGAATGCTCATAGCAGGTGAAGTACACCTGCGCCGTTTATTTGGGATTCTAGAGAAGTTTTGTCCTCATAAAAGAAATTTTGCAGTTACATGAGAAATATGACTCAAATGAGGAGACAGTATTAAAAATGGGTAATTTCTCTTGAAAGCAAGAAAAATTAGTAGTTAGGATTATTTTTCTATTGATGGAGTGAGAGAAATATATAAAGCAGATGTTGTATATTTAAGCAAAAGAGTAAAGCAAATCCCTCTTAGGAGGCTAAATAAGATTTAAGGTTTTCTGTTAGGATTTAATCCTTAATAAGACAGACTTTCAGAGCGTGCTGCAATTTTTTAAAAATTGCTTTGTGTGTTAATGTCTGTGCTTCCTCTGTTATGCATTTTATAATCCTGATGTTCATACTTTGAAACACTCTTAAAAGTATGAAATTTAACATTTCATTCCATAGTCAGTTTTATTTATTTATTTATTTGGCCGCATTAGGTCTTCGTTGCTGTGCGCGGGCTTTCTCTAGTTGCGGCAAGCGGGGGCTACTCTTCGTTGTGGTGCGCAGGCTTCTCATTGTGGTGGCTTCTCTTGTTGTGGAGCACGGGCTCTAGGTGCCCAGGCTTCAGTAGTTGCGGCATGTGGGCCCTAGAGCTTGCGGGCTTCAGTAGTCGTGGCGCATGGGCTCTAGGTTGCGTGGGCTTCAGTAGCTGTGGCATGCCGGCTTAGTTGCTCTGCGGCATGTGGGATCTTCCCGGACCAGGGATCGAACCCATGTCCCCTGCATTGGCAGGCAGATTCTTAACCACTGAGCCACTAGGGAAGTCCCTCCATAGTCGCTTTTATTCTCTTTCAATTATTAAATACTTCTTCTGAATGATTTCATAGCTTAGGAAGAAACTCATTTTTTTTTTTAAGTAGTACAAACTTGTATTTATTTATTTTAACATCTTTATTGGAGTATAATTGCTTTACAGTGGTGTGCTAGTTTCTGCCTTACAACAAAGTGAATTAGCTATACATACACACACATCCCCATATCTACCCCCTCCTGCGCCTCTCCCCCACCCTCCCCATCCCACTCCTCCATGCAGTCACAAAGCACCGAACTGATCTCCCTGTGCCATGCGGCCGCCTCCCAATAGCTATCTGTTTTACATTTGGTAGTATATGTAAGTCCATGTCACTCTCTCACTTCATTCCAGCTTACCCTTCCCCCTCCCCATGTCCTCAAGTCCAATCTCTACATCTGCGTCTTTATTCCTGTCTTGCCCCTAGGTTCTTCAGAACCTTTTTTTTAGATTCCATATATATGTGTTAGCATATGATATCTGTTTTTCTCTCTGACTTACTTCACTCTGTATGACAGACTCTAGGTCCATCCTCTTCACTACAAATAACTCAATTTCGTTTCGTTTTATGGCTGAGTAATATTCCATTGTATATATGTGCCACATCTTCTTTATCCGTTCATCTGTCGATGGGCACTTAGGTTGTTTCCATGTCCTGGCTATTGTAAATAGTGCTGCAATGAACATTGGGGTGCATGTGTCTTTTTTTTTTTTTTTTTAATTATTTATTTATTTATTTATTTATTTTTTGCTGTGTTGGGTCTTCATTTCTGTGCGAGGGCTTTCTCCAGTTGTGGCAGGCGGGGGCCACTCTTCATTGCGGTGCGCGGGCCTCTCACTATCGTGGCCTCTCTTATTGCGGGGCACAGGCTCCAGACGCGCAGGCTCAGTAGTTGTGGCTCACGGGCCTAGTTGCTCCGCGGCATGTGGCATCTTCCCAGACCAGGGCTCGAACCCGTGTCCCCTGCATCGGCAGGCAGACTCTCAACCACTGCGCCACCAGGGAAGCCCCCATGTGTCTTTTTGAATTATGGTTTTCTCTGGGTATATGCCCAGTAGTGGGATTGCTGGGTCATATGGTAATTCTGTTTTTAGTTTGTTAAGGAACCTCCATACTGTTCTCCATAGTGGCTGTATCAATTTACATTCCCACCAACAGTGCAAAAGAGTTCCCTTTTCTCCACACCCTCTCCAGCATTTGTTGTTTGTAGATTTTCTGATGATGCCCATTCTAATTGGTGTGAGGTGATACCTCATTGTAGTTTTGATTTGCATTTCTCTAATGATTAGTGATGTTGAGCATTCTTTCATGTGTTTGTTGGCATTCTGTATATCTTCTTTGGAGAAATGTCTATTTAGGTCTTGTGTCCATTTTTGGATTGGGTTCTTTGCTTTTTTTGATATTGAGCTGCATGAGCTGCTTGTAAATTTTGGAGATTAATCCTTTGTCAGTTGCTTCATTTGCAAATATTTTCTCCCATTCTGAGGGTTGTCTTTTCGTCTTGTTTATGGTTTCCCTTGCTGTGCAAAAGCTTTTAAGTTTCATTAGGTCCCATTTGTTTATTTTTGTTTTTATTTCCATTTCTCTAGGAGGTGGGTCAAAAAGGATCTTGCTGTGATTTATGTCATAGAGTGTTCTGCCTATGTTTTGCTCTAGGAGTTTTATAGTGTCTGGCCTTACATTTAGGTCTTTAATCCATTTTGAGTTTATTTTTGTGTATGGTGTTAGGGAGTGTTCTAATTTCATTCTTTTACATGTAGCTGTCCAGTTTTCCCAGCACCACTTATTGAAAAGGCTGTCTTTTCTCCATTGTATACTCTTGCCTCCTTTACCAAAAATAAGGTGACCATATGTGCGTGGGTTTATCTCTGGGCTTTCTATCCTGTTCCATTGATCTATATTTCTGTTTTTGTGCCAGTACCATTCTGTTGTGATTACTGTAGCTTTGTAGTATAGTCTGAAGTCCAGCAGCCTGATTCCTCCAGCTCCATTTTTCTTTCTCAAGATTGCTTTGGCTATTCGGGGTCTTTTGTGTTTCCATACAAATTGTGAAATTTTTTTGTTCTAGTTCTGTGAAAAATGCCATTGGTAGTTTGATAGGGATTGCATTGAGTCTGTAGATTGCTTTGGGTAATATAGTCATTTTCACAATGTTGATTCTTCCAATCCAAGAACATGGTATATCTCTCCATCTGTTTGTATCATCTTTAATTTCTTTCATTAGTGTCTTATAGTTTTCTGCATACAGCTCTTTTGTCTCCTTAGATAGGTTTATTTCTAGGTATTTTATTCTTTTTGTTGCAATGGTAAATGGGAGTGTTTCCTTAATTTCTCTTTCAGATTTTTCATCATTAGTGTATAGGAATGCAAGAGATTTCTGTGCATTAATTTTGTATCCTGCTGCTTTACCAAATTCATTGATTAGCGCTAGTAGTTTTCTGGTGGCATCTTTAGGATTCTCTATGTATAGGGTCATATTGTCTGCAAACAGTGACAGCTTTACTTCTTCTTTTCCGATTTAGATTCCTTTGATTTCTTTTTCTTCTCTGATTGCTGTGGCTAAAACTTCCAAAACTATGTTGAATAATAGTGGTGAGAGTGGACAACCTTTTGTTGTTCCTGATCTTAGTGGAAATGGTTTCAGTTTTTCACCACTGAGAACAATGTTGGCTATGGGTTTGTCATATATGGCCTTTATTATGTTGACGTAAGTTCCCTCCATGCCTACTTTCTGGAGAGTTTTTATTGTAAATGGGTGTTGAATTTTGTTGAAAGCTTTTTCTGCATCTATTGAGATGATCATATGGTTTTCCTCCTTCAGTTTGTTAATATGGTGTATCACGTTGATTGATTTGCGTATATTGATGAATCCTTGCATCCCTGGGATAAACCCCACTTGATCATGGTGTATGATCCTTTTAATGTGCTGTTGGATCCTGTTTGCTAGTATTTTGTTGAGAATTTTTGCATCTATGTTTATCAGTGATATTGGCCTGTAGTTTTCTTTCTTTGTGACATCTTTGTCTGGTTTTGGTATCAGGGTGTTGGTGGCCTCGTAGAGTGAGTTTGGGAGTGTTCCTCCCTCTGCTATATTTTGGAAGAGTTTGAGAAGCAGAGCTGTTAGCTCCTCTCTAAATGATTGATAGAATTCACCTGTGAAGCCGTCTGTTCCTGAGGTTTTGTTTGTTGGAAGATTTTTAATCACAGTCTCAATTTCAGTGCTTGTTATTGGTCTGTTTATATTTTCTGTTTCTTCCTGGTTCAGTCTCAGAAGGTTGTGCTTTTCTAAGAATTTGTCCATTTCTTCCAGGTTGTCCATTTTTTGGGCATATAGTTGCTTGTAGTAATCTCTCACGATCCTTTGTATTTCTACAGTGTCAGTTGTTACTTCTCCTTTTTCATTTCTAATTTCTATGGTTTGAGTCTTCTCCCTTTTTTTTCTTGATGAGTCTGGCTAATGGTTTATCAATTTTGTTCTTCTTCTCAAAGAACCATCTTTTAGTTTTATTGATCTTTTCTATTGTTTCCTTTATTTCTTTTTCATTTATATCTGATCTGATCTTTATGACTTCTTTCCTTCTGCTGACTTTAGGGTTTTTTTGTTCTTCTTTCTCTAATTGCTTTAGGTGTAAGGTTAGGTTGTTTATTTGAGATTTTTCTTGTTTCTTGAGGTAGGATTGTATTGCTATAAACTTCCCTCTTAGAACTTCTTTTGCTGCATCCCATAGGTTTTGGGTCATCGTGTTTTCATTGTCATTTGAAGAAACTCATTTCAGCCTGACTCTTTCTGGTCATCTGTTTGTGCCCAAACTCTTTCAGGCACAAGGGCAGCGCCAACATACACCTGAGTTGGATTCTGCTGCTATGTACTGTTACTTGGTGTGTCCTCTGGTATATTCCAAGGTGGATAATTAGAGGATAAGATTATATCATCATATCTTTTAGTTAAGGGCTATTTAGGGGCAAAATACTATAAGAAACATATAAATCTTTGATCTATAATAAATTTTGTTTTTGTTTTTTTTTTAAATCTTTTTGGATTTATTTGGCTGTGCCGGGTCTTAGTTGTGGCATGTGGGATCTAGTTCCCTGACCAGGGATTGAACCCAGGCCCCCTGCATTGGGAGCGTGGAGTCTTAACCACTGGACCACCAGCGAAGTCCCTGATCTACAATAAATTCTGCTTTATTTACACATGGATAGTGTCAGTTGAAAGTTTCCTTTTAATTCCAGTATCTTTGTTGCACATATATATTTAAAATATTTTCTTTATGTTTTTTAGGACTTTCTATGTCTTTCCCCACTGGAGCTTATGAAGATGACTGGCCTTAGTTATCAAGGTGTCCATGAACTTTTGTGTGTGGTCAGCAGGGCCTGTGCCCCACAGATGCAAACGGTATGTATATATTTTAGAATTATGATTTGATTTTTATTTTGAAATGATTCTGTATCTTGTTTAAAATCTTTTGGGTGATGAGGCAAAAGCAAAAATAGAGATGAGCACCTCAAAAATACCAACCCTCACAGCATAGAGTTAGTCCTCTAATGAGAATATATGTAAGAAATTTATGTAGTTTATAAGCTCATGGGAGACAGTTCCTAATTATGGGAATGAGAGGGTAATAGGATTTTTTTTTCTCTGTAGCTGGTAGTGATATTTCAAAAGGTCATCTTTCTCTTTTGTTTGTTTGGGTAGAACTTGTGAACCTCATGGTTAAAGTATAATATACTATTAATTTTAGAATGCTCCTGTCTCTGTAATACTAACTTTTATCATCATTACTTACTATGCATCATAAAGTACACCTGTTGGACTTATACTCTCTTACTGATTGAATGAATAATACTTGAAAACTTATCCTCACTCCCGAGAAGAGTTAAAGTGTTTTGTAATAAGCCCTCATCAGGTTGTACTATTATTTCATACTTTCTGTCTCATGACTTTAACTTTTCAAAATGTAGGTTTAGTGCATGGTAGAAAATATCTTGTTTTCCCAGAATAAGAGTTGCCTAAAAGTCTGTCCGGTGTTTTGCAAATGTATTTGTTTATGTGGGTTGTAAGTTACTTACCTTACTACCTTATATTGAAATTTGGTAACCACCAAGCAATAAAGTAGGGTCTAACTCTGTGAAGGAGGAAGGAAGGAATATTTGTCTCATTTGAAGCTTTGAAAACAATGAACAAATTGAGGATTTTCTTTTGTTCAGATTTAGCTCTTATCTAAGGAAAATACATTAAAGGCAAAATAGTCAGAAGGAGAATTAGAATTGGAGTTAGAGATGGGCAGTAGTCTTAGCTTTGTCATTGATCTGGTATCTTTGAACAGCTCACTTTGTTTTATGGGAGAAGTGAGAGAGTTAAAATAGTATCTTATGATTCTGTGACGAGGCTCAAGTTAACTTGTCACTGTTTTGAAGGTTGTAAATCACCAAGAGAACATTTTGGTTTGACATCTGTCATTCTATTTGGTCAATATCTATGGCATATTCCTAGTTAGATAATCAAGTAAGAGATTGTGGGTAGGAATTTCACCTTTAGTCTCCACTTCCATCACCACTTTCAGCTACAATGTCACTACCATTCCAAATGCCAGTTCAAAGAGCCATCTTTCTCCTTCGTTGTAGATTACTCTTGTAAAATTCTTTAGATTTGAATCCTGTCTTAAATATTGGCTTAGCCTTAGTTCATTCCCTCACAAAGCTTTTTTTGTTAATTTATTTATTCAGTCATTTATTCCTTCAACCAATATTTATCGAGTGCCAGCCACGGATCTGTCAGGTACTGGGGATATTATAGTGAAGATGACTGATAAAGTTCCTGCCCTCATGTAGCTTACAGTCTAGTGGGAACAGTCAGACAGTAAACAAATAATTATATAAATGATTAGTTAATTGTAGTAATGACAAGTCCTATCAAAGAAAAGTACAAAGAGCTTAGAAACTGAATAACAGGGACATTACTTAGTTTAGGGGTCCTTAGGAAGGGCTCCCTCAAGGAAGCGATACTTCAGCTAAAACCTGAAGGATGAATAGGAGAGAGATGGACAAAGGAGTTGGGAAGGGAGGGAGCAGGGTAGAGTTTGCAGGCACTGTGACTGGGAAATGCAAAGCCCCTGAGAAGAGCAGGAGAATGGTGCTTGTATGGTAAGAAAGTCAGGCCAGTGTGAATGAACGTAGCGGCAAGGAAGAGAGTGGCAAGAGATGAAGCTGGAGAAGCAAGCAGGGGTCAGGTCACTGGGGCCTGCAGACCACGTTAAGGATTTTGGACTTTATTCTGAAAGCAGTGACAAATCTTCAAAGGGAGTAATCCAATACGTGTTTTTAAAAACTCAGTCTTTAAACATAGACAAGTGATTGAAAAGGAACAAGAAAATATTTGTGAAGACTAGTTAGGTATCTATGACTGTATTACAGACAGATTGTGACATGGACTATTAGTGTGGTACTGATGCTGACGGTATAATGTCAGTTATCGTGAGAGATACTTAGGAGGTAGAATGAATAGGATTCGGTGATGATTTGGCTGTGGGTGGTGGTGAGGTACAGGAAAGTGTCAGAGATGATTCCTTGATTTTGCTTTGAAAGATTGGGTGGTACCGTTTCCTGAGATGAGGAATATTGGAAGAGGATCAGGTTTGAGGGAGGCAGATCATGAATTCGTTAGTACCTGTCGAATTTTTGGTGCTTGTGAAACATTGAGTAGAGATGCGAAGTAGGCAGTTAAATATGTGGACTTTGAGCTTGAAGGAGGGGTCTGCACTAGAAGCGTGCATTGGGGAGTCATTGGTGTGAACATGGTAGTCAAAGCCGTGAAAATGGGTGAGAGATTGCCTACAAGGTATGTACAGTAAGAATGTAAGTGTGCCCAAGACCAAGTCCCGAATCCAGCCAACATTTCAAGATCAGATTAGATAACAATGAATCTAAGAAGCAGCCTCCAAAGTAGAAGAAAACTGGTGGTGTGTCATATCGCAGTGTCCCTCTTTGTCTCACTTATGTACACACTATTATTTCTGAAGTCTTGTTCTGTTAGTTCATTTTAGTAGCTTTTTGAGTCACGAGATCTATTATTCTAGTAATTACATTTACAGTTGCAAAGGAAGTACTTTAATGTTAACAGATTGGGCTGCCTTTACATGTCTGTAAAGTGTCCCCATGCCCACCTATGTTGCCTGATAGACTGTAGGCAATATTTAGGTATTTCTAAATCAGATGAAAGGCACACGCCTTTACTGTAGCTTTTCTAGTTATTTTATGTGCGTGAATGTAGCCTTTAAAAAACTCTGTGGCAATCCATGGTTTAACTGATCTAAGAACTCAGTAGGTGAGATTAGACAAGAGTGGGCACATTTATGGCTCATAAGTATTAATATACTGGTCTTCCTACGTCCTCATAGGAGCAGAAGAGCCTTGGATTTGAGACCTAGACTTATTAAATTGTAAACTTTAGGTGGGTAGAAACTAGGTCTGTTTGGGTTACCACTGTATTCCCAGAGCTTATCATAGTATATGGCATGCAGTTGGCAATTATTTCATATTTTTTGAATGAATGGAGGAGTGAAAGATTTCAGTTCTGTGGCTTGACTTCAGTTTTGGGCAACTTAATATAATAGTAGTAATTTTTAATGTTAGAGATTGCAGAGAGGCAAGTGTTCTTACACATTGCTTGTGGGTATGTAATCATGTTAACCACATCTGCAAAGACCCTTTTTCCAAATAAGGTAATATTCACAGGTTCCAAGGATTTGATGTGGCTGTCTTTTGGGAGGCCATTTCTTAGTCTACCCCATCCACCTTCAAGCTGTTCTTCGCAAAGCAACCTTGGTTTGAAATGGTAGCTTGGCCGTGTCACTCCCTGTTGCTCTCAGCCTACACGCCACACTTCAGCAACGCTCTTCCTGATTCGGCCCCTGCTTATTTCTCCAGCCTCATTGCTTGCCACACCACGACCTCACGCCTTCTTTCAGCCGTTCTAAATTAACTCTTTTTGTTTTTTGTAGTTTTTGTGAGTTTCCATTTCCTTTCTTTCTTGCTTCTTGACCTTTCTTCGTACATTCTTGTCTCTTTGGCAGGAACATGCACGTTCCCTTTGCCTGTCTAACAGTCATTTCAGGTTTTAGCTCAGACGTCCAGATCTCCCTTGAAGCCTTCCTATATCACAAAATCCAGATCAGGTATACTCTCTCCAGGTCTCCACTTGCCCTATCACAGTATCTCTTATTTACGTGTATTGTAATTACTTAGTTTCTAGTCCTAGCTTCATAGTCCCTAGTTGGCTATAAGTACTTTGGGGCAGGGGCTCTGTCTTTTATATCACAGCCCCCAAATCTAGCACAGTCCCAGCACAGAGTAAATAGTTGTTGAATAAATAAATAGTAGAGGGAAAAAAAGGGGATTGGGGTTCCAATTGCTAAAATTTGAGTTTGGAGTTGACTTATGTTTTTGAATAAATATGGAGGTTGAAAATAACTTAATCTCTTCTTTGTTCAGGCTTATGAGATAAAGACACAGAGGTCTGCTGCTCCATCACCAGCATTTTTATCTACAACCCTCTCTGCTTTAGATGAAGCCCTGCATGGTGGTGTAGCTTGTGGATCCCTCACAGAGGTAAAAAAGAAACTTTCCAAACCTTCTTCCATTGACTTAGAACCTTCAGAGCCAGGAGAAAAAGGTTAACTAAAAACATAAATTATTTTGGGAATATTCATCTAAATTAAATTATAAGTACCTCAAGGGCATGGTTCTCCACTCAGTCCCTAGTACAATACTAGTACAGTACATCAAAAGGAAGATGGTCCAAAAAATCCTTGCTGACTGACTGAAATCTGCTTGGGTTGCTGTTTCTTTGAATTAGAAAGTGATGAATATTATGAAATAATATGAAACAATTTGGAGGAATTAGAAAAGGATCACTACTTAGTGTATTAGGAAGGAAAATTTGAAATTTTATTAACATGCGGGCAAATTATAGTATTAAACTGAAGTGAGCTATTTTTACTTCCTGTTAAAGATAAAATTTGGTTCTAGGAAGTAATAGGTCATTGTATTAGTTATATATTGTTGCATAACAAATTACCCCCAAACTAAGTGGCTTAAACAACAATAAACATTGATTTCCGTTTCTTTGGGAGTGGCTTAGCTCAGTGATGTTGGCGAAGGATGCGAGGGGGCAGCTTGGTGCCGGTTGTTGGCGGGAGGTCACAGTTCCTCCCCAGAGGCCTCTCCACAGGTTGCTTGAGTCTCCTCATGGCACGATGTCTGACTCCCTCAGGCAAGATGGAAATGGCTATTCCTTTGATGATTTAGCTTTGGAAGTTATACACCGTCACTTCTGCCACTTTCTCTTCTTTAGAAGCGGGTAATTAAGTCCAGCCCACATTCAGGGAAAGGGAAATTAGACTCTACCTTTTGAAAGAAGTGTCAAGAATTTGAGGGTATTTTAAAAGCACAACAGTTCTTTTCCTTGAAAACTGCATTCATGTGCTTACTGGTCCTCGAGTGGTGACTCCATAGACTATGTTTACCAGTACACTCCTGAGGGACTTCTTGCCTGAGAGTTCTAGAGGAATAGATGCTTGAAACAAACTTCTAGCAAGAGTAGACGCTTATATTCTGATAGGCATAAATTTAACTGTAGATATTTTCCCTTGAAAATAGGGAACCTGTTTTAGATAGTATACATTATTTTATTTCCGGTCTTCCAAGCAAGAAAGATTTTTTTTTTATAAAGTTTTTTTTTTTTAAGTTTTTAATTTATTTTATTTTTGGCTGTATTGGGTCTTCGTTGCTGCGTGCAGGCTTTTCTCTGGTTGTGGTGAGCGGGGGCTACTCTTCGTTGCAGTGCGTGGGCTTCTCATTGTGGTGGCTTCTCTTGTTGTGGAGTACAGGCTCTAGGCATGCGGGCTTCAGTAGTTGTGGCACACGGGATCAGTAGTTGTGGCTCACGGACTCAGCAGTTGTGGCTCGTGGGCTCTAGAGCGCAGGCGCAGTAGTTGTGGCACATGGGCTTAGTTGCTCTGCAGCATATGGGATCTTCCCGGACCAGGGCTCGAACCCGTGTCCCCTGCATTTGCAGGCGGATTCTTAACCACTGTGCCACCAGGGAAACCCACCAAGAAAGATTTTAAAATGTGTGTGTGCTATGCCTAGTAGATGCCTATTGGATAGTAGGTAAATGAATGAATAAGTGAATTAACCTTTAATAGAAATTAGAATGTGCTGTTGCAGGGCACTGCCACCAGATGGTGCCAGAATCCTATCTTACATTATCTTTTTGTGATCTAGTTGGACCTTTGCTGAAATAGGTTTATTTTTAAAAAAAAGAAAGAGGCTTTATAGTAATTGTGATCCACAGTTATAAACTTACTTATTTAAATAGCAAAACTTCGGGAAGATTAACCAACAAATACTTTTTTATTTTTTAAGTTTTGGAATAGTTTTCAATACTTTTTCATGTAGCTTTTATCAATTCTTTCTGAATCCAAGAGATAGTTACAAGCCATTAGATGTTTTTTCATCATCTGATTGGCTGACATGGAATATAAATACCCTGATTGCTTATTAGAGGCAAGTTCTCTACTTTCTGTTTCAGCTACAGGTCGCCTCTGCAATCTTTTTGGGATTTTTCAGCTGAGAACAGGGAGTATTTGTTGACCTTGTATTAAAAACAAAAACTTAATATCTATCTTATGTATACAAGATTAAATACATCCTGCATGTGTAAGTTATGAACATTTATGAGCCTGTGACCCAATATAAAACGCAGAACAATACTAAAATCATTGAAACCAACTGTGGGCTCCTCCCTGATCCCATCTTTGGCCTTCTGTTGGGAGGTAACTTGGATCCTGAATCTCCACCATTTCTATACTATTTTTTAAAAATTGAACTATAGTTGATTTACAATATTATATTAGTGTCAGGTGTACAGCATAGTGATTCTACCATTGCTATACTTTTTTTCCCCAATGGTTACCAATACCTATAGTTTTCCTTTATCACCCATATACATAGGAAATGTAGCATTTTATTTAGTTTTGCTTATTTTTGAGCTCTATTACACCATATATTGGTGATTAAATCATATCTCTTCTATGAATTGATTTTTCCACTTAATATTATTTTCTAAGATTTATCCATGTTGCAAGTAGCAAGAGTATAATTCACTTTCACTGCTGTGTCATACTCCATTTTTAAAATACGGCCACAGTTTATTTATCCCTTCTCCTGTGAGTGAACATTTGGGTTGTTTCCAAATATTAGCAGTTTGCTGCTAATATAAACAAGTCCTGTAAAAACTGTTGTACATGTCTCCTGGATCACATGTACAGGTATTTCTCTAGGGCAGAGATTGGCAAACTACTGCCCAGTGGTCAAATCCGGCCAGCTGCCTGTTTTTTATAAATAAAGTTTTATTGTAACACAACTATGTTCATTTGTTTACATTTTGTCTGTGGCTGTTTTTGAGATACAAGGCAGAGTTGCGTTAGTTATGACCGACCTCATGGTTTGCAAAGCCTAAAATATTTACTAGCTGGCTCCTGTCTAGGGTATCTGCCTTGCAGTGATTTGCTGGTTATTATAGAATATGCACATAGGTAACTTTGCAAAATCAGGACAAATTGTTCTCCAGAGTGGTTATGCCTGTTTACATTCCTATGAGCAAAGTGCACGAATACCTCTTGCTCCATGTCTTCTTGCCTTGGTATTACCTGATTTCTCAGTTTCTGCCCATCTTTGTGACCTTAGTTTTCATTTTCCTGATTACTAATGAGCTGGAATATCTTTTTATAAATCATTCGGATATTTAAAAAAATTATTTTATTTTATTTTTTTATACAGCAGGTTGTTATTAGTTACCTATTTTATACATATCAGTGTATACATGTCAATCCCAATCTCCCAATTCATCACACCCCCACCCCCACCCCCCCGCCACATTCCCCCCTTGGTGTCCATACGTTTGTTCTCTACATCTGTGTCTCAATTTCTGCCTTGCAAACCAGTTCATCTGTACCATTTTTCTAGGCTCCACATATATGCATTAATGTACAATATTTGTTTTTCTCATTCTGACTTACTTCACTCTGCATGACAGTCTCTAGATCCATCCACGTCTCTACAAATGACCCAAATTTGTTCCTTTTTATGGCTGAGTAATATTCCATTGTATATATGTACCACATCTTCTTTATCCACTCATCTCCCGATGGGGACTTAGGTTGCTTCCATGACCTGGCTATTGTAAATAGTGCTGCAATGAACATTGGGGTGCATGTGTCTTTTTGAATTATGGTTTTCTCTGGGTATATGCCCGGTAGTGGGATTGCTGGGGCATATGGTAATTCTATATTTAGTTTTTTAGGGAACCTCCATACTGTTCTCCATAGTGGCTGTATCAGTTTACATTTCCACCAACAGTGCAAGAGGATTCCCTTTTCTCCACACCCTCTCCAGCATTTGTTGTTTGTAGATTTTCTGATGATGCCCATTCTAACTGGTATGAGGTGATACCTCATTGTAGTTTTGATTTGCATTTCTCTAATGATTAGTGATGTTGAGCAGCTTTTCATATGCTTCCTGGCCATCTGTATGTCTTCTTTGGAGAAATGTCTGTTTAGATCTTCTGCCCATTTTTGGATTGGGTTGTTTGTTTTTTTAATATTGAGCTGCATGAGCTGTTTATATACTTTGGCGATTAATCCTTTGTCTGTTGATTCGTTTGCAAATATTTTCTCCCACTCTGAGGGTTGTCTTTTTGTCTTCTTTGTAGTTTCCTTTGCTTTGCAAAAGCTTTTAAGTTTCATTAGATCCCATTTGTTTATTTTTGTTTTTATTTCCATTATTCTAGGCCATGGATAAAAAAAGATCTTGCTGTGATTTATGTCAAAGAGTGTTCTTCCTATGTTTTCCTCTAAGAGTTTTATAGCGTCTGGTCTTACATTTAGATCTCGATTCCATTTTGAGCTTATTTTTGTGTATGGTGTTAGGGAGTGTTCTAATTTCATTCTTTTACAAGTAGCTGTCCAGTTTTCCCAGCACCACTTATTGAAGAGACTGTCTCTTCTCCATTGTATATCCTTGCCTCCTTTGTCATAGATTAGTTGACCATAGGTATGTGGGTTTATCTCTGGGCTTTCTATCCTGTTCCATTGATCTGTATTTCTGTTTTTGCACCAGTACCATGTTGTCTTGCTTCCTGTAGCTTTGTAGTATAGTCTGAAGTCAGAAAGTCTGATTCCTCCAGCTCCGTTTTTTTCCCTCAAGACTGCTTTGGCTATTCGGGGTCTTTTGTGTCTCCATACAAGTTTATAGATTTTTTGTTCTAGTTCTGTAAAAAATGCCACTGGTAATTTGATAGGGATTGCATTGAATCTGTAGATTGCTTTGGGTAGTACAGTCATTTTCACAATATTGATTCTTCCAACCCAAGAACATGGTGTATCTCTCCATCTGTTTGTGTCATCTTTAATTTCTTTCATCAGTGTTTTATAGTTTTCTGAGTACGGGTCTTTTACCTCCTTAGGTAGGTATATTCCTAGGTATTTTATTCTTTTTGTTGCAATGGTAAATGGGAGTGTTTCCTTAATTTCTCTTTCTGATCTTTCGTTGTTAGTGTATAGGAATGCAAGAGATTTCTGTGCATTACTTCTGTATCCTGCAACTTTACCAGATGCATTGATTAGCTCTAGTAGTTTTCTGGTGGCATCTTTAGGATTCTCTATGTATAGTATCATGTCATCTGCAAACAGTGACAGTTTTACTTCTTCTTTTCCAATTTGTATTCCTATTGTTTCTTTTTCTTCTCTGATTGCCGTGTCTAGGACTTCCAAAACTATGTTGAATAATAATGGTGAGAGTGGACATCCTTGTCTTGTTGCTGATCTTAGAGGAAACGCTTCCAGTTTTTCACCATTGAGAATGATGTTTGCTGTGGGTTTGTTTTATATGGTCTTTATTATGTTGAAGTAGGTTCCCTCTATGCCCACTTTCTGGAGAGTTTTTATCATAAATGGGTGTTGAATTTTGTCAAAAGCTTTTTCTGCATCTATTGAGATGATCATATGGTTTTTATTCTTCAATTTGCTGATTTGGTGTATCACATTGATTGATTTGCAAATATTGAAGAATCCTTACATCCCTGGGATAAATCCCACTTGGTCATGGTGTATGATCCTTTTAATGTGTTGTTGGATTCTGTTTGCTAGTATTTTGTTGAGGATTTTTGCATCTATATTCATCAGTGATATTGGTCTGTAATTTTCTTTTTTTTGTAGTATCTTTGTCTGGTTTTGGTATCAGGGTGATGGTGGTCTCATAAAATGAGTTTGGGAGTGTTCCTTCCTCTGCAAGTTTTTGGAAGAGTTTGAGAAGGATGGGTGTTAGCTCTTCTCTAAATGCTTGATAGAATTCACCTGTGAAGCCATCTGGTCCTGCACTTTGTTTGTTGGAAGATTTTTAATCACAGTTTCAATTTCATTACTTGTGATTGGTCTGTTCATATTTTCTGTTTCTTCCTGGTTCAGTCTTGGAAGGTTATACCTTCCTAAGAATTTGTCCATTTCTTCCAGGTTGTCCATTTTATTGGCATAGAGTTGCTTGTAGTAGTCTCTTAGGATGCTTTGTATTTCTGCGGTGTCTGTTGTAACTTCTCCTTTTTCATTTCTAATTTTATTGATTTGAGTCCTCTCCGTCTTTCTCTTGATGAATCTGGCTAATGGTTTATCAATTTTGTTTATCTTCTCAAAGAACCAGCTTTTAGTTTTATTGATCTTTGCTATTGTTTTCTTTGTTTCTATTTCGTTTATTTCTGCTGTGATCTTTATGATTTCTTTCCTTCTACTAACTTTCGGTTTTGTTTGTTCTTCTTTCTCTAGTTCCTTTAGGTGTAAGGTTAGATCGTTTATTCGATATTTTTCTTGTTTCTTGAGGTAGGCTTGTATAGCTATAAACTTCCCTCTTAGAACTGCTTTTGCTGCATCCCATAGGTTTTGGATCGTTGTGTTTTTATTTTCATTTGTCTCTACGTATTTTTTGATTTCCTCTTTGATTTCCTCAGTGATCTCTTGGTTATTTAGTAACGTATTGTTTATCCTCTGTGTGTTTGTGTTTTTTATGTTTTTTTCCCTGTAATTGATTTCTAATCTCATAGTTTTGTGGTCGGAAAAGATGCTTGCTGTGATTTCAGTTTTCTTAAATTTACCAAGGCTTGATTTGTGACCCAAGATGTGATCAGTCCTGGAGAATGTTCCATGTGCACTTGAGATGAAAGTGTAATCTGCTGTTTTTGGATAGAATGTCCTATAAATATCAATTAAACCGAAGGCCTGAACCAAGATGGCGGAGAAGAAGGATGTGCTCTCACTCCCTCTTGTGAGAACACCAGAATCACAACTAGCTGCTGGACAATCATCGACAGGAAGACACTGGAACTCACCAAAAAAGATACCCCACATCCAAAGACAAAGGAGAAGCCACAATGAGACAGTAGGAGGGGTGCAATCACAGCAAAATCAAATCCCATAACTGCTGGGTGGGTGACTCACAGACTGGAGAACACTTATACCACAGAAGTCCACCCACTGGAGTGAAGGTTCTGAGCCACATGTCAGGCTTCCCAACCTGGGTGTCTGGCAATGGGAGGAGGAATTCCTAGAGAATCAGACTTTGAAGGCTAGTGGTATTTGATTGCAGGACTTCGACAGGACTGGGGGAAATAGATACTCCACTCTTGGAGGGCACACACAGAGTAGTGTGTGCATCGGGACCAAGGGGAAGGAGCAGTGAACCCAGGGGAGACTGAACCAGACTTAACTGCTAGTGTTGGAGGGTTTCCTGCAGAGGCCGGGTGCGGCTGTTGCTCACCGTGGGGACAAGGACACTGGCAGCAGAAGTTCTGGGAAGTCCTCCTTGGCGTGAGCCCTCCCAGAGTCTGCCATTAGCCCCACCAAAGAGCCCAGGTAGGCTCCAGTGTTGGATTGCCTCAGGCCAAGCAACCAACAGGTGGGGAACCCGGCCCCACCCATCAGCAGTCAAGTGGATTAAAGTTTTACTGAGCTCTGCCCACCAGAGCAACAAACAGCTCTACCCACCACCAGTCCCTCCCATCAGGAAACCTGCACAAGCCTCTTAGATAGCCTCATCCACCAGAGGGCAGACAGCAGAAGCAAGAAGAACTACAGTCCTGCAGCCTGTGGAACAAAAACCACATTCACAGAAAGATAGACAAGATGAAAAGGCAGAGGGCTATGTACCAGATGAAGGAACAAGATAAAAACCCCAGAAAAACAACTAAATGAAGTGGAGATAGGCAACCTTCCAGAGAAAGAATTAAGAATAATGATAGTGAAGATGATCCAAGACCTCGGAAAAAGAATGGAGGCAAAGATCAAGAAGATGCAAAAAATGTTTAACAAACACGTAGAAGAATTAAAGAACAAACAAGCAGAGATGAAGAATACAGTAACTGAAATGAAAACTACACTAGAAGGAATCAATAGCAGAATAACTGAGGCAGAAGAACGGATAAGTGACCTGGAAGATAAAATGGTGGAAATAACTACTGCAGAGCAGGATAAAGAAAAAAGAATGAAAAGAACTGAGGACAGTCTCAGAGACCTCTGGGACAACATTAAACGCACCAACATTCGAATTATAGGGGTCCCAGAAGAAGAAGAGAAAAAGAAAGGGACTGAGAAAATATTTGAAGAGATTATAGTTGAAAACTTGCCTAATATGGGAAAGGAAATAGTTAATCAAGTCCAGGAAGCACAGAGAGTCCCATACAGGATAAACCCAAGGAGAAACACGCCAAGACACATATTAATCAAACTGTCAAAAATTAAATATAAAGAAAACATATTAAAGGCAGCAAGGGAAAAACAACAAATAACACACAAGGGAATCCCCATAAGGTTAACATCTGATCTTTCAGCAGAAACTCTGCAAGCCAGAAGGGAGTGGCAGGATATACTTAAAGTGATGAAGGAGAAAAACCTACAACCAAGATTACTCTACCCAGCAAGGATCTCATTCAGATGTGATGGAGAAATTTAAACCTTTACAGACAAGCAAAAGCTGAGAGAGTTCAGCACCACCAAACCAGCTTTACAACAAATGCTAAAGGAACTTCTCTAGGCAAGAAACACAAGAGAAGGAAAACACCTACAATAACAAACCCAAAACATTTAAGAAAATGGGAATAGGAACATACATATCGATAATTACCTTGAATGTAAATGGATTAAATGCTCCCACCAAAAGACACAGACTGGCTGAATGGATACAAAAACAAGACCCGTATATATGCTGTCTACAAGAGACCCACTTTAGACCTAGGGACACATACAGACTGAAAGTGAGGGGATGGAAAAAGATATTCCATGCAAATGGAAATCAAAAGAAAGCTGGAGTAGCAATTCTCATATCAGACAAAATAGACTTTAAAATAAAGAATACTATAAGAGACAAAGAAGGACACTATATAATGATCAAGGGATCGATCCAAGAGGAAGGTATAACAATTGTAAATATTTATGCACCCAACATAGGAGCACCTCAATACATAAGGCAAATACTAACAGCCATAAAAGGGGAAATCGACAGCAACACAATCATAGTAGGGGACTTTAACACCCCACTTTCACCAATAGACAGATCATCCAAAATGAAAATAAATAAGGAAACACAAGCTTTAAATGATACATTAAACAAGATGGACTTAATTGATATTTATAGGACATTCCACCCAAAAACAACAGAATACACATTTTTCTCAAGTGCGCATGGAACATTCTCCAGGATAGATCATATCTTGGGTCACAAATCAAGCCTTGGTAAATTTAAGAAAATTGAAATCGTATCAAGTATCTTTTCCGACCGCAACGCTATGAGACTAGATATCAATTACAGGAAAAGATGTGTAAAAAATACAAACACATGGAGGCGACACAATACACTACTTAATAACGAAGTGATCACTGAAGAAATCAAAGGGGAAATCAAAAAATACCTAGAAACAAATGACAATGGAGATACGACGACCCAAAACCTATGGGACGCAGCAAAAGCAGTGCTAAGAGGGAAGTTTATAGCAATACAAGCCTACCTCAAGAAACAGGAAACATCTCGAATAAACAACCTAACCTTGCACCTAAAGCAATTAGAGAAAGAAGAACAAAAAAACCCCAAAGCTAGCAGAAGGAAAGAAATCATAAAGATAAGGTCAGAAATAAATGAAAAAGAAATGAAGGAAACAATAGCAAAAATCAATAAAACTAAAAGCTGGTTCTTTGAGAAGATAAACAAAATTGATAAACCATTAGCCAGACTCATCAAGAGAAAAAGGGAGAAGACTCAAATCAATAGAATTAGAAATGAAAAAGGAGAAGTAACCACTGACACTGCAGAAATACAAAAGATCATGAGAGATTACTACAAGCAACTCTACGCCAATAAAATGGACAACCTGGAAGAAATGGACAGATTCTTAGAAATGCACAAACTGCCGAGACTGAACCAGGAAGAATTAGAAAATATGAACAGACCAATCACAAGCACTGAAATTGAAACTGTGATTAAAAACCTTCCAACAAACAAAAGCCCAGGACCAGATGGCTTCACAGGTGAATTCTATCAAACATTTTGAGAAGAGCTAACACCTATCCTTCTCAAACTCTTCCAAAATATTGCAGAGGGAGGAACACTCCCAAACTCATTCTACGAGGCCACCATCACCCTGATACCAAAACCAGACAAAGCTGTCACAAAGAAAGAAAACTACAGGCCAATATCACTGATGAACATAGATGCAAAAATCCTCAACAAAATACTCGCAAACAGAATCCAACAGCACATTAAAAGGATCATACACCATGATCAAGTGGGGTTTATCCCAGGAATGCAAGGATTCTTCAACATACGCAAATCAATCAATGTGATACACCATATTAACAAATTGAAGGACAGAAAGTAGGCATAGAGGGAACTTTCCTCAACATAATAAAGGCCATATATGACAAACCCACAGCCAACATTGTCCTCAATGGTGAAAAACTGAAACCATTTCCACTAAGATCAGGAACAAGACAAGGTTGCCCACTCTCACCACTATTATTCAACATAGTTTTGGAAGTGTTAGCCACAGCAATCAGAGAAGACAAAGAAATAAAAGGAATCCAAATCGGAAAAGAAGAAGTAAAGCTGTCACTGTTTGCAGATGACGTGATACTATACATAGAGAATCCTAAAGATGCTACCAGAAAACTCCTAGAGCTAATCAATGAATTTGGTAAAGTAGCAGGATACAAAATTAATGCACAGAAATCTCTTGCATTTCTATACACTAATGACGAAAAATCTGAAAGTGAAATTAAGAAAACACTCCCGTTTACCATTGCAACAAAAAGAATAAAATATCTAGGAATAAACCTACCTAAGGAGACAAAAGACCTGTATGCAGAAAATTATAAGACACTGATGAAAGAAATTAAAGATGATACAAATAGATGGAAAGATATACCATGTTCCTGGATTGGAAGAATCAACATTGTGAAAATGACTCTACTACCCAAAGCAATCTACAGATTCAATGCAATCCCTATCAAACTACCACTGGCATTTTTCACAGAACTAGAACAAAAAATTTCACAATTTGTATGGAAACACAAAAGACCCCGAATAGCCAAAGCAATCTTGAGAACGAAAAATGGAGCTGGGGGAATCAGGCTCCCTGACTTCAGACTATATTACAAAGCTACAGTAATCAAGACAGTTTGGTACTGGCACAAAAACAGAAATATAGATCAATGGAACAGGATAGAAAGCCCAGAGATAAACCCACGCACATATGGTCACCTTATCTTTGATAAAGGAGGCAAGCATATACAGTGGAGAAAAGACAGCCTCTTCAATAAGTGGTGCTGGGAAAATTGGACAGATACATGTAAAAGTATGAAATTAGAACACTCCCTGACACCATGCACAAAAATAAACTCAAAATGGATTAAAGACCTAAGTGTAAGACCAGACACTATCAAACTCTTAGAGGAAAACATAGGCAGAACATTCTATGACATACATCACAGCAAGATTCTTTTTGACCCAGCTCCCAGAGAAATGGAAATAAGAACACAAATAAACAAATGGGACCTAATGAAACTTAAAAGCTTTTGCACAGCAAAGGAAACCATAAACAAGACCAAAAGACAACCATCAGAATGGGAGAAAATATTTGCAAATGAAGCAACTGACAAAGGATTAATCTCCAAGATTTACAAGCAGCTCATGCAGCTCAATAACAAAAAAACGAACAAGCCAATCCAAAAATGGGCAGAAGACCTAAATAGACATTTCTCCAAAGAAGATATACAGATGGCCAACAGACACATGAAAGAATGCTCAACATCATTAATCATTAGAGAAATGCAAATCAAAACTACAATGAGATATCATCTCACACCAGTCAGAATGGCCATCATCAAAAAATCTAGAAACAATAAATGCTGGAGAGGGTGTGGAGGAAAGGGAACTCTCTTGCACTGTTGGTGGGAATGTAAATTGATACAGCCACTATGGAGAACAGTATGGAGGTTCCTTAAAAAACTACAAATAGAACTACCATACGATCCAGCAATCCCACTACTGGGCATATACCCTGAGAAAACCATAGGTCAAAAAAGTCATGTACCAAAATGTTCATTGCAGCTCTATTTACAATAGCCAGGACATGGAAGCAACCTAAATGTCCATCAACAGATGAATGGATAAAGAAGATGTGGCACATATATACAATGGAATATTACTCAGCCATAAAAAGAAATGAAATGGAGGTATTTGTAATGAGGTGGATGGAGTTAGAGTCTGTCATACAGAGTGAAGTAAGTCAGAAAGAGAAAAACAAATACAGTATGCTAACACATATATACGGAGTCTAAGGGAAAAAAAAGCCATGAAGAACCTAGTGGCAAGACGGAATAAAGACACAGACCTACTAGAGAATGGACTTGAGGATATGGGGAGGGGGTGGGGTGAGATGTGACAGGGTGAGAGAGTGTCATGGACATATATACACTACCAAATGTAAAATAGATAGCTAGTGGGAAGCAGCCGCATAGCACAGGGAGATCAGCTCGGTGCTTTGTGACCACCTAGAGGGGTGGGATGGGGAGGGTGGGAGGGAGGGAGATGCAAGAGAGAAGAGATATGGGAACATATTGTATATGTATAACTGATTAACTTTGTTATAAAGCAGAAGCTAACACACCATTGTAAGGCAATTATACTTCAATAAAGATGTTTAAAAAAAATAAAAATAAAATAAAATAAAAAAAAAAAAAGAAAAAAGAATGAAAAGAAATGAAGACAGCCTAAGAGACCTCTGGGACAACATTAAATGCAACAACATTCGCATTATACGGGTCCCAGAGGGAGAAGAGAGAGAGAAAGGACCTGAGAAAATCTTTGAAGAGATTATAGTTGAAAACTTCCCTAACATGGGAAAGGAAATAGCCACCCAAGTCCAGGAAGTACAGTGAGTTCCATACAGGATAAACCCAAGGAGAAACACGCCGAGACACATAGTAATCAAATTGACAAAAATTAAAGACAAAGACAAATTATTGAAAGCAGCAAGGGAAAAATGACAAATAACATACAAAGGAACTCCCATAAGGTTAACAGCTGATTTTTCAGCAGAAACTCTACTAGCCAGAAGGGAGTGGCATGATATACTTAAAGTGATGAAAGGGAAGAACCTACAACCAAGATTACTCTACCTGGCAAGGATCTCATTCAGATTCGATGGAGAAATCAAAAGCTTTACAGACAAGCAAAAGCTAAGAGAATTCAGCACCACCAAACCAGCTCTACAACAAATGCTAAAGGAACTTCTCTAAGCGGGAAACACAAGAGAAGAAAAGGACCTACAAAAACAAACCCAAAACAATTAAGAAAATGGTCATAGGAACATACATATCGATAATTACCTTAAATGTGAATGGATTAAACGCTGCAACCAAAAGACACAGGCTTGCTGAATGGTACAAAAAGAAGTCCCATATATATGCTGTGTAGAAGAGACCCACTTCAGACCTTGGGACACATAGAGCCTGAAAGTGAGGGGATCTAAAAAATATTCCATGCAAATGGAAATCAGAAGAAAACTGGAGTAGCAATACTCATATCATATGAAATAGACTTTAAAATAAAGAATGTTACAAGAGACAAGGAAGGACACCACATAATGATCAAGGGATCAATCCAAGAAGAAGATATAACAATTATAAATATATATGCACCCAACATAGGAGCACCTCAATACATAAGGCAACTGCTAACAGCTGTAAAAGAGGAAATCGACAGTAACACAATAATAGTGGGGGACTTTAATACCTCACTTACACCAATGGACAGATCATCTAAAATGAAAATAAATAAGGAAACAGAAGCTTTAAATGACAGAATAGACCAGATAGATTTAATTGATATTTATAGGACATTCCATCCAAAAATAGCAGATTACACTTTCTTCTGAAGTGCGCATGGAACATTCTCCAGGATAGATCACATCTTGGGTCACAAATAAAACCTCAGTAAATTTAAGAAAATTGAAATCATATCAAGCATCTTTTCTGAGCACAACGCTTTGAGAATAGAAGTGAATTACAGGGGAAAAAACGTAAAAAACACAAACACATGGAGGCTAAACACTACGTTACTAAATAACCAGGCAATCACTGAAGAAATCAGAGGAAATCAAAAAATACCTAGAGAGAAATGACAATGAAAACACGACATCCAAAACCTATGAGATACAGTAAAAGCAGTTCTAAGAGGGAAGTTTATAGCTATACACGCCTACGTGAAGAAAAAAGAAAAATCTCAACTAAATATTCTAACCTTACACCTAAAGGAACTAGAGAAAGAAGAAAAATAAAACCCAAAGTTAGCAGAAGGAAAGAAATCTTAAAGATCAGAGCAGAAATAAATGAAATACAAACAAGGAAAACTATAGCAAAGATCAATAAAACTAAAAGCTGGTTCTTTGAGAAGATAAGCAAAATTGATAAACCATTAGCCAGACTCATCAAGAAAAAGAGGGAGAGGACTCAAATCAATAAAATTAGAAATGAAAAAGGAGAAGTTACAACAGACACCACAGAAATACAAAGCATCCTAAGAGACTACTACAAGCAACTCTATGCCAATAAAATGGACAACCTGGAAGAAATGGACAAATTTTTAGAAAGGTATAACCTCCCAAGACTGAACCAGGAAGAAATAGAAAATATGAACAGACCAAACACAAGTAATGAAATTGAAACTGTGATTAAAAATCTTCCAACAAACAAAAGTCCAGGACCAGATGGCTTCACAGGTGAATTCTATCAAACATTTAGAGAAGAGCTAACACCCATCCTTCTCAAACTCTTCCAAAAACTTGCAGAGGAAGGAACACTCCCAAACTCATTTTATGAGGCCACCATCACCCTGATACCAAAACCAGACAAAGATACTACAAAAAAAGAAAATTACAGACCACTATCACTGATGAATGTAGATGCAAAAGTCCTCAGCAAAATACTAGCAAACAGAATCCAACAACACATTAAAAGGATCATGCACCATGATCAAGTGGGATTTATCCCAGGGATGCAAGGATTCTTCTATATATGCAAATCAATCAAAGTGATACACCATATTAACAAATTGAAGAAGAAAAAACATGTGATCATCTCAATAGATGCAGAAAAAGCTTTTGACAAAATTCAACACCCATTTATGATAAAAACTCTCCAGAAAGTGGGCATAGAGGGAGCCTACCTCAACATAATAAAGGACATATACGACGAACCCACAGGAAACATCATTCTCAATGGTGAAAAATTGAAAGCATTACCTCTATATCAGGAATAAGACAAGGATGTCGTCCACTCTCACCACTATTATTCAACATAGTTTTGGAAGTCCTAGCCTTGGCAATCAGAGAAGAAAAAGAAATAAAAGGAGTACAAATTGGAAAAGAAGAAGTAAAACTGTCACTGTTTGCAAATGACATGATACTATACATAGAGAATCCTAAAGATGCCACCAGAAAACTACTAGAGCTAATCAATGAATTTGGTAAAGTTGTAGGATACAAAATTAATGCACAGAAATCTCTTGCATTCCTATACACTAATGATGAAAAATCTGAAAGAGAAATTAAGGGAACACTCCCATGTAGCACTGCAACAAAAATAATAAAATACCTAGGGAGAGAAAAGACCTGTATGCTGAAAACTATAAGACACTGATGAAAGAAATTAAAAATGATACCAACAGATGGAGAGATATACCATGTTCCTGGCTTGGAAGAATCAATATTGTGAAAATGGCTTTACTACCCAAAGCAATCTACAGATTCAATGCAATCCCTTTCAAATTACCAATGGCATTTTTTTTGGAACCAGAACAAAAAATCTTAAAATTTGTATGGAGACACAAAAGGCCCCAAATATCCAAAGCAGTCTTGAGGGAAAGAAACGGAGCTGGAGGAATCAGGCTCCCTGACTTCAGACTATACTACAAAGCTACAGTAATCAAGACAATATGGTACTGGCACAAAAACAGAAACATAGATCAATGGAACAAGATAGAAAGCCCAGAGGTAAACCCACGCACCCATGGTCAACTAATCTATGACAAAGGAGGCAAGGATATACAATGGAGAAGAGACAGTCTTTTCAATAAGTGGTGCTGGGAAAACTGGACAGCTACCTGTAAAAGAATGAAATTAGAACACTCCCTAACACCATACACAAAAATAAACTCAAAATGGATTCGAGACCTAAATGTAAGACCAGACGCTATAAAACTCTTAGAGGAAAACATAGGAAGAACACTCTTTGACATAAATCACAGCAAGATCTTTTTTTATCCATGACCTAGAATAATGGAAATAAAAACAAAAATAAACAAATGGGACCTAATGAAACTTCAAAGCTTTTGCGTAGCAAAGGAAACCATAAACAAGATGAAAAGACAACCCTCCGAATGGGAGAAAATATTCGCAAACGAATCAATGGACAAAGGATTAATCTCCACAGTATATAAACAGCTCATGCAGCTCAATATTAAAAAAACAAACAACCCAATCCAAAAATGGGCAGAAGACCTAAACAGACATTTCTCCTAAGAAGACATACAGATGGCCAAGAAGCACATGAAAAGCTGCTCAACATCACTAAGTATTAGAGAAATGCAAATCAAAACTACAATGAGGTATCACCTCACACCAGTTAGAATGGGCATCATCAGAAAATCTACAAACAACAAATGCTGGAGAGGGTGTGGAGAAAAGGGAACCCTCTTGCACTGTTGGTGGGAATGTAAATTGATACAGCCACTATGGAGAACAGTATGGAGATTCCTTAAAAAACTAAAAATAGAGTTACCATATGATCCAGTAATCCCACTACTGGGCATATACCCAGAGAAAACCATAATTCAAAAAGACACTTGCACCCCAATGTTCATTGCAGCACTATTTACAATAGCCAGGTCATGGAAGCAACCTAAATCCCCATTGGGAGACGAGTGGATAAAGAAGATGTGGTACATATATACAATGGAATATTAGTCAGCCATAAAAAGGAACGAAATTGGGTCATTTGTAGAGACGTGGATGGATCTAGAGACTGTCATACAGGGTGACGTAAGTCAGAAAGAGAAAAACAAATATCGTATATTAACGCATATATGTGGAACCTAGAAAAATGGTACAGATGAACTGGTTTGCAGGGCAGAAATTGAGACACAGATGTGGAGAACAAACATATTGACACCAAGGGGGAAAGCCGCGGGGGGGTGGGGGTGGTGGTGTGATGAACTGGGCGATTGGGATTGACATGTATACACTGATGTGTATAAAATTGGTGACTAATAAGAACCTGCTGTATAAAAAAAATGTGATCAAATGTATTTTTTTGGAAAGAAGCAAAAAAGACCATATTTACTGTCTAAATTATATAATAATTTAATGATATTTAGCATCTATTGTACATGTACTTTTATTGCAGATTTTATTTGCTTTGGTAATAAAAAAAAATAAAATAAAACGTGAAAAAAATTAATTCATATTCGTCAAAGATAATGGTTTTTAGAGGAGAGTGTGGTAGTGAATAGAAGTCATTGACATTCCTTGATCTGAGTTGACTGGGTTCAGTTTTTGAAAATTCATTTAACTCTATTATGATTTTTGCACTTTCTGTATGTTGTTTGTTATACTTCAAAAAAAGTTTAATAAATAAAAATGCTCCATAAAAAAAAGAAAATCAATTAAATCTATCTGGTCTATTGTGTCATTTAAAGCCTGTGTTTCCCTATTAATTTTCTGTCTGGATGATCTGTCCATTGGTGTAAGTGAGGTGTTAAAGTCCCCCACTATTATTGTGTTACTGTCAATTTCCTCTTTTATAGCTGTTAGCAGTTGCCTTATGTATTGAGGTGCTCCTGTGTTGGGTGCATATATATCTATAATTGTTATAATCTCTTCTCAGATTGATCCATTGATCATTATGTAGTGTCCTTCCTTGTCTCTTGTAACATTCTTTATTTAAAGTCTATTTTATCTGATATGAGTATTACTATTCCAACTTTCTTTTGATTTCCCTTTGCATGGAATATCTTTTTCCATCCCCTTACTTTCAGTCTGTATGTGTCCCTAGGTGTGAAGTGGGTCTCTTGTAGACAGCATATATATGGGTCTTTTTTTTTTTTATCCATTCAGTGAGCCTGTGTCTTTTGGTTGGAGCATTTAATCCATTCACGTTTAAGGTAATTATCGATATATATGTTCCTATGACCATTTTCTTAATCGTTTTGGGTTTGTTTTTGTTGGTCCTTTTCTTCTCTTGTGTTTCCCACTTAGAGAAGTTCCTTTAGCATTTGTTGTAGAGCTGGTTTGGTGGTGCTGAATTCTCTTAGCTTTTGCTTGTCTGTAAAGCTTTTGATTTCTCCATCGAATCTGAATGAGATCTTTGCCAGGTAGAGTAATCTTGGTTGTAGGTTCTTCCCTTTCATCACTTTAAATATATCTTGCTACTCCCTTCTGGCTTGTAGAATTTCTGCTGAGAAATCAGCTCTTAACCTTATGGGAGTTCCCTTGTATGTTATTTGTCGTTGTTCCCTTGCTGCTTTCAATAATTTGTCTTTGTCTTTAATTTTTGCTAATTTGATTACAATTCGGCATGTTTCTCCTTGGGTTTATCCTGTGTGGAACTCACTGCACTTCCTGGACTTGGGTGGCTATTTCCTTTCCCATGTTAGGGAAGTTTTCAACTATAATCTCTTCAAAGATTTTCTCAGGTCCTTTCTCTCTCTCTTCTCCCTCTGGGACCCCTATAATGCGATGTTGTTGCGTTTAATGTTGTCCTGGCGGTCTCTTAGGCTGTCTTCATTTCTTTTCATTGTTTTTTCTTTATTCTGTTCTGCAGCAGTGAATTCCACCATTCTGTCTTCCAGGTCACTTATCCGTTCTTCTCCCTCACTTATTCTGCTATTGATTCCTTCTAGTGTAGTTTTCATTTCAGTTATAGTATTGTTCATCTCTGTTTGTTTGTTCTTTAATTCTTCTAGGTCTTTGTTAAACACTTCTTGTATTGTCTCGATCTTTGCCTCCATTATTTTTTTTTAAATTTATTTATTTTTGTCTCTGTTGGGTCTTTGTTGCTGCACGTGGGCTTTCTCTAGTTCCTGTGAGCGGGGGCTACTCTTCGTTGAGGTGTGCAGGCTTCTCATTGCGGTGGCTTCTCTTGTTGCAGAGCACAGGCTCTAGGCGCATGGGCTTCAGCAGTTGTGGCTCATGGGCTCTAGAGCACAGGCTCAGTAGTTGTGGCACACAAGCTTGGTTGCTCTGTGGCATGTGGGATCTTCCTGGACCAGGGCTCGAACCCGTGTCCTCTGCATTGGCAGGCGGATTCTTAACCGCTGTGCCAGCAGGGAAGCCCTGCATCCGTTCTTTTTCCGAGATCTTGGATCATCTTCACTATCATTATTCTGAATTCTTTTTCTGGAAGATCGCCTATCTCCACTTCATTTAGTTGTTTTTCTGGCGTTTTATCTTGTTCCTTCATCTGGTACATAGTCCTCTGTGTTTTCATTTTGTCTGTCTTTCTGTGAATGTGGTTTTCCTTCCACAGGCTGCAGAATTGTAGTTCTTCTTGCTTTTGCCCAAAAATAATTTTATTAAGGTACAATTTAAATACTCTAAAATTCAACCTCTGTAACTGTGTAATTTGATTATATTAGTGAATTCATAGCAAATCATCACCACAATCGAGTTTTACAACATGTCCCATCATCCTAAAACATTCCTTCATGCCCAATTATAGTTCATCCCAACTCCAATCCTCATCCCTAGGCATCTAGTGATCTACCTTTTGTCTACATATTTGCCTTTTCTAAACATTTCATATAAATGGAATCAAATAATATGTCACTTTTGTTTTTGGTTTTTTTCACATAGAATGATGTTTTTGAGGTTCATTCATTTTGTAACATGTATTAGCAGTTTGTTCTTTTTAATTGTTGAGTAGTATTAATAGTATTCCATGCTATGGCTGTAACACATTTTGTTTATCCAACCGTCAGTTGATGGGTACTTGGATTGTTTACAGCTTTTATCTATTAGGAGTAATGCTGTTATGAAAATTCACAAACCTGTCTTTGTGTGGACATAGGTTTTTACTTCTCTTGTGTAGATTCCTAGGAGTGGAATGGCTAGATCATCCGCTAGGTGCATGTTTAGCTTTTTAAGAAACTGCCAGACTGCTTTCCAAAGTGGCTGTGACATTTTACATTTTCACTAGCAATTCATGATGGTTTGTTTTTCCACATCCTCACCAACACTTAGTATTGTTTATCTTTTTGATTTTAGCTGTTCTAGCGAGTGTTAGTGGTATTCATTGTGGTTTTAATTTGTGTTTTCCTAGTGACTAATGATATGAACACCTATTCATGTACTTATTAACCATTTCTATGTTTTTCTTAAATGAAATATCTGTTCAAATCTTTGGCCTATTTTTTAATTGCTTGTTTGTTTTTTGTTATTGAGTTGTGAGTTCTTTGTATATTCTGGATACAAGTCCTTTATCAGATATATAATTTGAAGTTATTTTCTTCCATTCTGTGCCTTCTCTCCTCATTTTCGCAATGGTAACTTGTGAAGTTTTTAATTTTGTAGTTTAATCTGTCAGTTTTTTCTTTTAAAGATTGTACTTTGGTGTCACCTCTGTGAATTTCTTGTCCAGCCAAGGACACACGTTTTTGCTGTTTTCTTCTAGAGTTTTATATTTAGGTTTTACATGTAGTCTGTGATCTATTTTGAGTTAATTTTTGTGTGATCTATTTTGAATTAAGTGGTAAAGTGAATTGTGGAATATCTCCTCTTTTTTTATATTCTGTAATGGTTTGTATAAGTTGAGAATTGTTTCTTGAAAATTTGGTAGAACTTGCCTGAAAAATTGTCTGATCTTGGTACTTGTGGGAAAATTAACACAATTAAATAAATTATTTTAATGATTAAAGGACTATTCAGGTTTTTTATTCCTTTCAAGTAGTTTTGGTGGATGATATTTTTAGGAATTTGCCCATTTTCTTTAAGTTTGAAAATTTATTGTCATAAAAGTTTTCACTGTATTCTCCTTGTCTTTAAATCTGGTTTTATATGTGGTTCTACCCACCCTTTTCATTCCTAATATTATTTACTTTGTCTTCTCTTTCCCTTCCTTTTAAAAAGATCTGGTCAAAGGTTTGAGTATTTTATAGTCTTTTCAAAGAACTGTGCTTTTTGTTTTGGTTCTTTGTTGGTTTTCCTTGTCTTCTACTTCCATGATTTCTGTTATTTTCTTATTATCTCCCTCTATCTAATTGTGTTTTTTCTGGGATTCTTATCACCACCCCCCAACTTCTTAAATTACACATTTAATTAATTAATTTTCAGTTTTTCTTCTTTTTACTCTGAGCTTGTAAGGCTATGAATTTTTCTTGCTGCATTCTTTTTTGTGATAAAGTATTTTCATTTTTATTTAGTGCTAATAGTATTTAAAAATTTCCATTATGATTACTTGTTTAACTCATGTTTTTTTGGAATGTTTGAATATCTGAATTATTTAATTAAAAATTTACCTTTCACATTTTAATTAGATTGTCAACCTAATTGCATTTTGGTCAGAGAATTTTGTGTGATATTGAGTCTCAGAAATTTTCTGAGACTTCTTGTTGTTGTTGTTGTTGTTTTTTAATATTTATTTATTTATTTATTTTTATTTTGTAGCTCCGGGTCTTAGTTGCAGCAGGCGGGCTCCTTAGTTGTGGCAGATGGGCTCCTTATTTGTGGCGGACAGGCTCCTTAGTTGTGGCTCAAGGATTCCTTAGTTGCGGCTCACTGGTTCCTTAGTTGTGGCATGCGAACTCTTAGTTGTGGCATGCATGTGGGATCTAGTTCCCTGACTAGGGATCAAACCCATGCCCCCTGCATTGGGAGCATGGAGTCTTAACCACTGTGCCACCAGGAAAGTCCCTGAAACTTGTTTTAAGGATTAATATGTGATCAACTTTTGTAAGTGTCCCGTGTGTCCATGAGAAGAATGATTATTCTCTGATTGTGTGTTCTGCCTGCGGCCATTAAATTAAGCTTGTAATTTGGGTTGTTCAACTCTTCTTTGTCTTTGCTGATTTTTTTTCTCAACCTGACCTGATACTAATTCAGAGAGGGTTGTTAAAATACTCCGTTATATTGTTAACAAATTTAATTGTAGTTCTCTTATTTTGTATATTTTGAGCCTATTTTATTATGTTTAAATTAACAGATTTAGAATTGTGTATTACTGGAGAACTGAACCATGTACTATGGTTCTTCTGTGTAGCACTTGTCACCGTTAAAGGTTTACTGTTTGTGTGATTAGTTAATGTATGTCTTCCTCATTGGAGAATAAATTCCAAGTGGGCAGGGATTGTCTTCTTCTTATTATTATTACATCCACAGTATTAGCACAGGTAGAAGGTACATAATAAATATTAATTGAATGAATGAATTTGTTTTCATTTATTTATTTTTTAGCACTTCTTTAGTACTTGTTTGCTATAATGTTTTGGTTCTTGCTGTCTCTCCTACACTCTCCTCTTTGGTCTTTGAATAAGCCAAACTTGAGGAACTTTTAATGTTATTATTCTTTCATGGTACAATATTTACTTTCGTTTGTATGCCATTTGTTTTTCAATATAGTACATTTAAGGAATATGATTTTTCTACTTCATTGATTTTTTATTAATAAACATCAGTGATTCTTTTATTTTAGAAGTTTTTTTCTTACAAGTTTTAAAGTTGAATATCTCTGATTCTATATATCTATATCTACATATTTATTTATATAATTGTGGTTACATACTGCTGTTTAACAAATCATTCCAAAACTTCGTGGCTAGAAACATCAATAAATGCTTATTATCTCACACAATTTCTGTGAGTCAGGAATTCAGAAGCAGCTTAGCTGGCTGTTTTTGGTTCTGGTCTCTCATGAGATTACAGTTAAGATATTGGCTGAGGCTGCCATTATCTGAAAACTTGACTGGAGCTAGAGGAGATGCCTCCAAAGTGGCTCACTGACCTACAGAACTGTGACATAATAAACGGGTGTTGTTTTAAAGCTGCTAGGTTTGTGGTCATTTGTTACATAGCAATAACTCATACAGGTCTCAGTGGAGATGTCTAACTAAATTGCATTGCACGATCTTTGTTTCTGGTGAAAAGTTCAAACCTGGAGTCCTGGATATCAGATAGAAGTTAGATCTGGTGAAGGTAAGAGGTAAGGCATCTAGTTGAGTAAACTTAGACTAGGCCTGGAGATGACTTGAGGGAGTAAGAATAAATCTGGAAACATTCTGCTGTCACTTTTATAGCTGCTCTTTCCTGACTCTGACTTCAAAACACCCTAATTTATTTATCATCAGTTTTGATTTATGTGAACTGCACTGAATCTGTGTATGTTCAGTTACAGCACCAAGATTAAAAGTGGAATTAGAGAAGTGCTACTCATGCCAAAGGCAAAGCAGCAGAGGAGAAATCAAAGAGAAACCAACTCTGCTGAATCACTAATGGAAGTGAGCTACAGGGCTTTGTCTCATTCCCAGAGAACATCAAATTCCTCACTTATGGAATATATAAGCAGATAATTCTGCATCTATTATAACAGTATTGGTAGTAAAGATATGTTTAAAGTTTAACCTTTAAATGTTTGCGTTATGTGGAGATCAGACCATGTAATGGTAGCCTTCTCACATGAGGTAATACAGATCAGATCAGTGTTTCTCAATCTTTTTTTCATTATCACCCCCTAAGGAGCTTTTTAGACATTTTTTCCCCTAATAAACCCCCACCCCCCCATGAGATTTTAATACCATAGATATACTGTATATCTGTTTATGTACTGTATGTGGATCTGTGCTTTATATGGAAAAAGAGTAAAATCCCTCCTCCCCAATCAAAAGCAAGTTTTGCCTTTGGGGTCACTATCATCCCTGCTGAGAGTGCATGACAAAGATGCTGATGTGATTAGGTAAAATTAAAGGTTGTATTTAAAGGGATCATTAAAAAAGGTATTTTCATACTGTAATCCAGAGATTACAGGACTAGAGTACTGGTCCAAACTCATGTCAGCGAAAAGAGATGTAGCATCTGCATGTCTTGTTTGGAGAGTATCTCTGGAAGGGTAAACCTGTGAAGCACTGCCAAATCTTTACGACATTTAAGAGTAATGGTTACACCCAGATCCTTGCTGTAAGTAATGAGAAACAATGTAGCACGTGTCTACATTATTTGTGTTTCCTGAGTCATTTCTATGCTTTGTTCATGATTTAAGGAGACCAGGTGTCCTCCTTGAGTAGGGCAGTTTTGCTTTGGAAGTGACCATCCTACTGTCCCAGAAAGGTAGAGGCAGGACGCCAGAGTCCTGTTTCGGCTTCCTAACTTTTCCTCAGAACAGTTAAATATTTCAGTTCTGCTTCTTTTTAGTTGGCAGGGTGGGCTGTGGTCTGAAGATCACAGGAGACAATAAGTCAGGGCTTGTAAATTCAAGTGTCCACAAGGGCCTTGGCATATATAGAAATGTATCAACAGTGAAGTAGAAAACATAAATGCTTTATCAGTCAATTTTGGCTGCTCAAGTCTGCTTACAACAACAGCAAACAGTAATTTTTCTTGCTCATGGGTCTGCAGGTTAGCCAGGGTGGGTCTCATCTCCTTCAAGCTGCAGTCAGATTCTGGTTGGCTCCACGTGCAGCAACAGCAGTAGGAAAACTAGGGAGAGATTTCTAATCAGCGTTCCTTGAATGTGGTCTGCTGATGGGATTTGTTTATCCTGCCCAGTGTTTTGAAAGGCAGGACAACCAGGCCTTTGTCCTAGTACAGGAGTTTAGCATATGTGGTTGCTTGAATCATTGTTCCGAATTCTTCACTCATTTCCTGATTTAGAAATGAACATCTTTCTCCATAAAGGTTTCATAAAGTCTTTTATATGGCACATATTATATGATTGTTAAATAAATTATATCTCTTGACAGTTTGATTTTTTTTTTTTTTTTTTTTTACTGTGAAGCTTGTGGTACTTGTCATTTCCATGTCCTCTTGCCTTTTTTCTGTTCTGTTCCCCTCCCTTCTTTTTTTCATTCCCTTCCCATTTACTTTAAAAACAGCAGTTGTCAGTATTGAGTAAGAGGGAGTGGTGGACAGAATTTAAGATATGAAATCTTCCACTTGTTGATATAAAGTAATTTAAGATGAAGATTTCTTTCACAAGGCAAAGAGCTACCCAACCTTTCTGAGATTGTTTGCTTTTTGTTTCTTTGTTTGTTTGTTTTAGGATTCAGAGAGTGACTCTTAAAAAGAATTCTGTAGGTCTGAAGACCTAATCGTATTTATACATAATAGTAGAGCACATGGAGACGGGTAGTTAGATGCTGGGGGAAGGGGGCCATTAAAAAGATGCTATGACGTTTCCACGTGCTCTTTTCTCAGATCAGAACCAGGCAGTCCTTAAATTTTCTCTGCAAAGTATTGGCTTGGTGGATTGCCCCATCCTCATGCCCCTATTTTGAATGTGGGGAAGAGTTACTAGGTAAGATTTTAGGCCCCAGTAGGTCCAGGTTTCACATTCATCTCTACCAGTGAATCTTTTTTAAGACTAAAATGACTAGGCTTCATTTTCACTTTAATATAATTAGACTTTCTTTTCTTGGTAATAATTCTCTTCCCCCTTTAAGGCAATTGCTAATATTTGCTTCCTTGTTGATATTCTAGTGATTTTCACTACCAGTTGTTTTCTTTCTGTTCTTTTACATTTCTCATGCAGGATTGTTGAAACTCAGGCTCTAACTCTATGAAGCTAATTGTATTTTACTGGTGTCTTCCGTGTGTAAATGCTGTATTCACTCTGAGTTTCCAAGAAGCAAATCTCTTAGACTATTCTGGTTTGGCATGTTCTCTCTTTCTAACCACCATTGGAGCTGAACCTGGGAACTGAACACAATTTGAAATTTTGTGGTTTGGCTGCTAGAAGTCAGAGCTAAAGTATCTGAAGCTAAAAATTATTAATGTTGAAATGTTTTAACCCACTAAGTAAACCTGAAAAAATAATGAAATTTAACTCCAGCCAGCCCATAAAAATTGCATATAGCATATTTTTTTGAGGTTAGAGAGGAAAAATATATGAAAATGATCTGAGATTGCTAAAGAATTAGAAATCAGTTATTATAGTTTAAAGAAAATGTTAATATCCAAATTTGAATGCAAAGTAAAACAAGCATACAAAAACCAAATGAACCCAGAAATCTTATGTTATTCACGTGATATTCTACTTTTCTCAAGACTGTACTGAATCAGTACATAAAAATAATGTTGCAGGTAAAATACCAGTTGCACTTGTTTAACTTCAGATTTTTTTTTACATGTTTTCTTTGAAGATGGAATAATAAGATAACACCTTACAGTATCATGGTATTTGATACTTTACTGAATATATTCATATATAACATCTTAAAAAATGTTTTTAAATTGGGGGCTTGTTTCACCTTTCCACTAAAAATCACAAAGCATTTCATGGGTTTAAGCTCATTGAATCTTAGAACATATCTAAAACCGGGCATGTAGATACTATGTATAGAAAGGAAGTCCTTTGTTCCTCGTTAGTTAGAACTCTGAAGAGTCATCATTTCTCATTTTCAAGATCCCCTTTCAACTATTATTGATAGAAGTTTCCTTTGCTCTGATGTCTGGTGATTAATTTGATCCATGTTGTCCTTGATGATGATAAAAGGTCCATGAAAAGTGTTTTGGGCTCTTCAAAACTACCAGTCTCCAAAGGACAGTATGTAAGATGGTCCATTGGGTTGTGGGAAGAAGATATTAGAACTTTTATTGGTATTTCAGTTTAAAACATGAAATAAACCTTTATTGATATTTAATAAGTGGATTGACACTGGCATCCTCACTTGGTCTGTATGTTCGACTGTCATGTGTCAGGTATAGTCCATGAGGAAAGGATACAGAAGGTTGACAGGGGCACCTTGATTGTATCTTTATTTTCAACATATTGGGATGAATTATAGTTCTGCATGTACCTAGTTAGGTGGATTTATTGATTTAACTAAATCATACCTCACAAAGCAGACAAATGGCATAAAAAGATTCCTGCAAAGAAACTATATATTGAAGGCAATACTAATAATGTGAGCAGAAGTGAACCACATGTACATAAAAGTCAGAGCTGATGACTCTCCTACAATTAATGAAGTAAAAATCAATGACAGTCTAATCTCATCTGTGAAGACATCCAAAATATTTGAAATTATAAAGAAAACAGTTTGATATATGGAATCGTATCCATTATTGTTAACAGTGAAACTTCCTCTGTTATTTTGTTCCTTGAAATACTGGCAAATGATAGTAGGAAGCCATCATAGTTAAGAAACACATCACAGGAAGACGAATCTCCACAGGTTTTTCAGTGACGTTTAAAGTCATGTGATACATATTCAATATCTAGAAAAATTTCACTAAAATTAATGATAGATATTTAAAAGCCTCTTTTGGGTTTTCTTAAGAGCAAAAGATCAAATGCAATACATTGTTAATACTGTCAGGGACACTCTTGTTCTTCCTGTCCTGTTACAGTAAAGTGGATGAAATAAGACATAGGAGACAACATGGCAACAACTTAAATGGATTCTTTTGCGAATAAATACTTTCAGATGGAAATCATTGCTGATGATAAGCATCAAGAATTAAAACGTTATTCATTGTGGAAAGATGCTATATAATAAAAGTACAGAAGTTTCTAACAGGGCTCAGATTATCGTATTAATAAGCTAGATTCTGTTTCAGTAATGAAATACATGAACTAAATTATTTTTGGGCCACAAAAGTAAAGATATATCAAGGAAGATATATTCTCAAAAATAAATGACTTCTTGAATATAAAGCAATGTTTATGAGGGAATTTCCTGGTAGTAATGTTAATGTTCTGACTTTGACAGGGGTTTAGATTGCATATGTATATACATTTGCTGGAACTCATCAAATGATACACTCAAGATCTGGGCATTTCATTGTGTGTAAAATTTACCTTAAAAGAAAAAAAAATCATACACATTAAACTCAGGTTAATTATATACACAC
The DNA here is from genome assembly GCF_028023285.1 of Balaenoptera ricei. Taxonomy (NCBI): domain Eukaryota; kingdom Metazoa; phylum Chordata; class Mammalia; order Artiodactyla; family Balaenopteridae; genus Balaenoptera; species Balaenoptera ricei. Next base: position 154,205,894 of record NC_082640.1, read on the forward strand.
TGAACTGTTAGGTGAAAGTATATTTATGTCTTTGACTTACTTTGAAATGCATTTAAAAACATCTAAGATGGACTGATGAATGGATAGAAGGATGGATTCATGGATAGTATAGTGTAGTAGTATACTGTACTATATAGTATAGTAACAATAAAATGGCAGTTGCAGAGTCTAGGTGGTGGGTATACGAATGTTCTCTGTAAAATTCTGAATTTTTCGGTTACATCATCCTTAGGCAGTCTATAGCAACACAGAAGCTGATGTCAGATGTGTGAAGAGTGCTTCAGGATGGTACAATTTTTATAAAAACCTGACTGGTAAAGTATTGACTCTTTGTGGTATAGTCTGTAATGAGATGAGGAGTGACCATGAAAGTCATTTGAATCACAAGAGCTTCTTTGGTTATCTCACAGCAAAGATTGTAAAAGACTGTTGAATTTAAAGATGGGTGAAACTTTTTTTTTTTTTTTTTTAAATTAATAGTAACCTTTTATTTATTTATTTTTTATACATTTACTTTTGGCTGGTGTTGGGTCTTCGTTTCTGTGCGAGGGCTTTCTCTAGTTGCGGCAAGCGGGGGCCACTCTTCATCGCAGTGCGCGGGCCTCTTCACCATCGCGGCCTCTCCCGTTGCAGAGCACAGGCTCCAGACGCGCAGGCTCAGCAGTTGCGGCTCACGGGCCCAGCCGCTCCGCGGCATGTGGGATCCTCCCAGACCAGGGCTCGAACCCATGTCCCCTGCACTAGCAGGCAGACTCCCAACCACCGCGCCACCAGGGAAGCCCACTTTTTTTGTTTTTTGAGTGAAACTTTTTTAGAATGAAAAGACAAGATATGTCAAATTTGCTGACACTTTTTGTATAACAAGTGGCTATGTAATATGCCACCTAGCAGATTGAAAATCAAGCAAGCAAGCAACCAATGGAACACTCTTACTCCATCCCTTCAAAGTAAAGGATATTTTTACAGTGAGTGGGAAAGTAACTGCTTCTTAAAAGACAGAGATCAAAATACAGAGTGCTTTTCAAATCATTGCTTGGAAATGTTTCTTTTTTAAATAAATTTATTTATTTATTTATTTTTGGCTGTGTTGGGTCTTCGTTTCTTTGCGAGGGCTTTCTCCAGTTGTGGCGAGCGGGGGCCAATTTCATCGCGGTGCACGGGCCTCTCACTGTCGCGGCCCCTCGTTGCGGAGCAAAGGCTCCAGACGCGCAGGCTCAGTAGCTGTAGCTCACGGGCCTAGTTGCTCCACGCCATGTGGGATCCTCCCAGACCAGGGCTCGAACCCGTGTCCCCTGGATTGGCAGGCAGATTCTCAACCACTGTGCCACCAGGGAAGCCCCGGAAATGTTTCTTTTATCATGTGATTTTTGTCATCAAAGATGTGTATCTTGTGAAAACTTTACTATCTGCACACTTTTAAAAATTTTAACAATATTTTCTATACTGTTAAGAAATCTTCCAAATAGTTTCCTTTGATTGTGAAACCAGTTGTTAAAAATGTTAAAAGTCAATATCTTTTGATTAGTTTACAAGAATAATTAATTGATATGAGGGAAGATGGAAATTTATTAGCCAGAGTTCAACAAAAACTTTTGATAATTGAAAAAGGTATTAAAAAAAATAAAATGATTTCCTAAGTACAACAAATCATGTATTTCTTTAACTTCAATCCTTGCAGTTTTGCAATTATCACCTTCTCAACTGTAATTGAGCCATTGCAATTAAGTACTGAAATAAGCAAAACTTAGGAACTGACATTTCAGTTGCTGAATTGCAAAATATTTAAATCAATATTTAAAAAACAGCATACATAGTTTCATTTATTTTCATTGTTATCTTTGCTCCACTAAAAGTGCTAATAAGTTTTTATGAGAGTGAAAAGATCTGTACAACTAATATATGTTATGAAACTATTGATTTGTATTGTATTTTAGAATTAAAACAAGATATGAAACTATTTTTAAATGCTTGTAATCTTTATTTTTTAATCCCTACTTTATGTGGTTTTATACTGCATAGAATGTATTAGTAAAATAGTATATATATAATTAATACATATGCAATATATTGGAGGTTCATACTAAAATTTTTATTTTATTTTTTTTTCGGTTTGTTTGTTGGAGTATGTAATCAAAGAACTTTGGAGTTTTCACTGATCACTCATGATCTGGCACACTGTTATTATTAGCAGCAATTATTTATCCTAAAAGTCTGAATCATTGTTTTAGAGATTATAAATCAGCACATGGTTTCTAGCTTGTGAGCCTTTGTTTTTTTTAATGTTAAGCTTTGATAAATGAAGTGTACCCTTACTCTAAATTCCAAAAACAGTGGTTCTCAAATGTAGAGCAGCATCAGTGTCAACTTACTAGAAATGTAAATTATTAGGCCCTATTTCAGACCTATTGTTAACCAGAAATGCTGGTTAATGAGCTTGCCAGGTGATTCTAATGTTCACTCATGTTTGAGAACCATTGGCCTCCATGATTTAGACTCCTGGGTCATCCCTTCTTATTTCTTCCGGCTTCATAGTATATCTGAGACAGTTTCTTCAGATCTAGTGTATCTCAGTCTTAGCTTGGACTTTTGTTCATCTCTACCTGAGATTTTCTTCTCTCATTTCCTCCTCTTCTTTTCCCTTCTTCCTATTGTGAAAAATTGTTCATTAGTGTTATCCTCACAAAAGGGATAGTGTTTTGGTTCTTAAAATTTGTATGCCACAGCCAGTATGACAAATAGTGTATTAAAGGGAATATTTTTAATATTTTCAAATTAATTTTTGTTAACTACTTCCTGTTGGACTCAAATATGCCTGTGATTAACGTCCTATTCTTTTCCATCTATACCCTCTTGTTTTCGAATTTTATAATCTCAAAATAGCTTTCCACCAACTAAAATTTTAAAATATACACTTCAAAGTATGAATCACCTAGATTCAGTAATTATTGAATTTTGTTTTATTTGCTTTATCTCTCTTCTACACAGACACACACAGAGACACATACAATTTTTTTCTGATTCATTTGAAATTAAATTGTATATATCAATACCTTTTACTCCTAAATACTTTTAAGAATAAAGATCAAAGTACCTTTCAATGGGACTAGTACAAAATTGTTTTGAAAGGCCAATTTATAACAAATGCTAAACCAATTATTAAAGCCTCTTAAATATTTTCAAGATCTTTCTATAAATGTCTTAATGAGGAAGAGGTATAGAACTCCAAGTTGTGAATTTATAAATGAATCCTCAAGGCTTTCTCAACCAGTTTTTCATCTGAACTACAGAACACAGAGGATGGTTTGGGTGACTATTTTCTCATTTCTCCCAAGGATGGTGCATAACTAGTACCGGTTCAGATGCATAGGGGAGAGGTTAATTTATTACATACAAGGGGCGTATTAGAATGTTCTCTCTGGGAACCCAGGTTAGTTGGACTGTATAAGTGGCAAGTTCTTAAAAGGATTTTGCTTTGATTAGATTGTAATGTTTATACAAATAACAATTTTTTTTTTTTTTTTTAGATTACAGGTCCACCAGGTTGTGGAAAAACTCAGTTTTGTATAATGATGAGCATTTTGGCTACGTTACCTACCAACATGGGAGGATTAGAAGGAGCTGTTGTGTACATTGACACAGAGTCAGCATTTAGTGCTGAAAGGTGGGAGATTTTATTATTTTTCATTACAATGCTTTATTTTTGTAACTTATATACAGCATGTAACATTTACAAACAAGTTAACATTTTTTATCTTTGAGAATACAGAGTGTTAGATACTGTTTTAAAGGAATTTTCCTTTTAAAATTGACACAGGCAGCAATTTCTTTTTGCCTTTTCTATCCCTTTCTTATTGGTTTGAGTGGGGTTCCTGAATAAGCTGTGTTTTGCAGAAAGTCAGGAAGAAACAAGTTTAAGAAACAGAGAGAGGTATGTAAGTAGAAAATGGAGAAGAGGGAAAGTTAATAAGACAGACAAAAGGTAAGCTGCTTTGTAAGTAATTTCTAGTTGGAAGTAAAATATTAGTGAATGGAAAAATTGCAATTTTCAAAACATTTTTTGCTTGAGAAATATTTTACTTTAATCTTTGGAATAGTATGGTATTAAATGCAAGAAACACACTGACGGTCAATATATGCATGCTTAGAAAGAAAAGATTTCCTTAGTTTGGCAAGGACCTTTATTTTAACATTCTATGAGAAAGGCATTCAGTCATTTGTGTAACTCTTTATACCTGAAGATAAGTCTGATCTCCTCTTCCCCTGCTCTGATTGACGTTCATAAGTAACAGTGCTTTATATATCTAGAGAATGATTCAATTCTGTTTTCTTAGCCAAGGTATAGTATAGGTATAGTTCTTTGGGTCTTTCTCTAGTTATATCACAGTGAATCTTACTTATTTCTCTCTAAGAGTACTACAAAGATCAAAGTGTATTACCTGACCAGATAAATTCCAAATGGATTATTTTGCCTAGAGCTTACTTGCTTTGTTCTACATGTCTTGATTATGTATTCTTTCTAAGTATATGCCACTGGTTTGTCAGCTCTTTGAGTTTGTGTTATATCTTTGTATCTTGAAAGCCAAATCCTATGACTGACACATACTAACTGCTCAGAAAATGTTTGATAAATGAAGGAATTGACAGGAATTGAAGGAATTGCTCTCAGATCGTGGAATCCAGATACCATATCCTACTAAAAGGAATGAGGGTTCCATGGGGGAATGGCTGATTCTAGCTATGGAGCAGAAAGTTTTGTTTGTTTGTTTTAGTAAAAGGCAAAAGATTTATTCAATCTGAAGAGAAGCCAGAGTATTAGGAGGTTTTTAAGTTGAGTCTGAAACATCTTATGTGATAGCAAGAAAGCTATCAACGACTAGCTAAGGGAGTGTCAGAAGGACTCTGGAGTCAACCTGAAGAGCTCCCACTGGCCAAAGATGAAACAAATTGAGCACCAGTAGAACAATAATAGAAGTTGATTGAAATACATGGAATATGTTTAAATTCATGATTCTATAATATTAAGAAATGGAAAGCAGGACTTCCCTGGTGGCACAGTGGTTGAGAATCCGCCTGTCAATGCAGGGGTCGTGGGTTCAAGCCCTGATCCGGGAAGATCCCACATACCGTGGAGCAACTAAGCCCGTGCACCACACCTACTGAGCCTGCACTCTGGAGCCCATGAACCACAACTACTGAGCCCGCATGCCACAACTACAGACACCTGCATGCCTAGAGCCTGTGCTCCACAACAAGAGAAGCCACTGCAATGAGAAGCCTGTGCACCACAATGAAGAGTAGCCCCCGCTCTCCACAACTAGAGAAAGCCCATGCGCAGCATCGAAGACCCAACGCAGCCAAAAATAAATAAATAAATAAAATGAAAAGCAACAAATTGATTACCATTGGAGAATTCTGGAGAAGCAACTTATTATTTTGAAAATAAGTTAAAAAAAAAAAAAAAGAAATCAAGCATTTATTCTCTTTTCAATACGAACTGTATTACTAAGTAACAAATTACGAATTTGTATTACTAAGTAACAAATGTCTCTTTTATAGAAGTATTCCAATAATAAATGATGAAGGAATGATACAATATAACCAAATTATAAACCCTAATAATCTAGTGATCTAAGAACTGAATATTGTGATATAATAAATACATATTTTGTTGTCATCCTGGTTACTGACAAACAAACTTCTAAAACCTTTGGAATTTCCTGAGTGATAGAGCTGAGAGGAGCATAATTTGTTATTCGTAATTAGCCCCTTTCCAACCATACCTGAGTTTATGCTAACGAGATGACTCTTGGTGGGTCCCTAGATTGCATCTGAAGGGGGCTGGTAGCCAGAGGAACTGGTCATGTAATTATAGGGTTGAACTTTCAGCCCAACCTCCCCAACCTCTGAGGAGGGAAGAGGGACTAGAAATGGATCAATCAGCATTCCCATTTAATTAATCATGCCCATGTAATGGAGTCTCCACAAATCCCTCTAACTTATAGGGTTTGGAGAGCTTCTGGGTTGGTGAACACATTGAGGTGCTGGGGGGGATGGTACTCCTGATTTATAGCTGGTTGGTCTGAAGTACCAGAGGCCTGGGACTTGTGATTGATGTCTGAAGTGGGGGCAGTCTTGTGAGTCTGAGACTTTAACCTGCGGTGTCTGAGTTAACTCCTAGTAGTTAGTGTTAGAATTGAATTGACTTGTAGGACACCCAGTTGGTGTCCATAGGGAACTGGAAAATTGCTTAGTATAGAAAACCCACACATTTGGTGTCAGAAGTGTCGTGAATAAAAACCGTTCATAAACAGAAAAGTGTGCTAGCATCACAAAAAGGCAACCAGTCATTGTGGTACTTGCTGATGGAAGAATAATCAAACCAGAAAGTGATCAAGCTTTCAGATCCAACGACCAGTTTACAACATATACAGAGAAGAGAGCAACACGTGAAACTACACCCGAGGGATGTAATCAGAAAATCCAAACTGTGGAACACAACAAACAACAATTTGTAGGATTAAAAAAAAGAGTTGGAGGATAAACTTCTGGATTAAAAGAGACTTAAAAGATGTATCGAGGACATTTAGGTTGCTTCCATGTCCTGGCTATTGTAAATAATGCTGCAAAGAACATTGGGGTGCATGTGTCTTTTTGAATTATGGTTTTCTCAGGATATATGCCCAGTAGTGGGATTGCTGGGTCATATGGTAGTTCTATTTTCAGTTTTTTAAGGAACCTCCATACTGTTCTCTATAGTGGCTGTATCAGTTTACATTCCCACCAACAGTATTACTCAGCCATAAAGAGGAATGAAATTGGGTCATTTGTAGAGATGTAAATGGACCTAGAGTCTGTCATACAGAGTGAAGTAAGTCAGAAAGAGAAAAACAAATATCGTATATTAACGCATATATGTGGAATTTAGAAAAATGGTACAGATGAACCTCTTTGCAGGGCAGGAATAGAGACGCAGACATAGAGAATGGACCTGTGGGCACAGGGGGGAAGGGGAGGGTGGGATGAACTGGGAGATTAGGATAGACATATATACACTACCATGTGTAAACTAGATAGCTAGTTGGAACCTGCTGTATAGCACAGGGAGCTCAGCTTGGTGCTCTGTGATGACCTAGATGGGTGGGATGGGTGGGAGGGAGGTCCAAGAGAGGGGATATATGTATACGTACAGCTGATTCACTTCATTGTCCAGCAGAAACTAACACAACATTGTAAAGCAATTATACTTCAATAAAAAAAAAATTGAGCTTAACAAAAAGATGTATTGCTCACATCACATTGTACACCTTAAACTTAAACAATGTTATATGTCAATTATATCTCAGTAAAGCTGGGAAAAAGACATAGTGATCAATTGTAATGTGATAAACTTATTTGGATCTTTAACAAATAAATGGTAAAAAAAAAAACAAAAACAGAAGCATAAACATGTGACACTGCTGGAAATCTGAACGTTGAAACATATTTGATATTAAAGCCGATACAAATATATTTGATGCTAAATCTGGTAAAGACATTGGCTCACTCAGGTTGTCCAGGTGAAAGGTACTCTTTAAAATGCCAATGACTAGCTTTCAACTCATAAGCCAAGAAGGTATTAAATAGCCAATTAGGTAATAAATAGCTAATGTATAAATAGCTCTTACAAAGGTCCTGGGGCATTTGCTTAAAGAATTGAAGGATTAAGGTTATTCTGAAAACAGCAGTTTAGTTCACTGTAATTGGATTCTTGCTTTTTTTGCACCACTTTCAAAGCTGAGTTTACAATGTCTTCTTAAACTGTTGCATTATTTCATTGTTATCAGTATTACAGTTCAGAGTAGGTTAAAAACCTATCAGTGAATTAGGTGAAATCCAGTAGCAGGTGACTAGTCTACATTTTCCATATTAATTTGTGGAGATTTTTGTTTGTTTTTCTTTGTCTTTGCATTTAGTCTAATTGGCTACTTTTTGCATTCTCTGTATTAGTTATTTTCCTTCATTATCTTTTCCTGCCTATGTACATATTACTTAGTACTTGCATTAGAGGCAGGCTGGAAAATGGAGTGGTAAAATTTTTGTCCCTTTTGTTGGAATTATGTTGCATAATTCACAAGGAACTCTTATGAAGGTCATTTGAAGACAAGGGTTGAGATGTATATTGTTTTTATTTTTCTAGTCTATTCTCCACAACACTTGAAAAGTGTGATCATCTGGTGCTAGGGTCAGGTGGAATCAAAGGTCCCTATGCTCTTTTGTATAGATGCCAGACTTGGTGTTCTTATAGTGCCTTCTGGAGTTTGTCATGGCAGCTCAGAGCATGGAGCTGGCTCTGTGATGCTTGGTCACATTTCATTTGTGCTGTTACAATATTGTTTGATCCCTATTTGGAGTTACTGGGGAAGGTTGGTCAATCAGTTAGGAAAGCTTTCTCCTGCAAGCAACTGGATACACAAAGAACAGCGGCTTAAAAAACAAGAGGTTTATATTTTTCCCCATAACAGGAAGACCTGAGTAGGTGGTTGCTGGCACTGGTTCTGTCTCTCAGTGATGATAGAGACCTAGGGCTGGTACATTTTAAGCATAATATCCATTCTGTGCTCGAGTCAGTGAGAAGAGAAAGAGCCAATTATATCTTTTATCAGGAAAATATACTTTTCAGAGTAGCCGCCTCCTCCCCTCTGCTGATTTTCTTTTCACGCTCTGGAATCCTTCTGCAGATTTACCACTTGGTCACCCCTACATGCAAGGGAGGATGGAAAAGTGAGGGTAAAACATATTTGTAACAAGTGTGATGGGGCTGGTTAACATAACTGCCTGAGTAAAATTGGGGTTCCCATAGCAAGGAAGAAGTGGGAATGGATATTGGTAGGTAATTAATAGTGTCTGCCACAACTGGGATAGTTTTTGGACTTAGATAAAAGATAAAGCAGGAAAATATAAGACCCAAAAAGGAATATGCTTTAGCTTTCTGTATGTCTCTGTATGGATAATTGTCTCCATTTTGTCCTTCAAACAAGCTCTCCGAAAAGCACAAATGAGGGCTTCCCTGGTGGCACAGTGGTTAAGAATCCGCCTGCCATTGCAGGGGACACGGGTTCGAGCCTTGGTCTGGGAAGATCCCACGGGTTGCGGAGCAACTAAGCCCGCGTTCCACAACTACTGAACCCACGTGCTGCAACCACCGAAGCCCACATTCCGAGAGCCCATGCTCCAAAACAAGAGAAGCCACCACAGTGAGAAGCCCGCACACTGCAATGAAGACCCAACGCAGCCAAAAATAAATTTAAAAAATAAATGAATTTAAAAAAATCAGTTAAAAAAGAAAAACACAAATGTGAAAGTGAATTGAAGGATTAACATGAAGGAAGATTAAAGGATTAACATATAGAGAATTTAGGGTAAGTGAAAAAAGTGGAAAATAATTTCTGTCAATAAGTTGCTAGATATCTTTTTATCAAGAAGGAGGAAAAAAACAGAGGAAGAATAAATAAAAACAAGTGAAGTTTAAAATGTATTAAAAAAAAAGAAAGGACTTCCTTGCTGACGCAGTGGTTAAGAGTCCGCCTGCCAATGCAGGAGACACGGGTTTGAGTCCTGGTCCAGGAAGATTCCACATGCCGTGGAGCAACTAAGCCCGTATGCCACAACTACTGAGCCTGAACTCTAGAGCCCGCCAGCCACAACCACTGAGCCCACGTGCCACGACTACTGAAGCCCGCACGCCTAGAGCCCGTGCTCCACAACAAGAGAAGTGACTGCAATGAGAAGCCCGTGCACCACGACGAAGAGTAGCTCCCGCTTGCCGCAACTAGAGAAAGCCTGCACGCAGCAACGAAGACCCAACACAGCCCAAAAATAAAGAAAGAAAGAAAGAAAAAAAAGAAAAAAGAAAACCTTGAGGGTGGTATACTTAAAAGCACTTTGGAATGGTTAGTTATATATTTTTTTAAAGCAATACACTAGCTAGCTCATTTTTACATATTTTTGAGAAGTATGTTAATCATGCTTGTTCATCACAGGCTGCAATTGTATTTCTGTACTGCTTAATAATTAGATAATAGTATAATCTGGTGCTAAACCCTCAGGTACTCAGGGACTGCCTTGGGGAGAGGGGAATGCTAAACAGGCAGAGTTCTGGATCTCCTTCTTCTGATTGATTCAGGAAAAGTCTGTTTTTATTTGTTTTACCTATTGGACTTATGCTTCGGGTCTCATATAGTCTTAGATGCTATATGCTGTACATACCTTGAGACTATGGATAAATAGGTTAGTGACCTGTCTATGGAAATTTTGGCAGCCATGAAAATTCCAGTATACATGAATTGAATGAATACTATATTATCCCTATTGGGGATAATTAGAAAAAGATGGAACTGGAGGTTAAGAATAAAAAAGGAGGTAATATGGATGGTAGTAGTAATAGAAATTTTTGAAATAAAACTTTGGGAGAAATAAAATGGATAAAGGAAAATAAAGCAATCTTAGAACTGCAAGTGGATATGTGTGTGCGGAGGACGGAGGGATCTGGGGAAGCAGGAGATGGGACCCAGGACCCTGGAAGTTGGAGACTTGGGGAGGTGGGACATAGAATTGGAATTGTAAGAGGCAGAAGTAGACATTTCTGAGATGTCATGAGATCAGAAGAGCTTTGAAAACTAGGAAGAAAGATGTAGTCCAACAGGGGAGGAAGAAAATCAAGTAACCACAAAACTGTAAAATTACAACTATTATAACTAAGTATACAAAGGAGAGCTATATGTTGTGTTGGTACCATGTGGAAGCAATGGCCAAGCTTAGATCTGAAGGAAGTTTTGTACTTGGTATTAATGTCATTTCTGAGGGTGCCAAGTACCCTACAGCCAGTGCCCTTTAATTCCTACCAAACTACCTAGAGTATCACTCTTTCTGAACCAGTGTATCAGGGAGAGGCATGTAGTGGTAGTGCCCAGCATGACTTTGGCTGATTCTGAAGGCAATACCAGTGTGGTCTTAGGACCATTTACCTACTTGCTAGTTGGTACAAATCCAGATCTTTAACCCAGGGGGCAAACAACAGGGGAGATAAATTCCCTTTTACTATTTTTTGAGATGGTTTCATGAGTCTGAGTAGGTTTTTCTTAGTTCAGTTCCAGCTGTCCTATCATTTGTGAATCGAGGTGAATTAGTGGCGAGGGAGATCCTGAAGAGTTTTTATGATAGAAAATGAAAATTAGTCATAAGTACTTATTATCACTAAAACAAAACATTGGAATATTCTGGAATCTGTAAGGAACTAATAGATTCACGTTGTTATACTTTGTAATACCACAGTATTGAGCAAGTACATATTGAATTAATGAACAGGAAAGTATTACATGAAGCTTTGAGAAACCATAAACTTATATTTCAGCACATTTATGATGCTAGATTTCAACTAGAATTTTGGAAAACTTTTTTTTTTTTTTTTTTTTTTACATTAAGCATGTGTTTGGTTTCAAGTTGGCACGTGGTCGCTAATGTAAAGCTTTTCTTTCCTTTTATAAAAGAGCTGTGAAGTAACAGGAGGAACTTATAACAAAAACCTTGATCTGAATCCAGTCTTCTCCACTTTAGTGAATGGTAATTCCATTTCTCCAGCTGCTCATCCGATTAGTCAAGAAATCCCTTCGATACTCTATGGAACTGTATCTGGAGTGCAGTTACTTCTAATCACCTGAGCTGTTCTCTAGGTCAAGTCATCATCTCTATCTGGACGACAGCACTAGCTGATCTTGCTGTCACCCTTGCCCCTCCGTAGCCTCTTCTACATTTGGTAGCTAGAGTGATTCTTTAAGAAAAGAAAAGAAGTTGGATCATGTCAGTCCTGATCCTAGGTTTCGCATTTTACTAAATGAAAACTAAAAAAAAAACCCCCAAAACTCACAAACATAGAAATCTTATGTGGTCTTGGCCCCTGGCTAGCTCTCTCACCTTATTTCCTTTTATTCCGCCTCTTGGTTCCTGTGTTCCAGCTACTACAAGCCTCCTTGTTATTCCTCCAACACCCCAGGCATCTTCCCACATCTGGACTTTTGCACTTGCTGTAATTCTCTCTTCCTGTGTGCTGTTTCACTGGATAGCCACATGGTTCACTTTCTCATCTCCCTTAAACCTTTGCTCAAATGTCACCGTATTAAAGAGGCTTTCCCAGACTACCCTCCATGAAATAGCTCTTACTTCTGTCTGTCACAATCTGTTCCCTTAACCTGATTCACTTTTCTTTAAAAGCACATATTATCCGACATGTTAATATATATTTATTTGTTTGTCTTTGTCAGTAGCATGTAAGTTCCATGAGGGAAGGATTTTTTGGTTTAGTTTTGTTGTTGTTATTCATAGCTGTATCCTTAGGTCCTAGAATGGTGCCTCGCATATAGTAGGTCCTCAAATATTGAATGAATGAATCTTAAATGCATCTTTTGAAAAGAGTACTTTTAATAAAAAAGATGTCCACTAGATGGCACTGCTTTCAAATTTTATGTAATTAATGTTTGGAAGGAAAACATAAGATCTTTTCTTTCGCTTGCTGTAACCAAAAAAGATCTTTGTGGTGAAGATTGTCATAAGAAATTCTACGATTAATGTGAGGCATATAGAATACTACATTTGTATTTGGTTTTTGATTTATATATTTTTAGATACTTTTTCTAAAATAAAAAACATTTGGAGAAACTTATAGAAAATGACAGCATATTCGTATGTAAATATCCATTTGATACAGGTATTCAGCATGGTAACTGTGGATAAGGTTAGTTCAGGTCCACACATTGACCACCCTCCTTCTGAGGTGCCTTTAATGGAATGAGAGAGCAGAAATAGTTTCCAGAGCCTTTGACCATCAAGCCGCTGGTTGAACTCCAGCCTAGTGTTAGATTCAGAAAATTATTATCGTCTGTCAGCTGTTCAGTTGTTGTTGCCAATGACTTAGGTACTCTGAATCTGGTTCCTAATGCGACTGGGTATCCAAATTTTGAAAAACTTCCATGTTTCTGGCAGGTGTCACCATCCCTATCCTATTAAAAATCAGCAGGTTCCAAGTGTCAGAGCTTTTTATCTGACTTCTCTGACTAGCACTAAACTCAGCAAATAGTTGCCCTAATCAAGAAATTTACACATTTTCCCCAGACTCTCTAAATTTGCCCATTCTGCTTTGCCAGTGTCATCTCATTTCTTCTTGCTTTCATCACTTACCTCATTTCCTCCTTCTTTTCCAGTCCCTATGCCTCCCTCTCTCAAGTAGTTTTCCTGAATGGTCATTTGATCCATTCTGTACTCAACTTTTTACACAACTTTCGGTACTATTCCTTACTCCTAAAGTAATTTTTCCTCTTCCTGTTCGAACCAATGATGCCTTTTCTTTTCAAATTGTTCAAAATATACTTTTTGAAGAATGTTATTAACTAGTTTTATTTTTTTTCTTTCCTGTTTTAGAGTTTCTCTTTCATTTCTGAGTATGGCATATGTGAGGAACTTATTTTCCTCTCTTTAACATTCTCAGCCTCTTCTTGGAGCTCATTAACTATTTAGAAATGAAAACACTCTTCTGTAATACTTTTGTGTTGTTAAATGGAACATAAAATATAGTATTTTTATGTATATAGTATATATATACTATATATACTATAGTATATAGTATTTAGTATTTATTGTCCTTCCTCCCAGTCACCCTTGGATGGTTAAGTATGGGGCTGATAAAGTATCATTTTAAATAGGAGACAATTACACTCAAAGATTTACATTTTTGTATTTTTAGCCAGAAATATTTGAAATTTCTAGTACCACTCCATGTCCTGTATTAGTAACGATTATAGTTGCATCTGTTTCAACTTGTCACTCTCTAATGCTCGGCCTACCCCATGCATTAGATCTAGCTTTGAGGTCGGAATTCAGTGTTCAGAAAATAATTTTTTGTTTACTAAGGAAATATTGGACACATCCATTTGTTTAGAAAATAGTTTCCTGTTTACCAAGGAACTATTGGATAGCACTTATTTTGTATGTATTTAAGTTTTAATTGAGAAAACATATTTTTCTGGTCTGAGACATGGAGATTTACTGATATCTGATTATTAGAATGATAATATTCTATATTCAAATATATTTCATTTCTGAAAATGAAAGCATTTTTCTTATTTACTAAACATATGGTGCTAGTCAAATTTTCATTTGTAAAAAACCATATATTTTTATGTTAAACCTCAGAGATATTGCTTGCTCAGCATTAGATGAGATTAAAAGCCCTTGCTAGGCTTGTGCTCTGACTGGTAATCTCTTTTAGTGCTTACAAACGAGGGCTTACATTCCATAATTGTATATGAAGCCATTTTGCTTACACCTGCTCTTTTTTTTTTGATACCTGCTCTATTGATAAGGCTTTTTTTCCAGTGTTACTTACGGCTTATGAGTTTCCTAAGTAAAATTTATGTGGCCTTAAATATTGACTATTTATTTATTTATGTATTTTAATTTTTTGGTACAATTTTTAAAGGTTACTTTCCATTTAGTTATTACAAAATATTGGCTACATTCCCCATGTTGTACAATATACCCTCGAGCCTATCTTAAACCCAGTAGTTTGAACCTCCCACACCCCCAACCCTATATTGCCCCTCCCCTCCCCTCCCCACTGGTAACCATTAGTTTGTTCTCTGTATCTATGAGTCTGCCTCTTTTTTGTTATATTCACTAGTTTGTTGTATTTTTTTAGATTCCACATATAGGTGATAACATACAGTATTCATCTTTCTCTGTCTGACTCATTTCACTTAGCATAATGCCCTCCATTCATGTTGCTGCAAATGGCAAAAAAATAATGACTGTTTTTGCTTGTGCTATTTTTTCCTCCACAGACTGGTTGAGATAGCAGAATCTCGTTTTCCCAGATATTTTAACACTGAAGAAAAATTACTTTTGACAAGCAGTAAAGTTCATCTTTATCGGGAACTCAGCTGTGATGAAGTTCTACAAAGGTATGCTGTCTTAGATTTTGGTATTTTAGTAATACTTTGAAGGTTTATTTTTTGTTTTTCATGTTTTCAGCTTCTGAGTAAAAAAAAGTCCCTACATATTAGGATTATGAGAAATGATTATTTCAGTGTTCTTTATTTACTACTATTGGTTGAAGTATTTCTTTAAAAATGAAAAATATTTTAAATGAATAAAATGTTTTAGATTTAACTAATTAAGTGATATATTATCTACTGTTCCATTAACAAATTACCCCAAAGTTTAGCAGCTTAAAACAGTAAACATCTGTTATCTCACATAGTTTTTGAGGGTTAGGTATCTGGGAATGGCTTAGCTGAGTATTTCTGGCTCAGGGTTGCTCAAGAGCTTGCAGTTAAGCTGTTGGCCAGGGTTGTAGTCATCTCAAGGGTCGCTTGAGGCTGGAGAATCTTAGAGAATTCCAGGATCATTCATGTAGTTGCTGGAAGGCCTCCCTTTCTTCCTGGAGAGGCCTCTAGTTCTCACTATGTGGGTCTCTCCATAGGGCTGCTTACAACATGTTGTTGACTGAAAAAAAAAAAGCACACAACCTAAAAGTTGAGAATTATGTTTTATTCAGCAGACATACTGAGGACTTAAGCCCAGGAGGCAGCCTCTCAGATAGCTCTGAGGGACTGCTCCAAAGAGGTAAGGGAGAAGCTAGGATATAGGAGGTTTTGCAACAAAAACAAGGTAGTTGGAACATCAGAAAATTACTGTTAATTAAAGAAAAAACAAACATCTTGAGTTAATGAATTTAGCACTTTTCTATGTATGGGAAGATGCAAGAGTCTGGGCTCATTGAAATCATTCCTTTGATATGCACCTTAACTGTCTAGGGCCAGTATCTTGCTTTTCTCTATCCTGAATTCCCTCAGGGTGCACAGTCAGGGCAGCTGCAGTGGCTGATGGCTTGATGGCCTCAACATCTTTTGTTTACTGATGTGGCAGGCGACATTTTTGGTCCACAGTGGTTATCTTGCCTCCGCCAGAGCCAGTGCTCTGAGAGAGAGTGGGCAAGTAAGAAAGAGCCCAAGATGGATGCTGTAGTCTCTTACAACCTACTCTCAGAAACGGTGTACTGTCATTTTGTCATATGCTATTGGTTCACAGGACAACCCTGGTACAATGTGGGAGGGGACTCCACAAGGATGTGAATACCAGGAGGTGGGAGTAAATGGGGAGCATTTTGGAGCCTGGCTACGGCAAGCAGTTTTGCTCTAAACTGGAGCTTTAGCAGTATCATAAGAAAACCAAGGGGGCTACCCTGGTGGCTCAGTGGTTGAGAATCTGCCTGCCAATGCAGGGGACACGGGTTCGAGCCCTGGTCTGGGAAGATCCCACATGCTGCGGAGCAACTGGGCCTGTGAGCCACAACTACTGAGCCTGCGCGTCTGGAGCCTGTGCTTGCAACGAGAGGCCGCGACAGTGAGAGGCCCACGCACCGTGATAAAGAGTGGCCCCCGCTCGCTGCAACTAGAGAAAGCCCTCGCACAGAAATAAAGACCCAACACAGCCAAAATAAATAAATAAATAAATAAATAAATTTAAAAAAAAAGTGGATAAGCAGTAAAATCTACATTTGAGCTGATACAAATTGTCAGAAGAGAAATAAATATCGACACGTTTCACATTTGAGGTAGATTAGGTAAATGTTTGATTAAAAAAAAAAAAAAAAGGAAACCAAGGAGTGAAGCTAAATGAAAACATTTTGGCCTGTTTCCAAAAGAGTGCAATATATATAGAAGAGCTGAAAATAATGTATGTTTATTGACTATCTGCAATAATTACTGTAACTTAGGGAAGAATAATTTGTTGTTTTAAAGGTAGTTAACGTTTCCATGCCCTATTTTTTTAAATTATACCTTAAATTTATCCACTGTTTTATAAATTCTGCTTTTACAGGATTGAATCCTTGGAAGAAGAAATTATTTCAAAAGGAGTTAAACTTGTGATTATCGACTCTGTTGCTTCTGTGGTAAGAAAGGAGTTTGATACACAACTTCAGGGCAACATGAGAGAAAGGAACAAGTTCTTGGCAAGAGAAGCAGCCTCTTTGAAGTATTTGGCTGAGGAATTTTCAATCCCAGTAAGTTTTTCTTTTTCTCTTTTTTTCCTCTTTCTTTCTTTTTTTCCTTTCTTTTATATTTTCACTAACCTATAACATAAAATAATATAATTAAAAGGAAATTAAAACATGACTTTTTAATGGTAGCACAGTCTAATTGCTATAGCAAATACCACCATCTTCTAAAATTTGTTCATCTCTTGAGATTATTTCGTCCTTTTCACAATTTGAGCCTAAGAAGATTTAAATATTGTTTTCCAAAGTTCCTATAGTCAGTACTTTTCTTCTCTCTCATTGTTTAGTTTTTGTGCATGTTTTTGTATTACTTTTATCACACTGAGATAAGTAATAAGTATTAAAACTCCATGAAATTGCCTGTGTCTATTTCTATACAGCTTTTTTTTTTTTATGGCGGAAGTTGTCAGTTTTATAAGTATTTAAGGTTTAGATATTGTTGTTGTGTTCAGTGCTGTTTTGTACACCATAGGATTTGGTTTGCTTCAAAAGCCAGAGGTTGATTTTTTAGGGTGTTTGGAGTGATAGTAATGAAAGCGTAAGTAAGGAAAACTTGAAAAATTACTCTTGGCATGACTTTCAGTAGTGGGAATTGTGATCAGGAAATCTGAAGATGAGGTGTATTGCAAGGGTTTGTGGTGGGTAAGCTACAAGGCATACATGAGTACTAAGTTATATTCCCATTAGCAGTGTGTGGAAGAGTGCAACTTGCTCTGAAGTCTCACCAACATTTAGCATTGTCAGGCTTTTCAATTTTAGCCATGCATCATCACAACAGAAGATAGGAAAATTCCTTAAACTGGGATGAAATTTAGTGATGATTTTATAATTTTTAGATTTGTTTGGAAAATTAAAACCTTGGATCTTTGTAACATAGAGAATATGTACTGTTAGTGGAAACTACCACATAGCCTTTGAGATTTATAAACCTAAGCAAGAAGTCGAGGGAGAAAATATGGCATTCAAAAAGTTCTACATGTTTTAATGGCTTTTAAATTCATATTTTGGATTATATGGTATAATTCCCGGTGAATAGAGTGCTGTAAAGCTTATCTTGGATGATGCTTATCTTTTAAATTTTATTATGGTTGCTTAAAAGGACAAATTCAAATCCATATTTTCCCTGGTCAAGGAGAATAAGGGAATTTAAAAATATTTTATAGAGTTACTTGATTGAGTGGAAAAGTTAAGTATATATGTTTATTTTATTCATATTGTTGTCTGACTTAATCTTGTGTAAAATATGAAAATTCGCTTTTTAAAAGTTATATTTGTTTGTTTTTATTTATTTAAAATATTTATTTGTTTGCGCCGGGTCTTAGGTGTGGCAGGAGAGCTCCTTAGTTGCGGCATGCGAACTCTTAGTTGCGGCACGCATGTGGGATAGTTCCCTGACCAGGGATGGAACCTGGGCCTCCTGCATTGGGAGTGCAGAGTCTTATCCACTGCGCCACCAGGGAAGTCCCTGTTTGCTTTTAAATTGTAATTGTAGGCTAATATGTTTCAGTTTTTTCTGAGGTGATTATTTATTTTCCTGAGTGAGAAAGGGGCTCTGCTTTTCTTTGTTTTTAATAGAGCCCTTTGAAAGAATAGGTACTTAGTATCCCCATATCCTGCTGTCTTTGCCTTTGTTTTTCTGTTCAGAGGTAAATGCAGAATATAACATGTACTTATGTAACACAGTATGGTATTGGTTTTTCTGACAAATCAGTATTGGTTTTAGAAGGCTTTTGAAAAATACTTCCTTTAGGAAATCTCAGAATTTTCCTAGCCTAATTACCTCACTTAAATGGAAAATCATAAACTTTTAAGCTTTTATGCTATACTTTGAATAGGTGGCTTCATATGGAAGTAAATGCCTTAAAAGGTGTGTTGTTTTCTGGTTCATTATACCTTTCAAATTAGCAAACCTTACGCTTCCTGGTACTTAAACGTGCCAACAAACATTCCTGCCCCAAGAAGTGTTTGCTGTTCCTCAGCCTGGAATATCCCTCCTCTATATCCATTATCCATATTGTCTCCTGTTATTAGTGAGGGCTTCCCTGACCATATAAGTATTAACCACACTCCCTGCCTCTCCATGTCTCTTATTATGCTTTATGTTCCTCCATCATAGTTTTCACCCTCTAGCATTATATATTTATGTTTATTGTTTGTGTGTCCCCACCACCCCATAGTACGGTTAAAAGGATTCTGTCTACTTTGTTCATGGCTTTATTCTCAGTACCAGGAATAGTGCCTAACGCATAGTAGGCACTCAGTAAATGTTTTTGAATGTATGAATTTAGATACTGCTTTTCTTCTTAGACTTGATTTAATCTTATGTATGTTTATACTGAACTTAAATTTTATTATTTGCTTTTATCTCTACTTTGATCCTATCTTTAATATTGTTTGCTATTTATAATAGTAATAAAATGTAACTTTAGATGGCAGAATCTTATTATATGGGAGCTGGACTCAGTTCACACTGGTGTCTTATAGGAAGAAAAAGAATTCTTAAGATTCTTAAACTTGGAAAAGGCTTTAGAGATCTAGATAGTGTCACAGAGCCAGGAATTGGAAGAGATTTATCTCAGTTTAGTAAAACTGTGGTAAGCGAATGTCTGATGGCCTCTGAAGATTGGGTAGAAAGCCAAGCATTCCAGCCTGTTCTTTGGCTGTGGATCTGAGATGGTGGATAGGGCCAGGATACCTGGCATTTTGATACACTCTAGTTATCTTCATTCAAATGAGAGTAAAGAGTAAAACCAACTTGGCTGTGGGTTGAGTACTTCATTGAATTTAAATATTTCTCTACAGTGAACTTTCAGTGCTTTTAAAATGTGGGAAAAAAGCTTAAAATATAATTTGTATTTAATTTTGATTGTCACATTGTGTATATGTTTGTGTATGGTATGTACAGTTGTCCCTCAGTATCTGCAGAGGCTTGCTTCCAGGACCCCTGCAGATACCAAAATCTGTAGATGTTCAAGTCCCTTATATAAAATGGTGGTCCTCCTTATCCGTGGGTTTTGTGTCCAGGGTTTTGCATCAAAAATTCTCCAAGTAAACACAGCATTGTAAAGCAACTATACTCCAATAAAAATTAATAAAAAATAAAAAAGTAAAATGTATCATAGATTAGAAAAAAAAATTCTCCAAGTGAGAATTTTTGATCCATGGTTGGTTGAATCCACAGATATGGAACCCATGGATATGGAAGATGATTATATGTGTGTTTGTATGCAAGTATGCCTGCGTGTGTGGAGATTTCAACATCCTTTCTCAGTAATTGATGGAATTAATGGGCAGAAAGTCAGAAGACTTGGATAACATAATCAGTCAACTTCATCTAATCGGTATTTACAAAACATTCCATTCAAATGCCTGCAGAATATGTATTCCTTTCTGGTACACATGAGATATTCACCAATATAGACCATATTTGGGGACATACAATAAATCTCAACATACTTAAAAGATAGAAATCATACAAAGTGTGTTTTTTGACCCCAAGAGAATTAAACTAGAAATTGATAACAGAAACATGTCTGGAAAATCCACAGATATTTGGAAATTAAACAAAAACACTTCTAAATAACCCATGAGTCAGAGAATAAATCACAAGAGAACTTAGAAAATATTTTGAAGTAAATAAAAATGAAAATACAATATATCAAAATTTGTGGATTGCAGCTAAATCAGTGCTTAGAGGGAAGTTTATTTAATTAAATGCTTATACTGGAAAAGAAAAGTTTTCAAATCAGTGATCTAAGCTTGTAAAAAATACAAGAAGAAGAACAAATTAAACCCAAAATAAGCAGAAGGAAGGAAATAATAAAGATAAAAGCATGAATCCATGAAATTAAAAATAGGAAACAATAGAGAAAAGAATCAATGAAATAGAAAGCTAGTTCTTTGCAAAGATTAATAAAATTGATAAAACTGTCCCCAGACTGACCAAGAGAAAAACAAATTAGCAATATCAAGAATGAAAGAGGGGATATCACTGAAGGTCCTACAAATATTAAATGAATCATAAGGGAATGTTATGAGCAACTTCATTTCAGTAAGTTTGATAACTTAGATGAAATGGACAGATTCTTTGAAAGACACAAACTATCAAAGCTTACTGAGGAAGAAAGAGATAACCTGGATAGTTCTATATCTGTTAAAGAAGTTGAATCTGTAATTAAAAATCTCACAAAGAAAATGCTAGGTCCAAAGTCTTTACTGGTAAAATCTATCAAACATTTAAGGGAGAAATAATGTCAATTCTATACAAACCTTCCAGAAAATTTATAAGAAAACTACAGAGTGGTGTTCCTCATGAACATAAATACACAAATCCTTAAAATATATTAACAAATTAAATTCAGCAATAAATAAAAAAGATAACTGCATCATGACCAAGTACAGCTTATTTCAGGAATGCTTCATTGATTTTGAATGCAACATTAAAATATAAAATTTACTACAGCAACACATTAAAAAAAAGGATCATCTCAGTAGATGTAGGAAGGAAAAACAATTGACAAAATTCATTAGCTATTCATGATGAAAACTCTGAGCAAACCAGGAGTAGAAGGGAACTTTCTCAACCTGATAAAGGGCATCTACTAAAAAACTACAGCTAACATCATACTTAATGGTGAAATATTGAATTCTTTCTTCCTAAGATTGGGAATAAGGCAGAGATGGCCTATTCTTGCCATTTCTAATCAACAGTGTATTGTAGACTCTAGCCAGTGTGATATGGCAAGAAAAAGAATTTAAGTATACCTGTATTTAGATTAGAAAAGAAGAAATAAGACTATCTTTATTCATAGACAATATGATATGTTTGGTAGAAAATCCCAAAGATTTTACCCAAAAAGCTACTAGATTTAACAAGTGATTTTAGCAAGATTACAGGATATGAGAATCGATATATAGAAATTAATTGTTTCTTTATATGCTAGTGGTGAACAATTAGAAACTGAAACTGAAAACCTATACCATTAATAAGAATACCAAAACCATGAAATCTTGGTGATAAATGAAACAAAATATATGTCAGATTTTCATACTGAAAACTATAAAGCATTGATGAGAGAACTCAAAGTAGACCTAAATAAATGAAAACATAGCATGCTCATGGACTGAAGACTCACCAGTGTCAAGATGTTCATCCTCTCCAAATTGCTCTATGTATTCAATACACAATCCCAATCAAAATCCCAGTAGGCTTTTGGGTAGAAGTCAACAATCTGACTGTGAAATTTATGTAGAAAAGCAAAAGATAGAGAACAGTTAGAACAATTTATAAAAAGGAAAGCATAGTTAGAAGACTCACACTCCCTGATTTTAAGACCTACTAGAAAGCCACAATAATTAAGACAGTGTTGTATTGGTGATAGGATTGACACCAGATCAATGGAACAGAATAGAGTGCAGAAATAAATCCATAGATTTACAGTCAGTTAATTTTGAACAAAGATGCTAAGGTCATTCAATGGAAAAGGGATAGTTTGTCAACAAATTGTGCTAGAACCATTGGATATCCATATGTAAAAAACAAACAAATCTTGACTTGCACTATTATAGAAACCCAACTCAAAATGGTTTACACACTGTAACATAAAACCTAAAACTATAAAACTTCTGGAAAAAAAACATGGGAGAAAATATTTGTGGCCTTGGGCCAGGCAAAGATTTTTTAAATGACATTAAAAATATGCACCAGGGATTTCCCTGGTGGCGCAGTGGTTAAGAATCCGCCTGCCGATGCAGGGGACACGGGTTCGAGCCCTGGTCCGGGAAGATCCCACATGCCGCAGAGCAACTAAGCCTGTGCACCACAACTACTGAGCCTGTGCTCCAGAGCCCGCGAGCCACAACTACTGAGCCCACGTGCCACAACTACTGAATCCCACACGCCTAGAGCCCGTGCTCTGTAACAAGAGAAGCCACCACAATGAGAAGTCCGTGCACCGCAATGAAGAGTAGCCCCTGCTCGCCACAACTAGAGAAAG
Organism: Balaenoptera ricei; assembly: GCF_028023285.1. Classification (NCBI taxonomy): domain Eukaryota; kingdom Metazoa; phylum Chordata; class Mammalia; order Artiodactyla; family Balaenopteridae; genus Balaenoptera; species Balaenoptera ricei. The sequence continues at coordinate 154,228,976 of NC_082640.1, forward strand.
CCCACACACAGCAATGAAGGCCCAATGCAGCCAAAAATAAATAAATTTATTAAAAAAAAAAAAAAGAACCATAAAAAATTAACATTTCTATTCTTTGAAGATACTTAAGAAGATGAAAAAACAAGCCACAGACTAGGAGATAATATTTGTGCAACTCATATGTTAAAGGACTGGTAACTAGAAATATAAAGGACTATGAAAACTCAGTAACAATCTAATTTTAAAAATGGGCAAAAAAATGGGCAAAAGATTTGGATAAACACTTCAGCAAAGAAGATATATAGGTGGCAAATAAGTGCTCAAAATTATTAGTCATTAGGGAAATGCAAAGTAAAATCACAATGAAATACTACTATACACCTATTAGAATGGTTCAAAAAACAAAAGCAAAAACCCTGACAATACCAAGTACTGACAAGGATACATGGATACAGAGCAGCTCGAATTCTCCTACATGCTGACGGAAATGCTAGATGGTATTGCCACCTTGGAAAACATTTTGACCGTTTCTTGTAAAGTTAAACATCTACTTTAACTATATGACCGAGCAATCTTTCTCCTAGGTATTTTTTTTTACCCTAATAAATGATATATATCATGCAAAAATCTGAAAATGTTTTTAGTAGTGTAATTCATAATCACCAAACACCAGAAACAACCCAAACAGATCTGGGTTAGAATTCAGACTCCTCCATTTACTACCTGTATAACTATAACTTAATTACTTTTCTGTTTTTCAGTTTCCTAATGTGTAAAGTGAGAGTAATAATGCCCAACTTTATTTTTATTTATTTATTTTTAAAATAAATTTATTTATTTATTTTATTTTTGGCTGCGTTGGGTCTGTGTTGCTGCACATGGGCTTTCTCTAGTTGAGACAAACGGGGGCTACTCTTTGTTGCAGTGCGTGGGCTTCTCATTGTGGTGGCTTCTCTTATTGCGGAGCACGGGCTCTAAGCACGTGGGCTTCAGTAGTTGTGGCGCTCGAGCTCAGTAGTTGTGGCACACAGGCTTAGTTGCTCTGAGGCATGTGGGACCTTCCCGGACCAGGGATGAAACCCGTGTCCCCTGCATTGGCAGGTGGGTTCTTAACCACTGTGCTACCAGGGAAGTCCAGTAATGCCCAACTTTAAAACAGTGGGATAGTGCCCATTTTTCAGTAGATCCTTGGAAAAGAGGATAGTACTTAAAAAAAAAAAGTATTTCCCTTATAGTAGTAATTGGTTGTTCTTTTGAATTAAATATACTTAGCACAGAGGCTCATATACAGCTTAACAAATAAAAAAAGCTGTAAGGAGCCCTTATATCTAATATTTAACACCTTCCTTTTATAAATCAGAGAATCTTATTGTCTTATTTCCTTCCAGAAACAGTAATACTTTGTTTCCCACTTGTTTGCTCCAGGACTTTCAGATGCCAGTGAGCCCATACTCATTTTGCCCTGTTAACTAACTGTGCCAAAGGTCAGTAAACTTCTGTGAAGAGCCAGATAGTAATATTTTAGGCTTTGTGGGCCCTAATGTCTCTGTTGTAACTACTCAACTCAGCCATGGTAGCATAAAAGTAGCCATAAACAATTTGTAAACGAATGGGTATGGTTATAGTTCAATAAAACCTTGTTTACAAAACCAGATAGAGGGCCATGGGCCCCAATGTGCCATCCCCTGATCTGGACCCTTCTCTTTTCTCTCTAGCCGTGGACCCAGGGCTGGTGCTACCAGTAGATTAAGGAATTTGGAGGAAAGGTACGAGAGCAGTCTGCTGATAAAGCAGTGTTTTCTCAAACTAGTTTAAGGCATTGGCCCCTTTTAAATGCAAGTGATATGCTCTTAACCCCCATTTCTGACTTCAGATTTATTATAATATCACAGAAATATATAGAATTATAGGGGCTTCCCTGGTGGTGCAGTGGTTGAGAATCTGCCTGCTAATGCAGGGGTCACGGGTTCGAGCCCTGGTCTGGGAAGATACCACATGCCGCAGAGCGGCTGGGCCTGTGAGCCACAATTACTGAGCCTGCGCGTCTGGAGCCTGTGTTCCGCAACAGGAGAGGCCGCGACAGTGAGAGGCCCGCGCACTGCGATGAAGAGTGGCCCCCGCTTGCCACAACTAGAGAAAGCCCTCGCACAGAAACGAAGACCCAACACAGCCATAAATAAATAAATAAATAAATAAATAAACAGAGCAGCCCTAAACTTTGAAAAAAAAAAAAAAAGCAGATGTTCAAATGTCAACATCTAAAGATCAGTCCTTGAAAACCCTAAGTCCACTATAAATAGCTACAGATTTGTATCTATTTAAAAAAAAAAAAAAATTATAAAACTAGCTAATAACTCTTCATATTAAATCATACTTATGAAACCATAAAAATGGGTTGTATTGAATAAACAATACTATTCAAAGTAATTATTCTAATGTTATAGATGATCATTTGCTAAATTAAATTATCACTTGCAATATAAATATCTTATAGCATAGCTTCTTTTGAATTATATGTGTGCGTGTGTGTGTGTGTGTGTGTGTGTATGTGTATTTACTGTAGTTCATATGATGACTCAACTTTGAACTACTACAAAACCTTCTTCTGTTTGGGAAGGGTAACATCATTTGGCCCTTACCTGGGCATGAATGCATTTACGTTTGAATTCTGCCATTACTTTTTTCTTATTAGTCTCTGACAATTAAAGTTGTACCACTTGACATCACTTGATTGAAAATATCCATTAATATCTGTTGGCAGTTTTTAATTATAAAATGCCTATACTAATATTTTGAGGCTATCATTGAAATGGAAATATAAAATTTAAAAATTCTCAGAGACAATTTACAAAACTTTGAATATGTTCACCGACTACAGTTTGAGAAACACAGTTGTACTAGTCTCGTAGAAGTTTTTTCCTGAAATTTGTGGGGGAAGTTTAAGGGACACTCTGCTATTGGGATGTAGGATGAAAAACCTTTGTCTTTTTTTTTTTTTAAATTGAAGTGTAGTTAATTGACAATGTTTTGTTTGTTTCAAGTGTACAGCAAAGTGATTCAGTTATACATATACATATATGTATATATTCTTTTTCAGATTCTTTTCCATTATAGAAGATCTTTGTCTTTTTAAAGTGTGTCCATGCTAGTATTAGAAAAAACAGTAGGCTCTAAAACCATTTATAATTAATGAAAATAACATAAGAGAAGAATTTAAATATTACCTGTATAAAATAAATTGTGGTTATGGTTATTTATGTTGCTTGTTATCATTGATTTCTAAATATCGTACAAAACAGTTATTATACATATTGTTAATTATGTATCAGGTTAAAATAATGAGATTTTCTTGCCAAAAAAGACCTTTAGACCTTAAGGTCTAAAGATCATTTAGATTAGCTCCTTCATTTTATAGATGACACTGAGGCCGAGAGGTGACCTTACTTGTTCTCCTATTTTTAGCATAGGAGAGGGCAGATGAATGGGTAGAATGTAAGGTCTTTTGGGTGCCAGTTCTGAGGTTTTTTCCTACAGTAGGATTCTCTTTTTTTCTGAGATCTACAGAATGATGGTGGTGCTTCTTTGAAAATGCTTCCAATGCATCCTGAACAGGCCCGTACAAATACCAGAAAAGTGCACAAAATGCCAAGATCTAAATTTTTACTGTTTCAGAGAATTTTCAACACGGTAACTTCAGTTGTTGGTATATGAGTAGCACTGAAGTTTCCTGTCTCTTTCCCCTCTATCTTCTTTTACCTTCATTTCTTGATATTGTACAAATGTTTTCTGCTGTAAGGGAACTAGTACCAGTTACCAATATTTAGAAAACTGGTATATCAAGAAAAATTTGAATATACTATTTAAACATTCTAAGAAGGAAAAGTCTTATTTTCATTGAAAGTTGTTAAAATCCAAATTATTTTACTGAGATGTGGTTTTGACAGGTTTTTCTCTTGTTGCCATCTGTTTTCTTGATTTTCTCTTGTTTCTGTCTGTGTTATTGATTGTATGTTTTTTGAGAAAATGCATTGCTCTAATTTATTGCATAATGCGATTTCTTTTGAAATATTAATGCTCATAAAATATTTAAAGCTGTTTAGAAAAACGAATTAAAATGTATATTCCCTATTATCATATTTTAAGGACACAAGGGTTTAAAATCTTTGGCAAGTGGAAACTATTTGTTTTTGTTTTGAGGCAAATATTACAAGGTTAAACTTTTTACTATTATTTGACAAAAGCATAAAAATATTTTTTTTCTCAGTTTAATGGTAAATTTCATATGGGCCAGAATTTCTCTTCTTTTACTTTTAGCTGTCCCATCATGCAAAGTGGGTTTAACTTATAGGATTATGACTTATCTTAGATACTAATAAATATTGAAAATTAAAAAAAAAGGAAGCTAGGCCAATGCGTTTAAAATAATTAAAGTTTTGTTAATTACAAAATTGTAATAGAATGTTTATGACTTGTGAGATCGAGGAAAAAGATATGTATGAACCCAATTTTAACATTTATTCTCGTCATAAATGTAAAAATTCAGGACTTGCATTTCTGTGAAAGCCTAATGAAGTTTCTCTAATTGTGAAATAGAAACCCTACACTCTAGATATATGTAACTAAGCCATTAAAACTCTAGAGTTACATTTTATTGTTGTGTAATGTTACTGTATGATTTTTCAGAAATCATATAATTTTTGGTTTACTTTGATTACTTTCATATTAATTACTGAAAGCAAACACTGAGAATTCTATGAGGTAAGAAAAGTCTTTTACATTTTTTTTTGTTTTTCTTAAGTGCCTTGTGTTTGCTAACTCACATTTGAAGTCAGATTATCCTTAAAGATGCCCTATATTCATTCAGGTGGCTGAAACTCATAGACTAGACTAAACCTTTATTTTATTTCATTAGTTAGTGAGAATAATTCTAGAAAAATTATATCTTTCCTTTGTGTAGCTCTTTATAATTTATAAAACTTTGTTTTTATTGGTTTTTAAAAAAAAATAAATTTATTTATTTATTTATTTTTGATTGTGTTGGGTCTTTGTTGCTGTGTGCGGGCTTTCTCTAGTTGTGGCGAGTGGGGGCTACTCTTCCTTGTGGTGCGTAGGCTTCTCATTGCGGTGGCTTCTCTTGTTGGGGAGCACGGGCTCTAGGTGCACGGGCTTCAGTAGTTGTGGCGTGAGGGCTCAGTAGTTGTGGCTTGTGGGCTCTAGAGCACAGGCTCAGTAGTTGTGGCGCACGGGCTTAGTTGCTTCACGGCATGTGGGATCTTCCCGGACCAGGGCTTGAACCCGTGTCCCCTGCACTGGCAGGTGGATTCTTAACCACTGTGCCACCAGGGAAGTCCCAAGTCCTTGTTTTTATTGTTGACTAGAGCAAAAAGCTAGAAACAATTTAAGATTAATGAGTGGGTGATTGGCTAAATTAATGGTGGAACATCCATACAATGGAATACTGTGTTGTTAAAACGAATGAGATAACCCAGAAATGTATTCACAGGTTGTGTAGGAAAGTATTAACTCAGCTGGGGTGGGTTGCTCAAACCCAGCATATTCCCAAGGAAGTCTTATCTTCAGGACTGCCAGCTCCTGGGAAATGAACTCAGAACCTTTGGAATATTCTGCTTAATAAGACTGTTTTTGTATGCCTGATGCCTTGTTCCACACAATACCAGTTGAATCAGGTAGTTTATGCAAACAATGTGATTTATGGAGAACACCTATTTGGCTCTGGGGACTAGAATCTCAGTAGCTAAGGTCAGTCATGCAGGCCCTGCATAGTATGTGACTGACTCCCAGTAAAAACTCTGGACACCAGAACTTGGGTGAGCTTTCCTGGTTGACTTTGCTTCACATGTGTTGTCACACATCATTGCTGGGAGAATTAAACACGTCCATGCAACTCCACTGTGGGATGACACTTGGAAACTGGTACCTGGTTTCTCCTGGGCTTTGCTCATCCTCCTTTTCCTCTTTGCTTATATCAATCTGTATCCTTTTGCTGTACTAAACCATAACTGAGTGTAAGAGCTTTTCTGAGTCCTGTGAGTCCTTTCAGTGAATCATTGAGCCAGAAAGTGGTGTTAGAGACCCCTGACACACAGGGGCATCAATAGATAGGTGCAAGAATGTTTATGGGAGCTTAACTTAATTGCTCAAAACCGGCAAAATTTAGTTATTAGTATTGCATCAACCTTAATTTATTGGTTTTGATCATTGTACTATGATTATATAAGATGTTAACATTAGGAGAAACTGGGTGAAGAGCATACTGGAACTCCCTGTACTCTTTTTGCAACTATTTGGTGAATCTAAAATTATTTCAAAATAAAAAGTTAAAAAAAGAGAGTGTGTTGGGGTGCTTTTATGTTCATAAATTGGCTCTGGAAGCTCATTAAGAAACTCCATTGGTGGCATTTGGAGAAGGAAAACAGGGGCTGGAAGAGGACTTTTATTTGATGCACTGGATCTCTTCCATTTAGTTGTCTGGTCCTGTAGATATTACCTAATACCTCTTCAATTTAAATGCTGCTCTTCATCTTTCAGCAAATCTATCTGGCTCCATTTTCAATGTGTATTAAGTACCATCATCAGATTAATTCCCATCATCTTCAATGCTATCTACCCTGGTTCTGGGTGGTTAAGAGTACTGGCTTTGGAGTTAGATGTGGGTTTGAATCATAGCTTCATTGTTTGCTAGTTTTATGACCTTGAGTAAGTTATTTATCCTAGTTCGAACTCTTAGTTTCCCATTTGAAAAATGGGGATAATAATATCTGACTCATAGGGGTGTGAGGATTAAATGAGACAATGTCTGTAATGTTCTTTGTACAATGTTTGACACATTCAGTAAGAGGTAGCCATTAATCATTAACTTTAGTAGTTACCTCATTCCAGGTGCTTGGTATATTTTATCTCTCTCCTCCTGTTTTTTTTTTTTTTTCCTCAGAAGGCTGCAAGCTCCTCAAAAGGAAAAATCATGTCTTACGGCTGTATCCCCTTCTAGCTGTTCTGTTGTTGGTTGCTGTTACTGCCTAACCCTCCTATACTTGGTTCACTCACTTATTCTTTGGATCTCAGTCACTCTAGTTTTTTTTTTTTTTTTTAATCTTTTTAACACAGACTTTATTGAAACATAATACTAATACAGAAAAGTACACAAATTATAAATGTATACATCAATAAATGTTCACAAAGTGAGCACATTTGTATAGTCAGCACTAGATAAAGAAACGGACCATTACCCCAGAAGCCCTCATGTCCCCCTTCTAATCAAGGGTAACCAATATCCTGACTTCTTACAAAACCAGAGGTGAGTTCTATGTATCTTTGAAATTTAATAAATGGAATCATTTAGTTAATACTTTTTCTGTGTCTGGTTTCTTTTGCTCAGCATTGTATTTGTGAAATGAATTCAGTGTAAGCATGTAATTTAAGGTTTTTTTCTTTTTTGAATTTAATTTATTTTTTTATACAGCAGGTCCTTATTAGTCATCAATTTTATACACATCAGTGTATACATGTCAATCCCAATCGCCCAATTCATCCCACCACCACTCCCACCCCCCACCACTTTCCCCCCTTGGTGACCATACGTTTGTTCTCTACATTTGTGTCTCAATTTCTGTCATGCAGACCGGTTCATCTGTACCATTTTTCCAGGTTCCACATATATGCGTTAATATACGATATTTATTTTTCTCTTTCTGACTTACTTCACTCTGTATGACAGTCTCTAGATCCATCCACGTCTCTACAAATGACCCAGTTTCGTTCCTTTTTATGGCTGAGTAATATTCCATTGTATATATGTACCACATCTTCTTTATCCATTCGTCTGTCGATGGGCATTTAGGTTGCTTCCATGACCTGGCTATTGTAAGTAGTGCTGCAATGAACATTGGGGTGCCTGTGTCTTTTTGAATTATGGTTTTCTCTGGGTATATGCCCAGTAGTGGGATTGCTGGGTCATATGGTAATTCTATTTTTAGTTTTTTAAGGCACCTCCATACTCTTCTCCATAGTGCCTATATCAATTTACATTCCCATCAACAGTGCAAGAGGGTTCCCTTTTCTCCACACCCTCTCCAGCATTTGTTGCTTGTAGATTTTCTGATGATGCCCATTCTAACTGGTGTGAGGTGATACCTCATTGTAGTTTTGATTTGCATTTCTCTAATAATTAGTGATGTTGAGCAGCTTTTGATGTGTCTCTTGGCCATCTGTATGTCTTCTTTGGAGAAATGTCTATTTAGGTCTTCTGCCCATTTTTGGACTCAGGTGTCTGTTTTTTTAATATTGAGCTGCATGAGCTGTTTATATATTTTCGAGATTAATCCTTTGTCCATTGATTCGTTTGCAAATATTTTCTCCCGTTCTGAGGGTTGACTTTTTGTCTTGTTTGTAGTTTCCTTTGTTTTGCAAAAGCTTTTAAGTTTCATTAGGTCCCATTTGTTTATTTTTGTTTTTATTTCCATTACTCTAGAAGGTGGATCAAAAAAGATCTTGCTGTGATTTATGTCAAAGAGTGTTCTTCCTATGTTTTCCTCTGAGAGTTTTATAGTGTCCGGTCTTACATTTAGGTCTCGAATCCATTTTGAGTTTATTTTTGTGTATGGTGTTAGGGAGTGTTCTAATTTCATTCTTTTACATGTAGCTGTCCAGTTTTCCCAGCATCACTTATTGAAGAGACTGTCTTTTCTCCATTGTATATCCTTGCCTCCTTTGTCATAGATTAGTTGACCATAGGTGCGTGGGTTTATCTCTGGGCTTTCTATCTTGTTCCATTGATCTGTCTTTGTTTTTGTGCCAGTACCATATTGTCTTGATTACTGTAGCTTTGTAGTATAGTCTGAAGTCAGGGAGTCTGATTCCTCCAGCTCCGTTTCTTTCCCTCAAGACTGCTTTGGCTATTTGGGGTCTTTTGTGTCTCCATACAGATTTTAAGATTTTTTGTTCTAGTTCCGTAAAAAATGCCATTGGTAATTTGATAGGGATTGCATTGAATCTGTAGATTGCTTTGAGTAGTATAGTCATTTTCACAATATTGATTCTTCCAAGCCAAGAACATGGTATATCTCTCCATCTGTTGGTATCATCTTTAATTTCTTTCATCAGTGTCTTATAGTTTTCAGCATACAGGTCTTTTGTCTCCCTAGGTAGGTTTCTTCCTAGGTATTTTATTATTTTTGTTGCAGCGGTAAATGGGAGTGTTTCCTTAATTTCTCTTTCAGATTTTTCATCATTAGTGTATAGGAATGCAAGAGATTTCTGTGCATTAATTTTGTATCCTGCAACTTTACCAGATTCATTGATTAGCTCTAGTAGTTTTCTGGTGGCATGTTTAGGATTCTCTATGTATAGTATCATGTCATCTGCAAACAGTGACAGTTTTACTTCCTCTTTCCTAATTTGTATTCCTTTTATTTCTTTTACTTCTCTGATTGCCGTGGCTAGGACTTCCAAAACTATGTTAAATAAGAGTGGTGAGAGTGGACATCCTTGTCTTGTTCCTGATCTTAGAGGAAATGCTTTCAGGTTTTCACCATTGAGAATGATGTTTGCTGTGGGTTTGTTGTATATGGCCTTTATTATGTTGAGGTAGGTTCCCTCTATGCCCACTTTCTGGAGAGTTTTTATCGTAAATGGGTGTTGAATTTTGTCAAAAGCTTTTTCTGCGTCTATTGAGATGATCATATGGTTTTTATTCTTCAATTTGTTAATATGGTGTATCACATTGATTGATTTGCGTATATTGAAGAATCCTTGCATCCCTGGGATAAATCCTGCTTGATCGTGGTGTATGATCCTTTTAATGTGTTGTTGGATTCTGTTTGCTAGTATTTTGTTGAGGATTTTTGCATCTATATTCATCAGTGATATTGGTGTGTAATTTTCTTTTTTTGTAGTATCTTTGTCTGGTTTTGGTATCAGGGTGATGGTGGCCTCATAGAATGAGTTTGGGAGTGTTCCTTCCTCTGCAATTTTTTGGAAGAGTTTGAGAAGGATGGGTGTTAGCTCTTCTCTAAATGTTTGATAGAATTCACCTGTGAAGCCATCTGGTCCTGCACTTTGTTTGTTGGAAGATTTTTAATCACAGTTTCAATTTCATTACTTGTGATTGGTCTGTTCATATTTTCTATTTCTTCCTGGTTCAGTCTTGGGAGGTTATACCTTTCTAAGAATTTGTCCTTTTCTTCCAGGTTGTCCATTTTATTGGCATAGAGTTGCTTGTAGTAGTCTCTTAGGATGCTTTGTATTTCTGTGGTGTCTGTTGTAACTTCTTTTTCATTTCTAATTTTATTGATTTGAGTTCCTCTCCCTCTTTTTCTTGATGAGTCTGGCTAATGGTTTATCAATTATGCTTATCTTCTCAAAGAACCAACATTTTTGATCTTTGCTATAGTTTTCCTTGTTTGTATTTCATTTATTTCTTCTCTGATCTTTATGATTTCTTTCCTTCTGCTAACTTTGGGTTTTGTTTTTCTTCTTTCTCTAGTTCCTTTAGGTGTAACGTTAGATTGTTTATTTGAGATTTTTCTTCTTTCTTGAGGTAGGCTTGTATAGCTATAAACTTCCCTCTTAGAACTGCTTTTGCTGCATCCCATAGGTTATGGATTGTCGTATTTTCATTGTCATTTGTCTCTAGGTATTTTTTGATTTCCTCTTTGATTTCTTCAGTGATTGCTTGGTTATATAGTAACGTATTTTTTATCTTCCATGTGTTTGTGTTTTTTACGTTTTTTTCCCTTTAATTGTTTTCTAGTCTCATAGCATTGTGGTCAGAAAAGATGCTTGATATGATTTCAATTTTGTTAAATTTACTGAGGCTTGATTTGTGACCCAAGATGTGATCTATCCTGGAGAATGTTCCATGCACACTTGAGAAGAAAGTGTAATCTGCTGTTTTTGGATGGAATGTCTTATAAATGTCAATTAAATCTATCTGGTCTATTGTGTCATTTAAAGCTTGTGTTTCCTTATTAATTTTCTGTTTGGATGATCTGTCCATTTGTGTAAGTGAGGTGTTAAAGTCCCCCACTATTATTGTGTCACTGTCGATTTCCTCTTTTATAGCTGTTAGTAGTTGCTTTATGTATTGAGGTGCTCCTATGTCAGGTGCATATATATTTATAATTGTTATATCTTCTTCTTGGATTGATCCCTTGATCATTATGTAGTGTCCTTCCTTGTCTCTTGTAACATTCTTTATTTTAAATTCTCTTTTATCTGTTATGAGTATTGCTACTCCAGCTTTCTTTTGATTTCCATTTGCATGGAATATCTTTTTCCATCCCCTCACTTTCAGTCTGTATGTGTCCCTAGGTCTGAAGTGGGTCTCTTCTAGACAGCATATATATGGGTCTTGTTTTTGTATCCATTCAGCAAGCCTGTGTCTTTTGGTTGGAGCATTTAATCCATTCACGTTTAAGGTAATTATCGATATGTATGTTCCTGTGGCCATTTTCTTAATCGTTTGGGTTTGTTTTTGTTGGTCGTTTTTTTGTATTGTGTTTCCCACTTAGAGAAGTTCCTTTAGCATTTGTTGTAGAGCTGGTTTGGTGGTGCTGAATTCTCTTAGCTTCTGCTTGTCTGTAAAGCTTTTGATTTCTCCGTGGAATTTGAATGGGATCCTTGCCAGGTAGAGTAATCTTCGTTGTAGGTTTTTTCCTTTCATCACTTAAGGTATATCATGCCACTCCCTTCTGGCTTGTAGAGTTTCTGCTGAGAAATCAGTTGTTAACCTTATGGGAGTTCCCTTGTATGTTATTTGTCATTTTTCCCTTGCTGCTTTCAATAATTTTTCTTTGTCTTTAATTTTTGCCAATTTGATTACTATGTGTCTCGGCGTGCTTCTCCTTGGGTTTATCCTGTATGGGACTCTTTGTGCTTCCTGGACTTGGGTGGCTATTTCCTTCCCCATGTTAGGGAAATTTTCGACTATAATCTCTTCAAAGATTTTCTCTCGTCCTTTCTCTGTGTCTTCTCCTTCTGGGACCCCTATAATGTGAATGTTGTTGCGTTTAATGTTGTCCCAGAGGTCTCTTAAGCTGTCTTCATTTCTTTTCATTCTTTTTTCTTTATTCTGTTCTGCAGCAGTGAATTCCAGCATTCTGTCTTCCAGGTCACTTATCCGTTCTTCTCCCTCAGTTATTCTGCTATTGATTCCTTCTAGTGTAGTTTTCATTTCAGTTATTGTATTGTTCATCTCTGTTTGTTTGTTCTTTAATTCTTCTAGGTCTTTGTTAAACATTTCTTTCATCTTCTCGATCTTTGCCTCCATTCTTTTTCCGAGGTCCTGGATCATCTTCACTATCATTATTCTGAATTCTTTTTCTGGAAGGTTGTCTATCTCCACTTCTTTTAGTTGTTTTTCTGGGGTTTTTATCTTGTTCCTTCATCTGGTACATAGCCCTCTGCCTTTTCATTTTCATTCATCTTTCTATGAATGTGGTTTTTGTTCCACAGGCTGCACGAATGTAGTTCTTCTTGCTTCTGCTGTCTGCCCTCTGGTGGACGAGGCTATCTAAGAGGCTTGTGCAGGTTTCCTGATTGGAGGGACTGGTGGTGGGTAGAGCTGGCTGTTGCTCTGGTGGGCAGAGCTCAGTAAAACTGTAATCTGCTTGCCTCCTGATGGGTGGGGCTGGGTCCCCTCACTGTTGGTTGTTTGGCCTGAGGCAACCCAACACTGGAGCCTTCTCCGGGCTCTTGTGGGGCTAATGGCAGACTCTGGGAGGGCTCACGCCAAGGAGTACTTCCCAGAACTTCTGCTGCCAGTGTCCTTGTCTACATGGTGAGCCACAGCCACCCCCTGCCTCTGCAGGAGAACCCCCAACACTAGCAGGTACGTCTGGTTCAGTCTCCGTGGGGTCACTGCTCCTTCCCCTGGGTCCTGATGCACACAATACTTTGTGTGTGCCCTCCAAGAGTGGAGTCTCTGTTTACCCCAGTCCTGTTGAAGTCCTGCAATCAAATCCCACTAGCCTTCAAAGTCTGATTTTCTAAGAATTCCTCCTCCCGTTGCTGGACCCACATGTTTGGAAGCCTGATGTGGGACTCAGAAGTTTCACTCCAGTGGGTTGTCAGTCACTCTTCTTAGTTCCACTCTCAACAATGTGTACAAAACTCTGTGCTAGGCACTATGAGATCATAATGATGAATAAAACATAGTCTTTGCCCTTACGGCATCTATAAATAAGTTAATTGTAGGAGACAGATAGCTTTCTGTGGTATAATGGAGAATGAAATAAGTACCTTGTCTACTGTTCTTTTTCTGTTTCTAACAGATTTGTAAATACCTTGGTACCCCCTTCTCTGTCCTTTACTTGGGACTGCAGATCACACAGAGAGAAATAAAGGGAGGTAGCATAGATCTTCATAGGCTCCAGCTAAATTCTGTTGCGTCTAACCTTGACCCTTACTGTCCATTCTCATTCAGAAAGAGAGTGTTCTTTTGGAGACAGATAGTCGTTAAACTGATAAAGTATAAGCATAGTTCCAAAGTTGAGTTGGTAGGAAAAAGCTAGAGATGAAAGCAGGTTGCAGCTCTTAGATTTTAGTGTTACTTTGCATATATTACAGGGTGCCTTGATGTGTTTGTAGAATTTTCCAGTTGAGAATCTTAAGGTTGTGGCTGAGTGTCAAACTTCAATTCTCAAGTCAGAACAGAGATGCAGAGAAATGAGGTGTTTTATCCAAGACTGCTCAAGAAGTATTTGCATAATTGAATACTATCACTTGCTACTTCTCTCTTGGATTATTATTGCAATGTGTTAATTGGTCTGCCTATCTCTTTTTCTGTCTAGGTACCTACATAATTTTCCCAAAGTATATCTCTGATCTCATCCTCTGATTAAAAGCATTTCATGGCACCATCTTTTTTATGGAATAAATCTACTAGACTATCATCACTATGAGGGCAGAGAACTTAGCTGTTCTGTTCACACTTGTATCCTTTGCATGTAGGATGGTACGTGGCACAGAATAGTTACACCAATCAGTATTTGTTGAATGATTCAGTCTAAGTTCCTGATAGGATATTCAAAGTTCACTTTCATATGGTTCCAACCTACTCCTCCTACCTTTCTCTTTGGTGCTGGCTGCTGGTCTATCCCTGTCACCCTATGTTTATTCTAGCTGTGGATGTCCTTCTCTTTCATCTCTCCCTTCCTAAACTTTACTCTTCTTTCATGTCTGAGCTCTCAAGTTTTCTCTCTTTTCTGAGATTTTTGTGTCACTTGATTTTTAGATACCAATTGATTCTACACACAGGTTTTAGCCTCAATCAATTCTATCTTCTTTTGTAGTACATATGGTCTTAACTTCTTAATTGGAACTTTAATCATTTATTGCTTTGCAGTGTTACTTAAATTTTTGTATGTTCATGTCTGAGCTCCTTAGTTATATTAGGAAGCTCCCTGAAAACAGAGCTATTTTTATGTATCCTTTAGAGCTGCTTATATAGAATAGTATCCATATTGAATAGTGTCTTAGATTAAGTGTCCAGTATATATTTGTAGAATGACTGTATCACTTTTTCTAGTCATGCGATTTATGAAATGCATATTTAATTAAGTGCCTACTTGCGTTCTTACAATACCTAAAGGGAAAACATTCTAACATTCTTTATAAAAAGTGAAAAGATACTTCGAAACTAAACTTTGATCTCTCCCCCATCCCTTTCCTTCTCCTTTAAAATTGATTTGTTCATAATTTGAAAGCTCCGTACCTTTAATTTAATATGATATATGAACTTCTGTGAGACATCATCAATCAAGATTTTATACAAAGAGCTGTGATCGTCAAGGTGGGAATTTAACATTAGTGCTCTGTATATACTATAACTCTAATGCCTTATTTAGAAGTTTAATAATATTGGATGATATTCTATTTTATGATTTTTAACTTATCAAAGGAGAGCATTGTAGAGAAATGGGATCTTGAGTTTAATGGAGTACTAACAGCTCACTGTTTAATTAAATTCAAATAAACAATTCGAAATACAATCTTGGCTATATGAGAGGTTGCTCAAAGGATACTCTCTTGTGTTTTTAAAGACAAAAATTATTTCTTTGGTTCATATTATTGTATGTCCTTTGTCTATCTTGAATGTGTTCATTGAGTTAATTCCACTTAACTTCCAAGTATATACATGTTGATATGTTGTTAGTGTTTTAATTTTACACTTTTAAAAACTTTGTATTAGTGCTCGCTTCGGCAGCACATATACTAAAATTGGAACGATACAGAGAAGATTAGCATGGCCCCTGCGCAAGGATGACACACAAATTCGTGAAATGTTCCATATTTTTATCTGTCATACAGAGTGAAGTAAGTCAGAAAGAGAAAAACAAATACCGTATGCTAACACATATATGTGGAATCTAAAAAAAGTGGTTCTGAAGAACCTAGGGGCAGGACAGGAATAAAGATGCAGACGTAGAGAATGGACTTGAGGGCACAGGGAGGGGAAAGGGTAAGCTGGGACGAAGTGAGAGAGTGGCATGGACATATATACACTACCAAATGTAAAATAGATAGCTAGTGGGAAGCAGCCACATAGCACAGGGAGATTAGCTCGGTGCTTTGTGACCACCTAGAGGGGTGGGATGGGGAGGGAGGGAGGGAGACACAAGAGGGAGGTGATATGGGGATATATGTATACATACAGCTGATTCACTTTGTTATACAGGAGAAACTAACAGAATATTGTGAAGCAATTATAGTACAATAAAGATGTTAAAAAAAACAACTTTGTATTAAAAAATTTTTTTTTATTCTTTTTTTTTTTGAACTTAATTCTTTGAGAAGCTTAATTCTTTGACATCCTAAATCTTGACTTCTTTTTGGAAGCTTCTAGTTTTATCATTTCTGTTTTTCATCAGTTTGTTTAGCCAGTAACTTTATTTCTCAGATAATTTATAATTTTAATAGAGTTAGAAGTCCTAGGCAAAGTTTTAGTCTTAAAACAGAAAACAACTTTAATTATTGCAGTTAGAATGTTTTCCTTTATTGAGTATAAGAATTAAAGTAGGCATTTAATTGACTTCATAAGATTTAAGGAAATTTTCCAAACATTTAAGTCTATGTAAACACATAACAGCTGTAGTTTAAAGGTTTTACCTGTCTTCCAATACAACTAAAATAATTTAAAATAGAGGATATTAAAAGTTAGGTATTTCTTTTGTTTTTTTAAGTATAATTGATTTTTTAAAAAAATTTATTTATTTGGCTACGTTGGGTCTTCATTGCTGTTCATGGGCTTTCTCTAGTTGCCACAAGCGGGGGCTACTCTTCGTTGTGGTGCGCGGGCTTCTCATTGTGGGGGCTTCTCTCGTTGCGGAGCACAGGCTCAGAACTGGGGGCTTCAGTAGTTGTGGCACGTGGGCTCAGTAGTTGTGGCTCATGGGCTCTAGAGTGCAGGCTCAGTAGTTGTGGTGCACGGGCTTAGTTGCTCCGCGGCATGTGAGAGCTTCCCGGCCCAGGGCTTGAACCCGTGTCCCCTGCGTTGGCAGCAGATTCTTAACCACTGCACCACCAGGAAAGCCCTCTTATTTGTTTTGATTCTCTTAATGTTGATTCAGTCTCTGCTGGGAAATGTCTTATTAAAAGTAAAACAGTAAATCAAATGTTAGCTCTTTAATCCCTAATACTATTTTGATTTTTATAGGAGAGAAAAATAAATATATGTGGGTAGAAGGAGAACAACTGATCTCGTTCTTACCATTAACGGTTTGAAAACCTAAACTTCTTTTAAAACTTGATCATAAATGTTTGGGTTTTGAAGTCCCTTTTAAGATCAAGGACCTTATTTAGTATCTCAGAGTTTGTATTGTTTTACTGGCAAAAGTACGTAGTTGTTGAAATTGGTCTGGTTTATTTAAATCATCTTGAAATACTTGAAAGGCTGTAAATTATAAATAGCTGCACCTTATCGAGTACTTACTTTGTTCCAGGTACTGTAGTGAGTACATTTCAAACATTTTTCATTTAATATGTTAAATAACTTTATGAGGTAGGTTATATTATTCCTGTTTTATAGTTGAAGAAATTGAGGTTTGTAAGGGTTAAATAACTTTCCCAGAATCACACGGCTAGGTAAGTGGAAAGGGTAGGATTTGAACTCAGATATGTCTGATTCCAACGCACATGTTTTTATTTCCAGTGGAACTTTGCTTCCTAATGCAGTTGTCAAAATTATTTTGCTCCCTTACCTCTTATTTTAATACTAAAAGCTGTTCAATACTCAGAATTCTTTCTTCCAAGCCTTTTTCAATGGGAAGTCTCACACTTTGCGTAATGCTTTGACTGTTGTTTGGAAGTGTAATGGTAGAAGTGCTTCTCTGTTAGTTGTATTGGTATTTCAAGTAAAAGAAATATTTGAATACTTGCAGTTTTGATTGCTTTTCCACTGCATATAAATTGTACATGTATGTTGAGTATGATTAATGACTTTTATCTGCTAGTGAATGTGCTAAAGACTTGTTGGGTTTCTATATTTTCCAGCTGGAATTGGCCAGCCATAGCTTAAATCCTGTGGTA
The DNA here is from genome assembly GCF_028023285.1 of Balaenoptera ricei. Classification (NCBI taxonomy): domain Eukaryota; kingdom Metazoa; phylum Chordata; class Mammalia; order Artiodactyla; family Balaenopteridae; genus Balaenoptera; species Balaenoptera ricei. Next base: position 154,246,499 of record NC_082640.1, read on the forward strand.
AGTATGCTCTCTTAGGAAAATAATTCCTAAACACTTGTACTTTGGACCTCTCTTAGGGAACATCTGAAGTACAGACAGCCTCCTAAGATTTTGCTTTGAGGTTTAATGAAGACTTAATGTGTGCTGTGACCGGACAGGAGACATTTCAGTTTCATGGCATTTCCAGATGTGTCCCGTAAAATTGGGTGTTCGTGAATTTAATTAAAAGTTCCTAGGAACTTACAACTTAAGGTAGTATCATGACTCAAAGGATCTTTAGTGTATATATTTGAGGGAGGGACAGTTTTGACTTGAACTGGAATAAAGTGATGCTTATAGTTATGATAACCAAAGTGCAGTATTTTAAAGCAATTCTGAAAATGTTACAATGTGAAAAGTTTTTTTTTTTTTTAAATGCTCCTAGTTTAAAGTTACTGCAGTTGGTTTCATTTCTTAGACTATATTGTAATGAATCTCTCTTTTGTTTTTCTTTGTGATCTTTAGCTTAGTTTACTGGGTTGTCCAATGACATGAGATTGGCCTGCTCTACAGCCTTAGAAATGACAGTTCTCTGTTCAACAGTAGACCTCTCCTTTCACTTTTCTCTTCCCATCTTTGGGAATCATGCTTTGAAGAAGTAAACATTTTATAGAAATAGCAAGATGCAGTAGAAAGTACCCCAGAATTTCAAGTCAGAAGATATGAGTTTAAGTACCGAATGTATTTCAACTGTGTGATTATGGACCAGTCAATTCTCCTTCCTCAGCCTCAGTATCCTTATCTGTAGAAAGGGCATAAAAGTTCTTGCCTCATAAGCCTTAATTTTATTATTACTAACGATAGTAATATTATTACTAATACTATAGTAGATGAATAATAGTAAATACATATTGCTAAATTACTAACTTATAGAGAGTTTTACAGTTAACAAAGCACTCATATATAATAATTTTATAGGAAGATCTATCTACCTCTCTATGAAAGGACTTTGTAAATTCTGAAGCACTATGTGAGTATTAGTTGATATTTTCATAACCAACTGAAGTGGCTGTTTTCAGCTTTAGTTATTAGAATGATGAATCAGAGTTGTTTAAATTTAGGTGACATTTCTGTTTAGCTAAAATAAAAGTTTTGGAATGTTTTCTGACTAGTGTTAAGATTTATTTTTAAATTAAATTGCAGTAACATCTGATTTCTATATTACTCTCCTCATTGTTTAAAGAAATAGAGACTCGCTGAAAATCATGAGCGGTCAGGAGTACTTGGGGGCTAGTGTCATTTCTAGGAACTACAGTAGTGTTACTGTTCCACTAAGAGTAAGTTTATCATTTATTGCTAAATCTGTGTGATTATTTAAAAATAAATATTTAGCACTTTATGTTTACAAAGTACCCTGCAGTTGTTAATTAGCCTGCATCAGTGTTTATCTCTATAAAAGGCTGAGCTAGTGCCTGTATTGGTCAGCTTTGTACAGGATTTCCAGACACCATTGTGATGACTCAGTCTAACTCTGGGGTCAGTTGATATTTGTCTGTATACTGCAGGGCATTGTCAAAGCTTATTCCATTGTTCAGTCACACCATCATTTTCCCAGAGAAATTATTCTGAAAAAAAAAAACTCCAGAAAAAAATTATAAAACCTTTTCTGTGCATTTGTTTCAGAACCTCACAGTTTCTAGGACCTAGAAGTTCTTTCTAAAGTATAACCTAAATATTTCCCTTCAGAAGTTAAATAGCTAATAGTTTTAAGGTAACTACCGATTAAGGCATTTTGTAATGAAATAGTCTTTGCCTTCAAGACTCTTATATTCTACTAAGTGGATGTAAGACACATATTTAAGAAAATGTCAGTGTAGTATGAGGTAGTAGATAATGAGTTCTAACCAAGTGGTTGTGGCATGTACTGTTAGTTGCCTACCCAGTACTTATTTTCATCCTCCCATTGTTAATGGACCCCGATTATGTTTTGGTGGCAGTGTGTCCACCTTAGCTAAGTTCATGGCAATCATGTTCCCTGATTTCCCAGGTTCTTTGCAGCTGAAGATGGTCATGTGACCCAGTTCTGGCCAATCATATCTGTTTTAGTTCTCTATTGCTGCTTAATAAATTATTCCAAAATGTAGTGACTTAAAACAACAAATATCATTTATTATTTCTCCTGTGGGTCAAGAATTCATATAAAACCAGTGGTGACCACTTGTCTCTGTTCCACGATTTCTGAGGCCGCAGCTAGAAGACTCAAAGACTGGGGGCTGGGGTTGTATTGATGTGAAAATACTCCTTCCTGTTGTTTGGAAGTTAATGCTTGTGTTTGCTGCAAGCCCAGCTGGAACATTCACACGTGGTCTCATCGTGGTTTCTGGGTTCTAAGAGTTTCCTGAGAGAGAGAGCCCCACAGATGGAAGCTGTATTCTTTTTATGATGGTGCCTCAGAAGTCACATATTATCACTTCTGCTGTACTCTGTTGGTCAAAACTATCACAAGTCCCCCTTTCAGATTCAAAGGGAGAGAATATGACTTCTCAGTTGGAGAAGTACCTATCACATTGTAAAAAGAACACGTGGGCTGGGATAAATATGATGGTGTGGCCACCTTTGGAAAATACAGTTTGCCACCACATTTAAGTGAAGACTTATTAGTAGGGAAGGGGAAGCTTCTAAGGAAGCTTTTACTTTCCAGATAAAAGGGAAGTGATATTTCTGGCATGGTCCTTTGTTGCTTGTCCCCTTTTCCTGCCTTGAAGGAGCAGCAATCATCTGTGCTCATGATGTGATAAACCAGTACACTAAGGATGTTGACATCATTGGATGTCAGCCCTGGACTGTCTGCTTTCAGACATTTTCTTACATTACACAAATAAATACCTATTCACTTAAAGTGCTGTAGAGAGGTTTTCAGTTTTTTAATAGCCAATCATAATCCCGAGATCTTAATGGTTGTCAATATTGAGTGTGCATAGAAATCACCTGGAGGGCTTGTTAGGGCTGACTTAAAGGGAGAGATGGAACTTGGGCTAGACAGGTAAAATTTGGACAGTTAGGATTAGGGAAGCAATTCAAGTATTACGAATGGAATGAGCAAATACATAAAAGCAAAAAAAGTGTAAATTTTCTTTTAAACTTCCGTAAGTTAGTCAGCTTACTTGGAGCAGCAGTTTTTACTGAGGGTGGGAAATTAGGTTAAAGGGGAAGTAATAACTAGATTAAGAAGGCCCTTGAAGGGCAGAGAGACATTTCTTTTTCATTTTGTAGGTAGTTAGATGCCCAGAACTTATTCGTCAAAGGCTTGTACTCCTTGACTAACGTTTGCTCATTTCCCCCACTCCAGCCCCTGTTAATCACCATTCTACTCTCTGTTTCTCTGAGTTTGCCTTTTTTTTTTTTTTAAAGATTCCACATATAAGTGAGGTCATACAGTACTTATCTTTCTGTATCTGCCTTTTTTCACTTAGCATAATGTCCTCCAGATTAATCCATGTTATTGCATATGACAGAATTTCCCTCTTTCTTTTGACTGAATAATATTCATTCATTGGTTGACACTTAGGTTGTTTCTATACCTTGGCTATTGTGAAAAATAATACCCTTAAAATTTTTATCTTTCACTAGATTTGTGTAGTGCCATATTTATGTAGTGACTTGAATTAGGTACCAATTAGAATTCAAGTTGAATATCATTGACCCACATCTGAAGATAGCTTTGTAATAATTTATATTGTACATCATAGGTCTGATTTTGAACTAATAGTTCTCCCTTTATAATGTTAGTGCCGAATACAAGATAGAATCCTTTATGAAATAGTGAGCCCAACCTGTAAAATGATCACATTCCTTTAGTATTAGTAGTTTTAAAAAAAAGTCTCATCTGTTAGTATATTATGACTGAGATGTTTGCCAAGTTTTTCTTAGGAGCAACTGTTGTGCAAGCTTTGAGCCCATATAGTTGACTCCAGCCTTTGCTTTCTGTTTACTAGCAAAGAGTGTTTCTTCTAGAGAATATTACATTTCCTGAGTCTAGAAGTTCTGCGAGGCAGAGCAACATTGAGGGTCAGATCACACAGCCCACATTTTTGGTATTGCTTTCAGAGACCTCTGACGCAGTTTTTGTGACCCTGATTTTTGTTTAAACTAAATAGTAGTTGTTTGGCATTTGTGACATATGTGGCTAAGTCTTTTTTAGACAGTTTTCTCCACAAATTGTTGCTCTGTGTTATTAAAGGGAAGTGTTTTTTTTTTTTTAAACAGTTTTATTGAGTTATAATTTACATACCATGTAATTCACCCTAGGAGGAAGCCTTGCTTCCATGGAAAGATTGATAGATTTGAGACCAAAGCTCACATTTCTCTATCCATTCATTTATTCATTTATATATCCCACATTATGAATTTATTTCCTACGTTACTGCTAGGCTACTATATATCCTATTGCCATTATTATTCTTATTATGCTATAATCTTATGCATTCTGTAGTAATAAACTTCTTTGTCATTTTAGATTGATAAGTATTTTGAAATTATTTTTATAGTTATACTGTAATATGAATTCTAATAGGTGAAAGAGCTTTGAAAGCCATCCTATAAAAGGCAGTAAAGATTTTGAAGATGTCCCAGTCCAGTGAGATTTCTAACAGCTGGAAAAGTTGATGCACTGGATTCAGAACCAAATGATAACATTGATGGGATGAGGGAGGAAAATATTTATTTATATTGGATGTTGTTTATAGCCTACTAAGCATCTGTTCCTCTTTCTTCCTTCCTAACGGACCCATGATTTTTTCAGGATTCCTCTACTTCCATGTAACCAATAAGCATCAGGAAAGCTGATTCCACCTCAGTTCAGGGGTGGGCCTGGTTGGTCCAAAGGTTACTTTGCCGCTTGGTGGTTCAGGGATGAGCACATGACCTAATCCTTGCAAATAGGATGCAAGGAAAGTTTTTTAAGCTTTGGGGCTGTTCTTCCCTGCTCTTACGAGAGATCCATGGGAAGCCACTCTGTATCTTCTGTGGAACATTACCAAGGAAACATGTAGCCCTGATTACTGTTATCTTCCATACTGTACCCAAGAAGGTGGAGCCAACCTTAAGATGAAGCTGACATTTTGGATGGTATCTCAGAGAGATAGATAAGCTATGGGTTCTTTTTTTTTAAAAAAATATTTATTTGGTTGTGTTGGGTCTTAGTTGCAGCAGGCGGGCTCCTTAGTTGCGGCTCGTGGGCTCCTTAGTTGTGGCATGTGAACTCTCAGTTGTGGCATGCATGTGGGATCTAGTTCCCTGACCAGGGATTGAACCCGGGCCCCCTGCATTGGGAGTGCAGAGTCTTAACCACTGTGCCACCCGGGAAGTCCCAAGCTATGGGTTCTTGATGACATTATTGAACAGTCTTATCTCTGGGTTTCCAGATATGTTAATCTATGTATTTCTTGTGGTTTCAATCCCTGGTATGGAAACTGTGGTCCATGGACTGGCAGCATCAGCATCACCTGTGAGCTTGTTGGGAATGAAGAATTTCAGGCCCTGCCCTAGTCCTGCTGAAGCAGAACCTCCATTGTAATGGGCTCTCCAGATGATTCAGATGCACACAAAAGCTGGAGAAGTGTTATTTTAAGCCACTTTGAATTGAGTTTTTGTTTACTTACCAATGAAAGCATCCTACTATGACATTGTAGAGTTTTTTCTCAAAGGAGCTACAGCCTCCTCCAGGCATGCCATGTAGAAATAATGGGGTTGGGGGAGGCACCATTTCTGATTGTAATAGAAAGAGCATTTATTGGATCATGATACAGAGTTTAAAAAATTCTCATCACACTTTGACTGACGTATGGGTTTTTTGGGTTGTTTTTATAGTTATTTTTAGATGAAACCTAAAACTAAAGTCCTTGCTACTTGTGGTCACAAAGACCCTAATGTTATTTTTGGCAAGTCAGGAGATGTGCGCTTAGCTGTGCTGGCTGAAAGCCAGCTTGGGGAGTTGCATCTTACCTCCCCTAGGGTTACCCCTTCCCGTTCTCTCCTCAGTCCCATTCCTATTTCAACTAGTTAGAGTTTTGTACTGCATTTCTATTCCAGAACCATTAACCCATTAACCTCTGGGGAGTTCTTCTTGCAAACTGCTGCTTTTTAGACCAGATGTATGTTTCAGTTACATGAATAGAGAAAATAATTTTGTCCCCCTGCTGTAAATTGTAAATTATTGGTATATATGAGGGTTAAAGATAGCATGAGTAAATTAAATCCACTAGCAATCTAGGAATTTTATTTTAGAATTTTTTTTTCTTCCACTTTTTGTGCAGAATGAGATGCAGCATTCCAAAAAAGCAAAACAGATTATAAAATTATACTTCTTCTTTGTCCATTTTTCTAGAGGCCTTAATGAGCCTGTGGCAGGATAAATTGGATAATTCAATTCACAAATTAGTTGATCATTTCTGTAATTAATTGAGGATGAATGGTATCTGGTATGCTTTACAGTGAGAACTAGCAAAGGTCTGTATTTAATCAGAAGGTTGTTAGCTCTAAAAGGAGTACTTTTAATGGTAATACCACTATGCCAATTGATTTTATTATTGTTCTTTGCTGAGTTTTTACTGTGTTAGGCATTATGTTAGTTACTATGAAAATTTATCTCTGATCCTTAGACTTACTCTAAAAGGTAGACCATTTTATCCCCATTTTAGACATGATAAAATTGAGGCTAGAGGGAGTAAGTAACACTCCCAAGATCATATAGTTAGAGCCCAGGACTGGTGCACCCAAGCTCATTCGGGTCCTCAAGGAGTTTGATTTCTACTGAGTGGGAGACTGACATGTAAACAGTGCACTGTAATACAATGAGAGATAAAGTAACATTTTTAAATGAAGTAAAATTTCAAGATAGAGATACAAATGTAGAGGAAGAGGGGATTAATTCTAATCCGGAAGAGCATGAAAAAGGTAATTCATCTTCCTTCCTATTGCTTTAGTTCCTTGATAAGCTTCTCCTGACTTCTCTCATTCTCTTAATGGTATCACCATTTTTTTTCAGTAATCAAGACTCAAAACCTTTGATATGTTGATTTTCTTCATATTCTCACATTTTATCAATCTGTAAAGTCTTTTTCGTTCTTAGTAGATTTTCTTGCTGTCTCCTACTGTTCATTCCCACTTCTATAAAGCCTAGTTTTATCTATCACTGTATCATCTAGGCCAGTAGTTATCAACCTTTGGTGCACCTAAGATTCATCTAATGGTGCTTTGTCAATGTACAAATAGATTTGATTCATTAATTTGAGGTCACAGGTGAAACTGACACACCTCAAAGTTGAGAACCACTTACCTAGGGCAGTGGTCCTCAAAGTTCGATCTGGGGCTCCCCAGGGTAGGGTGGGTGTCCCTGGGAGTCTCTCAGGAGTATGCAAAGTCATAACTATCAATATTTTCATAGTTGTACTAAGATGTTATTTGCCTTTTTCATTGTCCTGGCTTTGCACTGATGGTGAAAAAACAGTCAAGGGTAAATTTGTAGTGCTTTACTCAAATTAAGACAGTACTGCCAAACTATGTTAGTAATCATTGCATTCTTCACTGCTACACACTTGTGAAAGAAATCTAGTTTTGCTTAAGAATGTCCTTAATGAATCAGTGAAAATTATTAATTTCATTAAATCTTACTGCTTGAGTACATGTTTTATTATTACTCTATTTGACAATGCATGTGTGCATTCTGAAGTACAATGGTTGTCTCAAGGAGGAGCACTTTTGCAGTTGTTTGAGAGCTAAACTATTTTTTTTCATTGAACACCATTAAAAAAAAAAAGACTGATAGACAAACTGTGGTTATTCAAGACTTTGATATCTGGCAGAAGTTTTTCCAAAAATGAACAAACAGAATTTTATTATTGCTAGTGGTAAAATTTAAGCTTCCAAGCAAAAATGAAAATGTGGAAAAAACTTCCCAATACTTGAAGACTTTTCTGATGAGATTGATGGTGTTTGAAATGTGTTGACATTGGAAAGATAACCAATATATTCCACATGACCAATGCAACAGAGCCCCAAAAGTTCACTGACAGTAGTTCAAGTAGCAGCTAACCTTTTCTCTACATCCTCACCAACATTTGCTATTTTTTTTAACATCTTTACAACATTTGTTATTTGTGTTCTTTTTGATGATAGCCATTCTTACAGGTGTGAGGTGATATCTCATTGTGGTTTTGATTTGCCTTTAAAAAATGACCACTTGTTGAGCTTTGGTGTACTATCAAGGAAGCATATCTATAGTTATCTGTAAAAGCTGTTGAAACACTTCTTTTTCCAACTACATATCTGAGGCCAGATTATCTTCAGATATGTTAACCAAAACTATGCATTGTAACAGATTGCAGAAGTAGATGTGAGAATCTAGCCATCTTTGATTGTGATTTACAGACATATAAAACAGTTCCACTCTTCACAAATTTTTTTGGAAAATACATTTATTGTTCATAAAAAATGTGTTAAGTTAAAATGCAATGAGTTTATTATTATTGTCTTAAAATAAATGAGTAGATAGGCACTTAAGCACTTAGTTTTAGTTTCTAATATGGTAGATATCAATATCTAACATGGTAAATATCAACATATAAAAAAGCTCCTTGGGAACCGCATTAATTTTTAAGCGTGTAACAGGGTCTATAGTGGGTTGAGTATTCCCCAAAAAGATATGTTCAAGTTGTAATCCCTGGTCCTTTATTTGGAGACAGGATCTCAGCAGACGTATTCAAGTTAAAATGAGGATATGGTGGATTAGGGTGGGCCCTAAATCCAATTACTGGTGTCTTTATAAGAGAAGGAAGAAGGAGATTTGAATACAGAGACACAGAGGAGATCTATAAGGAAGAATGCCACGTGAAGACAGAGGCAGAGATTGGAGTGATGCAGCTATAAGCCAAGGAACACCTAGGATTGCCAGGAGCCACCAAAGCTAGAAAGAGGCAAGCATTCTTCTTTAGAAGCTTCAAAGGAGTGTGACCCTGCTGATACCTTGATTTCAGACTTCTAGCCTCCAGAATTGTGAGAATATCTTTCTGTTGTGTTAAGCCACCCCGTTTGCGGTACTTTGTTAGGATAGCTTAGAAAAGTAATACAGGATCTTGAAATCAAAAAGTTTGAGAATCTCTAACCTAGGCTACCCACCTCTCTTTTTTTCCAGATTTTGTCCTGTCAATACTGCCTGCTCACTACTGCCAGGTTACTCATCCTGAAACAATTATTATGCTTCTCTTATTAAGAAAATGTCAGTGATTTTTTAAAATTACCTTTCAAATAAAGTTCAAACTCTTTAGTTTGTGTTCAAAGCCATCTATAATCTGGCTCTAACATACTTTTCCAACTTTGTGTCCCACATTTTCCTAAGATACTATACCCTTTGGAATATTCATTTGAGTGTGCATTCAATCATGCATTCATTTGTTCATTCCTTTGTTTATTCAACAGAAAAAAAGTACCTGTTCTGAGTTTTTATTCTAATAGTGTGTTGTCTAGTATGGTAAGCACTAGCCACAGGTGGCTATTCATTTTAAGTTAAATAAACTTAAATAAAACTAAAAATTCAGTTCTTTAGTCTCAGCGGCTGCATGTGACTGGTGACTACTGCACTGGACAGCACAGATATAGAACATGTCCACTTTGTAGAAAGTTCTTTTAGATAGTGCTATTCTTATAAATAGTCTACTCCCTTCACCTTGCCCTCAAATCGCCTTGCATTTTCCTTCCTCTTCATCACTCCTAATATGCCCTTCCCTGCACTGGCTCTCCCCACCACACACCCCATGCCTTTCCTCCAATTCCCTGGCATATCAAAATCTACTTTTGGTTCTGACTTAAATAATTCTTTTAAGATGACTCGAGCTGGATATAATCCCTTATTTCTATTTCTGTAACACTAATTTTATTCTGCGATATGTTTGTCCTGACCTGTACTTGTCCCCTGGCATGTAAGATAAACAGTTATGGTATCTTTCCTACTAAGCTCATTGAGGGTAGGAACCTTGTTTAATAGACTGGGACACATTAATCATCATAATGTAAATAGAAGAAAAGAAAAAAAATCCAGACAGATGAAGTAAATGTTTAGTGAATATATTAATTTTAAAATCTTAATTTGTACTAAAAAATCCTCTCAGGCACCTCTGTATGGTGGTTAGGATGCCTTAGGAATAAGAATTATACTTCTATAGTATTTTTCTTTTTTTTGGTCTCCTGTTTCGGAACCAATGGATGTCTCATAAGCTCTTCAAATTCTTTGTGTCTAAAACTCAACTTCAAATGCATGAGTGGCTCCTATTGGCCAAAGATGAGAAAATTTGAGTCTCAAAAACAAAACAGAACACCCTACACAATTGATTGAAACACATTTAATACATAAAATAATATATATCATAATGATAAAAGGAGAAATACCCAACATCTCACTGGGAACCATTGGAGAAACTAGGGCACTAATTCCTTAGTCTGAAAATTGGCAATTTAAAGGAAAAAATTCAGCATTTACCCTATCTTCTGTATTAGCTATACTTCAGGGAAATCAAATAGCCCTTTACAGAAGAATTCCAGCTAATAAATATGGAAGAAATGATAGAAATAGAAGATCATCATTTTGTGACCCCCAGAAAAAAATGATTGATTTAAGTGATAATCATCGATAGATAAGTTTTTTATTTTTTTAAAATTATTTAATTATTTATTTATTTTTGGCTGTGTTGGGTCTTCGTTTCCGTGCGAGGGCTTTCTCTAGTTGCGGCAAGCGGGGGCCACTCTTCATCGCGGTGCGCGGGCCTCTCACTATCGCGGCCTTCCTTGTTGCAGAGCACAGGCTCCAGAGGCGCAGGCTCAGTAATTGTGGCTCACGGGCCTAGTGGCTCCGCAGCATGTGGGATCTTCCCAGACCAGGGCTCGAATCCGTGTCCCCTGCATTGGCAGGCAGACTCTCAACCACTGCGCCACCAGGGAAGCCCCGATAGATAAGTTTTTGTTTTGTTTTGTTTTGTTTTTTAAATTTATTTATTTATTTATTTATTTTTGGCTGTGTTGGGTCTTCGTTTCTGTGCGAGGGCTTTCTCTAGTTGCGGCGACCAGGGGCCACTCTTCATCGCGGTGCGCGGGCCTCTCACTGTCGCGGCCTCTCTTGTTGCGGAGCACAGGCTCCAGATGCGCAGGCTCAGTAGTTGTGGCTCACGGGCCCAGCTGCTCCGCGGCATGTGGGATTCTCCCAGACCAGGGCTCGAACCCGTGTCCCCTGCATTGGCAGGCAGATTCTCAACCACTGCGCCACCAGGGAAGCCCAATAGATAAGTTTTTAATGAGAGTTTAAGTATGATTGCTTGTGTGTTTTGTTCCTTCACCTGTATGTGTGCGATGCCTCTTTACCTAAGTATGCATGTCTCTTTACTAAATATGCACCTAAATAGTAGAATGTCCTTTAGTCTGAGTTTTCACACGAATAGATGTAAGAAATAGTCTTTTTTTTTTTAAATAAATAAATAAATAAATTTATTTATTTATTTATTTATTTATTTATTTATTTATTTATTTATTTATTTTTGGCTCCGTTGGGTCTTAGTTTCTGTGTGAAGGCTTTCTCTAGTTGTGGCGAGCAGGGGCCACTCTTCATCACGGTGCGTGGGCCTCTCACTGTCGTGGCCTCTCTTGTTGCGGAGCACAGGCTCCAGATGCACAGGCTCAGTAGTTGTGGCTCATGGACCCAGTTGCTCCCCGGCATGTGGGATCTTCCCAGACCAGGGCTCGAACCCGTGTCCCTTGAATTGGAAGGCAGATTCTCAACCACTGCACCACCAGGGAAGCCAGAAATAGTCTTTTTGACAAGAATACCACAGAAGTGATGCGTATTCTTTTCAGTGTATCATAACAGAATGTGCATGATATTGATTTGTTCTATTACTGTTGGTGTTAACTTTAATCACTTTGTTTAGGAAGTATCTGCCAGGTTTTCTACTGTAAATTTACGATTTTCCCCTTTGGAATTAAAGTGTCTTATGAGGAGATAACTTTGAGGTTATAAATATTCTGTTACTCCTCAAGCTTTCATTATTTTAGCATCCATTGATGCTTCTTGCCTGAATCAATTATTACTATGATGGTTGTCAAATAGTGATTTTCTAATACTATCATTTTATCTACATTTATTAATGGGCTTTCCACTGTAAGGAAGAGGTTTCCTTTTTTTCTGTTTATTTATCTATTTATTTATTTTTATAAGCATGAACTCATGAATTTTTTTTTTTATTCAGTGATCTGTAAACCATTACTGTTATTTATTCCGATTCTGAAATTGTCCCAGATTTGGCCAGTGGAAACCTCATCTAGCTCGCTTGTATGTCCTTCTGGCAAATCCTCATCATTCTTTGAGTACTTTCCTTCTACCATAAAATGATGTTCCAATGCTCATCTTGTATTGGGTTGGCCAAAAAGTTTGTTTGGATTCTTCCAGAACATCTTATGGAAAAACCTGAACGAACTTTTTGGCCAACCCATTCTTTCCCAGGCTTAGAATCAATTCTTGCTTCTTTTAATAGAAAATAGTATTTAGAGGGACTTCCCTGGTGGTCCAGTGGTAACAAATCCATCCACCTTAAAATTCAGGGGATGCAGGTTCGATCCCTGGTTGGGGAACTAAGACCCCACATGCTGCGGGGCAACTAAGCCCGCGCGCCACAACTACTGAGCTCGTGCGCCTCAACGAGAGATCCCGCGTGCCACAAACTACAGAGCCCACGCGCTGTGGAGCCCATGCGCCACAACTAGAGAGAGAAAACCCTCATGCCACAACTTGAGAGAAGCCTGCGTGCCTCAATGAAAGATCCCGCATGCTGCAACTAAGACCTGACGCAGCCAAAAAAAAAAAAAGTAGTATTTAGAAACCAAAATCTGGGTAATTGGTATGCTCATTGATTCTAGGTCCTTTTAGCAGACATAACTAGGGGAAAAAAGCATGTGTGTGTGTGTGTGTGTGTGTGCGCGCGCACGCGCGCCAGCATGTGTGTACGTGCACATATGCATCTATTTCTACATTTATGTTTACATCTTTATCTACTTCTATCTGTGTAAAATCCTGACTTCATACTGATACTGCCAGTTCTACTCCAGTATCACAGGTTCATGATATTCTTCTCCCTTTCTGCATTTGTAAATCCCTTCTCCAATGGTGGGAAACCTGACTCTCATTTTCCATAGTATGTTTACTTATTTACTCAATCACAGAATACACAAAGTGTTTCAGAAATGCTAACCTAAACCCCTGGGGGAAAACTCCCTACTATTTAGAATTTACAATTTGTACTTAAAAGAATCTTTAAGCAGGGACTGTAACTCTAATATTGTGTTTAAAAGCTACTTTGGTTCATTCTTTACCCCCTCCCCCCACTCCCACCCCAGTGTGATTATGTTATACATTTGAAAAATAGTTCTGTTAATATACCATTTTAGGGTTTTCCCCCCACCCTGCTTGATTTTATTTCTGCATTTATGTTTTAAAAATTAAAAAAATTTTTTCTGGTTGCACCAGGAGGCTTACGGGATCTTAGTTCCCTGACCAGGGATCGAAGCCGGGTCCATGGCCGTGAAAGCGCCGAGTCTTAACCACTGTACGGCTATGGAATTCCCGCTGCATTTATTTTTAACATAGTTCTAAAAGTTAGAAGTATACAGAAGTTAGAAGTATACACAAAGAAAAGTCACGCCCCCGTTTCTTCTATCCCATTTCCACTTGCTCATCATTCCATCCCGTTCCACCTACCTCCAGTAGATAAAAAATCTCGTTAAGTTTCCGGTTTATCCCTCCTGTGTTTCTCTTTGCATAAAAGCATATGCATGCAGATGTTCTTCCCCCTATTTCTTCTACATAATGCAGCATACTATAGATACTCTTTAAAAATTTTTTATTGAGGTGTCATTCACATAGAATAATTTTTACCCTTTTGCAACCATCACCACTAAGTCTAGAACATTTTTATTACCCCCAAAAGAAACACCATACCCATTAGCAGTCATTTTCCACTCTCCTGTCCTCCCAGCCCTTAGCAACTACTAATTTGTTATCTGTCTCTATGAATTTGCCTATTCTGAATATGTTATATAAATGGATTTGTACAGTATATAGTTATTCTTTTATACTTTGCTTTTTCTGCTTAGTATTATAACCTGCAAATAACTCTGTATCAGTTCACAGACATCTTTCTCATTCTTTTTTACAGTTACATTGAAGTCCATTGTGTGGATATGCCATAGTTTGTTAGTTTATTCAGCCACTCTTCTATATGTGGATATTTAGGTTATTTTCTAGTACTTGACAATGATAAACAATGCTGCAGTGAATAACCTTGTGCTTATGGATGTTAGTACTGTTGGAAGTATATCTTCATGGTCAATTCCTAGAAGTGGAATTGTTCGGTCAAAAGGTAAACTCATATGTAATTTTGTTAGTAATTGCCAAATTTTCCGTAAGAGTTGTACTAATTTGCATTTCCACCAGCAATGTATATAAGAATAGCAGCATAGTATGTTATACTTGTTAATTTTGCTTATCTGATAGCTAAGAAATGGTATCTCAGTGCATTTTTCTTATTATGAGAAAAGGTGAACATCTTTTCTTAGGTTTAAAGGTCATTTTTATATCTTTTTGTGTAAATTATTGATTTTTTGCACATATTTCTTTGGGGTGTTTGGACTTCTTTCCCTTAATTCTTAAGGGTTTAAAAATTTATTGGTGATTATTAGCCTTTTATCTGTGATGTATTTTACAAATACTTTCTCTGTTTTCTTTTGACTTTTGTACATTTTTTTGCCATGCATAAGTTTTTTATTCTTATGTAGTCATATATAAACATATTTTCTTTTAAGTATATCCAGAATATGAGTCATAGTTACAAAGCCTTTCCCTATACTGAGGTTAAAGAGGAAGCCAAGTACTTGTGTTTTCTTGAAGTATGTACATACAGGTGATCTTCATTGTTTGTGGATTCTGTATTTGTAAAATTGCCTCTTCACTAAAATTTATTTGTAACCCCAAATTAATACTCTTGGTGCTCTTGCAGTCATTTGTAGATATATGCAGAGTGGCAAAAAGTTTGAGTCACTCTCGTATTGTAAATGGTGTCCTTTTCATAGTTTTGTGCTTTTTGTTGGTGATTTTACTGTTTAAAATGGCCCCAAAGCGTAGTGCTGAAATGGTGTGTCCTCAGCACTTCAGTTAAGCACAAGAAGACTGTGATGTACCTTAGGGAGAAAATATGTGTATTAGATAAGCTTCATTTAGGCATGAGTTATAGTGCTGCGGCAGTGTGTTCAGTGTTAATGAATCAACAACATGTATTAAATAAGGTGTCTTTGAACAAAAAACACACATAAAACAAGTTATGTGTTGATCAGTTGTTGAAAATATTATGTGTGACCAGAGGCTTGTAGGAACCTAATGCTGTGTTTCACCTAGGAGCAATGATTCAGTATTTGCGAATTCAGTGTTTGCAGAGACTTTGTAGAACATAATTGCCATGAATACCAAGAATTGACTATAGTTTCATTTTTTACATTTTGATCTCTGATCCTTTGGGATGTGTGTGAATGATTTGTTGTATGGACCTAGTTTTATCTTTTTCCAAATGGCTAAACAGTTGTTCCACCACCATTTATTTATTTATTTATTTATAAAATCCATCTTTGTTCTAGTGATTTGAGATACCACCTTTATCATTACTAAGTTTCTATATGTATGTGGGTCTGATTTTGGACTCTATTTCGTGTTCTGTCTATTCGTGTGCTGCTACTGCTTTTTTTTTTTAACTTAAAAAAAAAATGTAAAGACTCAGGTCAGGAGAACTAGAAGCCCACGAGAGAAACCTAGGCAGGATCACAGTTCAAGGCAATCTGCATGTTTTAATTATAGAGGTTTTGTTTTATGTTCTAGTGTTTGGTAGGGCTAGTTCCCTCTCATAAGTATAGCCTATTTCACTGGCTAATACTTTCAGTCAGTGTTGAATAGTAGTGGTGATAGTGGGTATCCTTGCCTTGCATTTGATTTTAGTGGGTACATCCCTAGTGTTTCTTTATTAAATAAGATGCTGGCTTTAGGACTAAGGTATGTATTATTTTATCAAGTTAATGAATGATGCTTTAATTTTGATATAGTAAGACTACTAGAATTTTTAACTTAGTGCTGGGAAGGTCTAAGTAGACAGAGGAAATGAAGTTGAAGTGGAATGAAGTAAGAAGCAAGTGAGAAAGGAAAAGGCTTTGGAATGATCAATAAAACTGCTCAGTGGGAAAGAGGATGCTGTTTTTAATGGTAACACATTTCACCATTCACCTGGTTAATTAATCTAAGGCTGAATGTCTGCACAATAAGATAGTAGAAATAATTCTAGAAATATTGTATCCACTCTGCCTCTACTATATTCCTGGACTTTGCTGGCAGCTTGAGTGAATAAAATAGTTACTTATATGGTTGTAACCCTGAAAATTGATCTTTGCCTCATTTCTGAACTTCCAGTTTTTCCAGAAATCAAGTATGATTTTCAGCACTCCTTATAGCAATCGTTAATGTTTGTTGAGTGCCTTATATTACTCGTAAATGCCTTATATTAGAATATATATATATGTGCATATTTACACATGTACACACACACACACACACATACATTGTCTAGCTTCAAGTGAGATTTAATCCAGAGGGCTCAAATGATTTCATCAAGAGTCAGCCTTCTTTCTCTTGATCTTTCTGTTCTACTTTCTTCAGTGTTACCCTCATTCTCAGGGTCTACTTTTGGCAAAACAGCTTTAGATTTATGTCTTCACTTCCTCGTAGCTCCTGTACAAGTCCTTGGGGTTCATTCTGACCGGACTAGCCCCATCATATGCCCACGGTGGCGGGAGGGTTTGCTGCACCTGCTGGACCTGGATGGCACACTCCAGTCCTACTGGTGGGGATGCAGGCTCCTCCCAAAACACCTGGTCTGAGAATCTGGAGGGGTTTTCAAAAGAAATGGGGTATATTTACCAGAAGAAAGGAGGATTAAATGACGGTCAGGCAAAAAACAGCAACTGTTTGCTGCACTAACTGAGTAAAGTTTACTGGATGGACTTGAGTTTAATAGTGAATGAAAAAATTGTGGTATTTTGGAGAAAGGAAAGTGCCTGAATGAATTCTTTGGAAATAGACACCTTACTGCTTACTTTCTCCCCTGCTTTGGCAATAGCTTACTGTTTTTTTCCAGAACTGATTCCTGTAGCTTTATTGGATTCTATCATACTTGCTGGGAGGGAAATGACATCAGGTAAGTAGTGAATGTGAAAATAAGCAAAACAGTTCTGTTTTCCTGCAACTTTAGTCCTGCCTCCCAGACCTACTGCCAGAGATGAATAAAAGGCCTCCTCCCAGCTTTCCTCTTAACTTGAGGGGGTGAAGTGTGTCTTTCTTACATAACACAGAGAATATTTATCAAATGACATACTTGTACCACAGTACTGATTCTCTTTGTTAGTATCGTCTATAAAGTTACGACATGTATAAGTCTCTATCCTTCCTTTCTAAGCCTGCCAATACAAAAAAGTAATATTTCCTCTTGGAGCCTGAGGCTTTTTCCCTCCCTAGCTCTTATTTAAGGAGAATATGCAATTTAGATGTTTGAATAGGAATAGAGGAAGCAGCCAAAAACTTTTCAGTAGTCCAGTTAAAATACATAATAGCATGTGTTTAAAGTAAATCTTTGGAAGAAAGGTTGGAAAATCCTGGATAAAGTCATATAGTATGTACATCAAAGGCATGCCTTGCTAAGTAAAAGTGGGAGGAAGCAGTACATATCCTACCAGGGGGTCAGAGATTCCTACTTAGATGTTCCTCTGGCAACCTTGTTCCCATCTAGGTAGTTGAAGGGCTGAAAGAAATTTCCAGTCTTGTTTAATCTGCTGGCTTTTATCGAGTTAAATGCCATCACTTCTACAGCTTCACACATTTGCATAAACACTCTCCCTCAGAATTTATACAAAGGGTTATATTTTTTCCTTTGTTGGAAATATAAGAAAAAAACGTGCAAAGCTTGGAAGTCTATAGAGGATTCACCTCATTTTAATCGTAGACATGGACAAGGGGCAGTCTAACTTAAACATGTAGACTTTGGCACCAGGCCAACAAGAATTCTAACCAGGTTTTTCATGTTTTGGCTGTGTGTCCTTAGACAAGTTAATCTTTGTGGGCCTTACTTCTCTTACATATAAAAGTCATTCATTCATTCAACACATTTATTATTAATTACTCTTCTATGTGCTGGGGATGCATCAGTAAACAAAACAATGAAGGTCTCTTCCTTTCTGCAGCCTATATTCTAGTGGGGGGAGAAGCAAGAGAGAGAAATTATGTGTTAAAAATAGTAATTGCTGTAAGAAAAGAAAAAGCAGAGCAGGGTCTTAGAGAAATGGATTAGGGAGGAGAACAGGTGCAGAATTAGGGTAGTCAGGGTTGACATCATTGAGAAGGTGACGTTTGAGTGAAGTTTTAAATGAGGTTTTAAAATGCTCACTCTGGTTGCCACCTGGAGAGCAGACTATAGGGGGTTAAGGAAAAAAGCAGAGAGAATTGTTAGGAAGCTTTCATAGTAACCTAGGTGAGAGATGATGGTGACTTAGTTGTAGAAATGAAGATGGTGAAGAATGGTTGAATTCTGTATACATTTTGGAGGTTCAGCCAACAGGATTTTCTGATGGCTTAGATATGTTTTGTGAAACAAAAAAAGTAGCCTAGGCTTTTGGCCTGAAGAACTGGGTGGATGGAATTGTTATTAACTGACAAGAGGAAGACTTTGGGTAGAGCAAATTTTAGGGGGAAGATCAGGAGTTCAGTTCTGTATGTTGAGTTTGAGATGTCTGTTAGGCACCCACATAGGGAAAAAGACATACACCCATAGGGTGCTTGTGATGATTCAATATGGTGACTATAAATCATTTAGTACGGTACGTGACATAATTTTCTGTGTGAGATCAGAGAATATATTGCTACATGAAACAAGAATAAGAAGTTGCAACGGGGATATTCAGGGGCAAAGAGCTCATAGAATATAATAGCAGAACTTCTAAAAATAATAGATTGGAAGACTGAGGAAATATCCCAGAAAATAAAAGTCAGAGAGATGCAAAAATATTAGAGAAATATTAAAAATCATAGAGAATCCATTTAGGAGGTCTAACTCCTTTCTAATGGGACTTTCTGAGACACAGACCAAAGAAAACGAAAGGAAGAAATTATCAGTGAAACAAGACAAGAAAAATTTCCAGAACTGAAGGACAAGAGTTTCGAAAAGGAAAGTGCTCAGCACTATGAATGGTTGGAGGTGAGGGGGGCGGGGGAGAGACATATTACCAAGACATTTTAGAGCACCAGAGAGGAAAAACAAGTCACAAAGAAAGGAACAGAAGTTAGCAGAATGTCAGACTTTTCAAAAGTAACACAAGAAGCAAGTAGACAATGGAGCAATGCCTTTAAGGTTCTGAGGGAAAATGATTACAAACATAGATTTCTATGTCCAGCCAAATAATCAGTCAGTTATGAGGATAAAATAACAATATTTTCCAAATGCAGGGTCTCAAAAAATTTATCTCCTATACATCCTTTCTCAGAAAGCTATTGAAGGATCAAAAAGAGAGGTAAGACATGAAAGAGACATGAAAGAAAAAAGACGACATGAAACCCAGGAAAATGGGATATAACACTAGAGAGACATAAAGGAAATTCCTAGAATGATGATGAAATAAAGCAGGATGACAGCTGAGTAGCAGGTCTAGAGATGATCAGTAAGTACAGTTGGGGCAGGAGGATGTAAGATCCAGGGAAGATGTCTCTAAGAAGAAGATTGAACTGACATATGATGTGTTTGACTATTCTGAAGGAGTTTCATAGCTCTTTCAGAGAGTTAGGGAATAAACTGTTCCCAACTTAAAGGAGCTTACACTGTAGTATGGCGTACACACAAGTAAGTGGGTAATTACTGTATTCTGTGAAGGTTTGGAAAGCTTAGTACTCTGCTCCTAGACCACCCATAGTTGGAATGTAGGTTTAGAAATCTAGTATTTAGCTCCTTCAGCATCTGTAATTGAACTGTCAAACCAACAGCTTGGGGCTAACTGTTGGGTTAGCTGAAAAATCGTTCCACACTCTAGAAAAGAAAGTTTTTTCTTTTTTCTTTTTCAGGGGATAGGCAGGGGGAAACTACTGTTAGCTTAAAGAATTTAAAATATATGTATATATGTTTATTTTATTTATTTTAGTTTTGTATGTATGGCACTGTATATTTATAAAAATGTCTTGTTTTTATTTTTTATTATTATTATTATTTTTGGCTGCACCATGCAGCATGTGGGATCTTAGTTCCCCGACCAGGGATTGAACCCGCACCCCTTGCATTGGAAGCGAGGAGCCCTAACCACTGGACTGTCAGGGAAGTCCAAGAACGTCTTGTTTTTAAAATGAGTGTGGAATAGTGCAAGGGAAAAAACTTTCAGTTGTTAATTTAGGTATAGAAAGCAACTAAAATTTCTATATTATAATTAAATTATAATAAATTATAATTATTAAATTATAATCAATAAATTATAATTATTTTATCCTCCCAAGATGGCTTATACCCCATTGACTTATGCCAATAAGGTAATGTTTTCCCAATATAATAATGAACTTTTTTGTGTGTGGACTTCTTCACTCTAAAGTTATTTTGTAGTTGGAGATTGATTACAAGCAAATTCAAATTGCACTGTTCAAAGAATACTTCTTAATTAATTATAAACCTATTTGGCCTAGACTTTGCATTTTTCTTGGTACACTTTGGCCATAATAAAAAATGTAGCAGTTTTGTGTCACATCAATATTTCTCACATATAAATATGGAATGATATTTATGTCTTATCTAATTTCTCACTTGGTCAGTTAATATATATACTGTACAGATAAATGGAGCGAGTACATAAAGAAAAACTGCAAGGGGAGAAAAAGATAATCTAAATGAAGATTATCACTTTAAAGTTTTAGTATCATGTAAGATTTTATGGTAGTTAAATTCCTATAATAAATGGTTATCCTATAATATATGGTTTGGGAACATAAGTTAATTCACTGAACAAACACTGATAGAGCACCTGCCATATGTCAGGCTCTGTGCGAGGTCCTGAGAATACCGGGCAAGTTAGGACATTATTCCTGCCCTCTGATAATTCTTGGTCCCAAAGAAAGAAATTTAACTTATAAACAAGTAAATGTAATAAAATAGAGGGTTAGAAGTACGGTAAATGATATTTACCAAATGTATAAAGAGAGAAGGTCATCCCAAGAAAAGTATGGATTAAGAAGACAGACATGGAGAGGTAGTACTATCTGTGGAAATGGCAAACATTTTTATTTGTTTGTGGCATAGAGTAAGAGGAAGGGCTTGGGAAACACATGAGTGCCATCACGTAGAGCAGGGGTGCCATACTC
This sequence comes from Balaenoptera ricei, assembly GCF_028023285.1. Lineage (NCBI taxonomy): Eukaryota > Metazoa > Chordata > Mammalia > Artiodactyla > Balaenopteridae > Balaenoptera > Balaenoptera ricei. The sequence continues at coordinate 154,267,965 of NC_082640.1, forward strand.
AGAAATTTAATCACTTCCTCCTAGGACAGTGTTTCTCAAATTTGTGTGATCATAAGAATCACGTAGAAAGTTAAAGCAAAACAAAACAAAAAACCCCCTAAAGCTTACCCCAGACCTGGAAAATCAGCATCCTCAGAGGAGGGCTGGGAATCTGTTTTTAGCCAGTGCCCTGCTAGTTCTTACTGTAACCAATTTATTGAACAAGTCCAATTTATTAGATATAAGCAAGTATTGTTTCCCAAAATTTCTAGTCTAGGTGACTTCAAGCAAGAGCACACACCACAACTTTCCTGTGTGTGTGTGTGTGTGTGTGTGTAGGAGTATGCATGTATATATGTATGTATAACTTTGGGAAATATATTCTCCCAGTGCAGGCTAGAGCTGTGACTCAGACTCCTTGTGGTCCAACTCAGGGATACTGTGTTTTCAAGATCCAGGTCCTCTTTGGCAGCAGAATAAGTGAATAAGGGAATTAGAGGTTTTCAGGGTGGTTAGTGGAGGGCAGTGTTCTAAATCTTCTAGTTCTGCCAGATACTGGTGGTCTCTACCAGGGCTGTGATCTTAGTATAGATGATTATAGATGTCCAACTTCATTCATTCTGTCAGTGAGGACCCCCACAGAGAAGGGTAACCGTGGCTTCCTGCACTGGTCCGTGTTAGCGGTGTGTTCTTCACAGGGTAGGTGTACTCCCGGGCATCCCCTTTCCCCATCCTTCTTTTACTTCATGCTTCTGAACTTGGGGGCATTGGAACCGATAAAGCTCTCTTATGTGCCCCCCAAGGGCCCCAGTCCTTTTCTTACCAGGCAAGCTGTATTCTCTACAGTCCTTTTTTGGGGTTTGGGCTTTGGGCATGGACTACTCTAGCTAGTGCTCTTCTTTCAAGAATCTCCAGACAGGGACTTCCCTGGTGGCTCAGTGGTTAAGAATCTGCCTGCCAATGCAGGAGACCACGGGTTCGAGCCCTGGTCTGGGAAGATCCCACATGCCGCAGAGCAACTAAGCCCATGCACCACAACTACTGAGCCTGCACTCTAGAGCCCACGAGCCACAACTACTGAGCCCACGCACCACAACTACTGAAGCCCGATCGCGTAGAGCCCGTGCTTCGCAACAAGAGAAGCCACCGCAATGAGAAGCCCGCTCACTGCAACGAAGAGTAGCCCCCGCTCACTGCAACTAGAGAGAAAGTCCACGCGCAGCAGCAAAGACCAAACGCAGCCAAAAATAAATAAATAAATTAAAAAAAAAAAAAAAAAAAAGAATCTCCAGACAGTTAGCTACATATCTCTCTAGTTCAAGTGCTTACAGGTTCTGCAGCTCAGCAAGCAGCCCACTTGGAATCAAGCTGCCAGTCTCTCCTTGCAGACATCTTCGCCTCCCAGTCTCTATGACCAGTTCTCTTGAGGTGCCCGTGTAGTTTGATGATGCCACTCCCACGAGGCCAGACTTCCAGGCTCTCCCTTCCCTTGCCTTAGTTCTGTCTTTGGGAGGGTTGGTTAAATGCACCAGCTGGTTTTGCTACTCCTTAGCAAACCTTGGGGGAGAGATCTGGACATAATTTTCGGTGCTTTTCCTGATTTGGGCATTTACTGCCTCTTGCTCTCAGCTGTGGGCCCTTGTCACTGATTCAGGGACAGTAGGACAAATGCCACTTAATATCTTGTTAGATTATAATCAGGTAAGTTTAGGAAACGTTTTTGCAGAGGAATATATAATCAGATTTGATTTTATAGTGTTTAAAGTGTAATTTAAATAAAAGATCTCAAAGGAATTATATCTTTGCTGATTCTACCAGAATTGAATTTGTCTGCTTTAGGGTAAGAAACAAAGTAAATATACTCATGACTATGAATGTTTGTATAGTATCAACATCAGTAACTTCTGACAACTTAATTGTAGATATAAAGACATGGGTTCAGTGTATCTGGTGCTGCCAGAAGACCAAACTGGCACAACAGAAGAACTGGAATTCATTGATATTTCTTAGTTAACTTTCAGGTTTTTCAGTTTTATTATGTGGTACTTTCTGGATAAAGGGAGCTTAGACCACTAGGTGGTGCTTTATAACTAGAAAATACAAGTACTCCCTTACTACTACTAGGGTCAATCTAGCAAAGCAATGGCCAGTGAGAACAGCTGGTGCCAGTCCTAAGACACAGGTTTAAAATAAAAGAGAAAGGAAGAAAGGAAGAGATAATGATAAAAAGAGAAAAAGGAGTAGGAGGGCAAGAAGAGAGAAAAGGAGAAAGTAAACAGGTATATTGTGAAGGAGGTTGTCAAATACCATCAGTAATTACCTCAGGAAAGTGGCTCCTATGCCATTTGTTGCTGATTTATCAATATTTCCTTGTTTATTCATTTATTTGATATGCATTTAATGAGAGTCAGCTGAGGATACCATGGTAAACAAGACGTTCTCCCTACCCTCTGAGATTTTACAGGTAAAGGGAGCTTAAGATATCTGAACTTAAAATCTTGACCCTTTCTTTGTAGAGTATGTTAAATAATATGGAAAAGAATACTTTTAAATTTTAGTTTTGTTTGTTTCATATCCTCTATTTCAATCCCCTACCAGAGAAAACCTTTCCTAGAATTCAAAAAAGTATTCTTATTAAAATATTTGAAAATTAGCTCCTCTAGGGCTAGTAATTCAGGAATCCAGAGCATGCAGTTCATTATTTGGCTCTTATTAACGGGTATGCGGGGGTCGGGGTCTAAATGTGTTGAGTGAATGATAGGTTCAGATAGGGACCTCAGCAAGCCATCTCCTGATCAGAGTCTACAGCCTTCCTGGCTCTTTGTAGAATTCAGGCTTCTGATTTTGAACACTTTCCTGACAGCACCATACTTCCTCATCAACTATAGCACGCTGCTGCCGTTGCCTGTTTACAAGGCATTCTGTGTTTCTCCATAACAGTGAATTCTTTTATGGTAGAGTCTGTGTCTAATTTAATTCATTCATGTAATCCCAGTGTTTGGCAGGTGTGAGTGCTCAATAAATTTTGGTTGAAAGAATGAATAAATCTTATTACTTATATTGTACTTGGTAAAAGATAGCTTCCTAATAGGACACCTTTCTGAAAGAGTTAATTTTTGGATATACCAGGAAGACCTGCCTTTAACACTTTTCACATACATGAGAGAGTGTGTAGACAATTACTTTGAAGTATAAGATGAAGTACACTTTCAAAGATAACCAAATGATACACCAGTCATTAAGATAGAGATGGATTTGTAATGCCAATTCTGTAAATACAACTCTTAAATTTTAATGTTGGATTCTGTTGCTTGACCTTGGATAAATAGCCCACCTGTAGTTTTCTAATTTTTTTATTTCTAACATAATAGGGACTGATGGCACCTATTATTAACTACTTCAGGCTCTAGGACCTGCTGTGGACTTCATGTTACAAAGATGTACGTTGGAACTAAGTCGGGGTTGAGTATAGGAGTAAAAGATAGGAAGACGAATTTCACTGCGGGTGAATTCTACTGCCCCCAGAAGTCAATGTCAGTAGATCAACATCTATTTATTGAATGCCAGAGCTTTAACTCAAGAATACATATCACAAAATAGATGTATCATTATAGATCTCAAAATGCTTGCTATTTTATAAAGAACATGTTACAGAAAGCCTTCAAATAACAAATGCTTTTTAAACAGTTTTATTGAGATATAATTCACATATCATACAGTTCACCCTTTTAAGGGTAGATAATTCAGTATGTTTTTTTTAAGCATATTCACAGATTTGTGCAGCTGTCACCACTAACTCCAAAACATTTTCATCACCCCCCAAAGAAACCCCATACCTAGTAACAGTCACTCTCCATTTCCCCCTCCCCCAGCCCATGGTAATTACGTACCGTTTTCTGTCTCTATGGATTTTCTTATGCTGGAAATTTCATAAAGATGGAGTCATATAAGATATGGTCTTTGTGACTGGCTTCTTTCACTTATCATGATATTTTCAAAGTTTATCTGTGTTGTAGCATGTTATCAGCACTTCATTCCTTTTCATTGCCAAATAATATGCCATGGTATGAATAGACCTCATTTTGTTTATCCATTCATCAGTTGCTGGACATTTGATTTGTTTCCACTTTTTGGATATTATGAATAATGCAGTTATGAGCATTCACGTACAAGTTTTTGTGTAGACATGTGTTTTCCTTTCTCTTGGTTATATACCTAGGAGTAGAATTGCTGGGTCATATGGTAACTGTAAGTTTATCATTTTGAGGAGCTGCCAAACTGTTTTTTCAAAGTGGCTTTACCATTTTGCAATCTCATCAGCAGTGAATGAGGGTTCCAATTTCTCTATGTCTTTGCCAACCCTTGTCTTTTTATTTTTTTTAATTTTAATTACCACCATCCTAGTAGTGGGTGCGAAGTGGTATCTCACCGTTTAGTTTTTTTTAAAAAATTAATTAATTAATTAATTTTGGTTGCATTGGGTCTTCGTTGCTGCATGCGGGCTTTTCTCTAGTTGTGGTGAGCAGGGGTTACTCTTCGTTGCGGTGTGCGGGCTTCTCATTGTGGTGGCTTCTCTTGTTGTGGAGCATGGACTCTAGGCACACGAGCTTAGTAGTTGTGGCTTGCGGGCTCTAGAGTGCAGGCTCAGTAGTTGTGGCACACAGGCTTAGTTGCTCCGTAGCATGTGGGATCTTCCTGGACCAGGGCTCAAACCCGTGTCTCCTGCATTGGCAGGTGGATTCTTAACCACTGTGCCACCAGGGAAGCCCTCTCACTGTGGTTTTGATTTGTGTTTCCCTAACTGCTAAAGATACGGAGAACCTTTTCATGTGCTCATTAACCATTTGTGTATCTTCTTTGGAGAAATGTCTATTGAAATCCTTTGCATGTTTTAAATTGGACTGTTTGTCTTTTTGTTATTGAATTGTAAAAGCTCATTATATATTCTGGATATAAATCCCGTATCAGATACTTGATTTTCAGATATTTTCTCCCATTATGTCTCTTCACTTTCTTGCTTCTTTGAAGCAAGGTGGTTTAGATTTACCACCATAGAAGGTGGTATAGATTTATTGCAGTGTGTTTACTTGTTATATCAGGTAGGTTGCCATGAAGGGGATGAACAAGGTGTTGACAGTTGTCTTATATTGATACCCAAGGCTGTTCCCTAAATCAGTATGGAACGCAATTATAGGAAGCCAAAAAAGAGCTGAACTACTAAGAGTGAAACATAATGTCTTCTAGCATATAACATACCCTCTTCCTGCTGTCTTTGTCTTATCCTAGTTACAAACTAGTAGAGAAATGCTAGGGGTTGGGATAGTGAGAAGAGAATAGTTGTTTCCCTCTTTTGTGGTTCAGTCAATGTATGTTTTTAGAGATATAGCTAAAAACAAAACAAAAACCAATAAAGGGCCAACTGGTTCCAGCAGGGATGGCAGTAGTTCTACTTTAGTCAAATCACTATCAGAGAAATGTCCTCACAATTGATCATAGCGCTACAAGCTGTTGTCTTTCTTTGACTTTAGATAGAGTGAGAGTTGCCCTTTGGCTACAAAACTTCTAATTTAGATGGTGGAGAAAATGGAGGGTCTCTGTCGTGTTTTTCTATTAGTAATTGGGCAAGTGGACTGCTCTGATGAACGTGGAGTGACACACTGAGATGGTTGTGATCACTTGCCCATCTTTTTGGCCAGTCTTTCCCAGTGGTCCATTCGAGAACATCTTGGTCCCCTTACCACACCTTCAGCTTGATATCAAAGTGCAGTGGTAATAATGAAGATATATATATTTTTAAAATAAATTTATTATTATTTTTTATTTATTATTGGCTTCTTTGGTTCTTCGTTGCTGTGCACGGCTTTCTCTAGTTGCCGTGAGCGGGGGCTACTCTTTGGTGCAGTGCGTGGGCTTCTCATTGCGGTGGCTTCTCTTGTTGCAGAGCACAGGCCCTAGGCACGTGGGCTTCAGTATTTGTGGCACGCGGGCTCAGTAGTTGTGGCTCGCGGGCTCTAGAGTGCAGGCTCAGTAGTTGTGCGTGGGCTTAGTTGCTCTGCAGCATGTGGGATCTTCCCGGGCCAGGGCTCGAACCCTTGTCCCCTGCATTGGCAGGAGGATTCTTAACCACTGTGCCACCAGGGAAGCCCAGTGAAGATATTTTAAAAGTTGACTGAGATAAACTTAAAAATGGTCATATGTGGCAAATGATAGGCACAGATGAGTGATTTTTTTTTTTCTTTTTTGCATTGAGTGTTTGAAATAGAATACTAAGAGCCTTCTGAGAATGATGTTCAATGTCCCGAATTTTTTTCCTGGAATGGCCTATTAAAACCATTATGGATTCTTTTTTTTTTTTTCTTTTTGAATTTATTTATTTTTTATACAGCAGGTTATTATGGATTTTTGACCAAGACTTCTCAGCTGTATTATGTGAAAAGGTTTGGGTTTTGTAAAGTAGCTTGGCATGTGCTACAGTGCTTTTTAATTTTTTTAAATTTTAATATTTTACAATATGAGCGGGAATTTCAGACTATAGGTGACACTTGTTTATGTGAACAGTTCCCCAAACTTTGCTTTCTAAAGTGTAACTGTTAAATCTTTTGGAATAACAGTACAGTTGTCTCTTTAGAAAGATCCTTTACATTGATGTCTTATGACTGGCTTAAGTTCTTCTGGCACATTCTCTCCTGATTCCCCTCTACCCCCAGAAAGATATTTTGGATCTTCTTAATCTGTGCCTTGTTCAGAAAGAAGAGGTGAGTCAGATAAATTTTCTAACACTAACATTTTTGGGGGAGGTTGCACCATATAGTTTTGAATCCAGAATGTCATTAACTGTCACTTTTGCTCTTTTGGGCTGGTGGACAAATTTGTAATCAAATATACTGCATAATGGTGACATAATTGAAGGTGTAGGTTTATCCTTAAGAACACAGCCCCCAAAACACTTGTGTTCAGTATGTAATGTCTAAGGTGGTTGTGAAACTCTTTGCTGTCAAATAGCGGGGACTTCTCCATCAATTTGCGTATGGTTTGCTTTGTAGATGACACTGTCTTTGAGTAGAAAACAGTTGACACTTCCATGTCCCATTGGCATTTCTGGTTAAGTGTAGCTCAAATACTATTATGTTAAACTTTCGTGCCTGATAATGTGCTCTTCCAGACTAAGGAGTCAGCACTCTGTGACCCTAGAGGAATAGTCTCATTTGACAATTTCAGTACCACCTAAGATTTTATCTAGTGTGTGATCTAGTGACTGTTATATTGGAGTCTAGGGAGATAATTGATAACCTTGGTCCTGGGTTCCAGGGGATAGGATATCTGTCATAGAAGAAAGGCAATGATTAAAGGAGCAATATTTATTGTTGTTGATCAGCTCTGACTGTGAAACATTTAAGGCATTTGGGCTCTAATTTGAAAGATTAGTTGAAAAATAATTATTTAGCACTTATTCTGCGCCTATTACTTTGTTAGGTACTGGGAAGTTAGAGACATAATTCCTGATCCTGAGGTACTTACATTTGGGGGAAGATAGGCAAACAGGTAGATACTTAAAAAAAAAAAATACATTGAGGTAAGGACTTTACTCTTTTTTTTTTCTCCCCAATGTGGAAGCATACACGAAGGGGGATTAACAAATACATCAGCTGTGGAAAAAATTATTTTTTTAAAGGCAAGAATAAAATAAATGCACAATTCAGAATATTGATGATCATTGGGAGGGAGGCAGAAAGATGGGATCCAGGAGGAGCCCATGTATAACTTCATTGGGATTGGGACTATTCTAATTCATAAATTGGGTGATGGGTTCATAGGTATCTATTTTTATCATTACACTTCATAACCTATATAACATACATATTCTTCTGTATCTATTAAATGCTACATAATTTTAAAAAATCAAGATATTTCAGTAAACATTTCCCAGTCTTAATTTATTACAAGCATTTACTTAGGATAAATTGGAGAAAAACTGAACTCAGCCAAACTTTCTCTGTCTGTTTAGTATCTATTCACCCATCCATCTGTTTTTTTACTTTACTTAATTTTTTGAAATATAATAAAAATAATGTAGAAGTTTTTTAACATGACTTGAATGCCCTGTTTCTGTGCTCCCTAAGGTTCCATGTACTCCCTGTAGAAAACAGTTTATAGGTCAAAAGGATTCTGTCTGGACTGGCCAGCCAGACATTTAAGTATTCATTACCTCTGTGTGTGTGTGTGTGTGTGTGTGTGTGTGTGTGTGTATTTAATGATGTTTGTGCATGGCTTAGCTAGGGATTTTGAAATATTTGTAGGGTTTTCCTATTTGCTGGGTTGTTTTAGAATTGAGAGCCATCAGCAGAAAAAAAACAAGGAAGAATACTATTTCTTCTTTCATCTATGTCCCATATTATACAAGTGTTCACTGAAAGTAGCACCAATTTTCTGGGAAAGGTCATGTCTGAGACTTTTCTCACCCTTTACCCCTACTCTCCAATTCATGTTTCCCTTTTACAATGTGGTCATGTGCTTGCTCAAGTCTGGCTTATGAACCGTGTAGAATATTTGTGCAGTTTTGTTTTTTAAGCCCTACACTGTGCACATGATGCATTATTTAATTTGGAATGGGCTCTGAGTTTAGTCACACGTGCTTCTTGTGGTGTTTATCTTGGAATCCACAAGTGGGAGGGAAGTATTTTTGCATTTTATACATCTGGACGTTGTTCATGATCCTCTTGTGACTTGGAAATTCTCTGTGGGGCAAAATCCAAAGAACAGTATTAAAAATAACATGGAGTTATAATGACATCTGAGTAAAAACCCTTGAGAATACTGTTCTGATCCGGCAGAGTTTGATATTGATGGTGAACTTTTTCAGTTGCCTGCTTCACTGTTGGCCTGAGTAGTTTGCTGGGATTATGGTTACCTGACACCCTTGCATGTAGGCTAATGCGCTGCCAGACTTTCTGAAAGTCTACAGCAGATTTAGCCTTTTGGGAGGGGAAGATTTTGCCTTGATTTTGCATGGGGTAAGACAGGTGAAGTAAATTCTGTTTATTGCTTCTGTGCCTTTGCCACTCTCTTGCTCCACAGGCATCTTAAGATGCGGATGACCTGTGAGGATCTTTCCAGTCATTCCCTTGATCCTGATTCATTCCATCTAGTTTAGAGCTAAAGGTTGATCCTGAGAACACCTCAGGGGCTGTGTCAGGACTGGGAGCGGGGCGGGGCAGGGGCGCTAGTAACCTTATCTTTCCCCTGATTACGCATGAGAAGTTGTTTTCAACAGGATTGGACAGGTATAGTACAGTACCTCCTCTTTTTGGCTAGGGTTCTGCTAGAATGGAAAAAGTGAGAGGGGATGTACCGAAGCCTTGCAGCTCTTTGAGTGAGTTTGCATATGGACAGTATTGCTTTTTGGCTCCAATCTAGTTTTCTTTCATTCCCATGTCTCATCTTTTATGCAGCTGCAGAGAGCAGGCTGGGAAAGCAGAATGAAAGCTTCAAACAGATTTGCACTTGAATAAAAGAAAGAGTGATTTCTCTTGGTCAGAGTACAGACCTGACTGAGGAGGAAGTTGTTTGCTTTTTCACTTTCTGAGTAAGGACTGTTTGCTTTTTTCCCTTCAAATGTAATAAAGAGGGGAAAAAGCTAATAAGTTGGACCTGCTAGTTAAAATTCATATAGAATTTTCAAATGTGCTTAATAAGGTTTATCATATGATTATAAAAGAAGTAAATAGTTGGAGGGCAAAGGTCAAACTTTGGTTGAGGTTTTAGAATGAGTTGAATATGAAGTGGTTTGAGTGCTTGGATAAGACTACTCAAGTAGGAGCTGTTTCTCTTTGCTGGTTTCTTTGGCCTTTACTTTGGGAACTTTTTCCCCTTTACTTTCGTAATGCATTTTGCAACTTTCAGTTAAAAAAAAAATCCAAAAGAGTTCAAGCTTTTAGCATATAAACACATCCTGGTCCTATGATGGGAATCACAACATAGCCGAGAATGGCTTGACTTCAGCTGGAGAGAGGTTAATAGTAGTAGCTCCAAGGGTTGATACCAAGATCATGCTTGTTTAACGTTTTAATGACTCCAAAAGGAAATGGTGAAATCTGCTGATGACACCAAATTGTTTTTGCTGATCCAAACAGGGATTTCTGGGAAGCTTCTTCACAGTATTTGGAAGAGTGGAAGAATTGGGCAATGTGGTAGCAGACACACCAAACTTGAAGTGAAGGTTTATGTAGCAGGAGTAATGTCAATACATTGAAGTTATGAAGCCTGCCAAGTCCTCCAAGAGGAAGACTGTGGGGTCCCTATAAAGGAGTTGGCTTTGATTCCTCTCATGAAAGAAGATTTAGGACAAAGAACATTTTGGTATATAGAAAATGAAAACTCCTATGGTAATAGTTGTAATTATAAAGTATAGTGATTTAAAGATATGGTATCTGAGTTTCTTTCTTTGCTAATGCCAGCAGTACTATATCCAAATAAGTGCTGTTTCCCTCAAAATAGCCATGGAAGATTGTATACTCATTTTATGCACGCTCCTCTTTTGGGGAATAGCTCCTAGTACATTCTTTTGACTATTTTCTGTGGTGGAAGGTCTTCATTTTTTAGGTTATTTTCGATTTTTTTAAAAAATTAATTAATTAATTTTTGGCTGCATTGGGTCTTTGTTGCTGCACGCGGGCTTCTCAGTGTGGTGGCTTCTCTTGTTGCAGAGCACGGGCACTAGGTGCGTGGGCCTCAGTAGTTGTAGCACACGGGCTCAGTAGTGTGGCTCGCAGGTTCTAGAGCACAGGCTCAGTAGCTGTGGCGCACGGGCTTAGTTGCTCCATGGCATGTGGGATCTTCCCAGACGAGGGCTTGAACCCATGTCCCCTGCATTGGCAGGCGGATTCTTAACCGCTGCGCCACCAGGGAAGCCCCTATTTTCGATTTTTGATATAGCTAATGGTCATTTAGAAACAAGTGAATAAGATGAATGATCAAACTAGATAAATTTAAAATATAAATTATAGTAGTGAAACTAATTTTTTTTTGATTGCTTCAAAATTTTCTGGAGGACTTCCAGAATCATATGTGAAATGATTACCACAATCAAGTTAATTAACACACTCATCGTCTCACATAGTTATTATATTTTTCTGTGTGTTGAGAACACCTAAGATTTACTTTCCTAGCAAATTTCAAGTATACAATACCATATCATTAACTATAGTCATCATGCTGTACATTAGATCCCCAGAACTCATTCATCTTATAACTGAAGGTTGTACCCTTTGATGAGCATCTCTCCATTTTCCCCACCTAGCCCTGACTAACCACTATTCTACTCTCTGTGAGTCTGACTTTTTTATATTCCACATATGAGTGAGATCATACAGTATTTATCTTTCTCTATCTGGCATGTTTCACTTAGCCCAATGTCCTCCAGTTTCATCCATGTTGTTGCAAATGGCAGGCTTCCCTTTAGAATAAGTTCTTGGTTGATTTATTTCACAAATGTTACTCATTTAGATAGGTAAGTGGTAGAGTCTTGTTAAAATACTTGTTTCACTATATTATAGATACACCATGTTTATAAGTGACCTTTTCTTTTTAAAACTGGTAGAGCTCTATGTCCCCCAAGTGTACTCTTAGGGAGGAATCAGGAGGTTGTATAGTAACTGGAGATTCATTTAATGCATTGATATTTTCTCACTAAAACCTCCATCTGTGTAATGAAAAAGACCCTGTGGGTTAATAAATAAGATAGTCACTGTTACAGTACAGGAGCTGTGGGCTGGCCATCTACATCCATCCATCCATCTATCCATCCATCCATCTATCCGTCCATTTACTTGAGAAGAATAAAGACACAGCCCCTTACCTCAAGATTTCTTTTTCTGCCATGCCAGTATATCCATGTGAAACAAACAGCAGTCAGTTGCACCCGTGTCAGTGGAGTAAGTCAGTGGTTTTCAGACTTTATCTATGGAAACTGTATTTGGATTAAACGAGGGCAGGATGGGAATGCTGTTGAATTTTTGTCTTCTCTTTTCCCCCTTGATGAGAATCTGTGGAGTAACTTTTGAAAAGCACTGGTACAGAGAATAAGTTATTTGGAAGGTCAGAAAAGAGTTTGTGTACTAAAAGCAGCTAGGGAGGCTTACTTCATTTCTTCCTTACTCTTCTAAGATTATTATTGTTTTTTAAAATTTATTTATTTTATTTATTATTTTTGGCTGCGTTGGGTCTTCATTGCTGTGCGCGGGCTTTCTCTAGTTGCAGTGAGCGGGGACTACTCTTCGTTGTGGTGCGCGGGCTGCTCATTGCGGTGGCTTCTCTTGTTGCAGAGCACGGGCTCTAGGCACACGGGCTCAGTAGTTGTGGCATACGGGCTTAGTTGCTCCGCGGCATGTGGGATCTTCCTGGACCAGGGCTCAAACCCATGTCGCCTGCATTGGCAGGTAGATTCTTAACCACTGCGCCACCAGGGAAGCTCTCTTCTAAGATTATTAAAATTAAGAATTTCCACTTATCAGTCTTATGCTTCCCTATCTTGAAAGTCAGTAAAACACAAAATCCACCCACATATTTAAATTTATGACAGAGTTTTGCCTTCATAGTTCTCTGTGTTTAAACTCATAAAATAGAAGTCAGGAGAACTTCTAATCTAAAAGCAGATGGATAGCCCAAGAAGAAAATGTCTTAAAGCTCCACAGTCCTAAGTGCTGGGCCCCAGACTGGCTGTGTCAAATTTGACAAAGCTTTCGAATTTCAGCTCAGACATATTGAATCAGAATCTCTGGAATAGAGCCCAGGTATTTTAACAAGTTCTTCTTTGCATAAAAATAACACCTCCTAAAAAATAGATGTATACAAAAAAAGCTTAAAGATAGAATGATGCTAAAATGTATTGAAATAAAGCATGATATGGAGTTTGTCCTATGGAGTTCTGATGACTGAAGTCTGATTAATCATTATTTGAACCTACCAATAGTAATAGAAAGCTTGATATCATGGTTAAGAGATGGGTTCTGGACCTAGAATGTCTGGATTCAAATCATAGTTTGGTCACTTACTAGTTGTGTTACCTTGGGCAAAGTTTTAATAACTTCTCTGTGCCTCAATTTCCTTATCTGTAAAATGGAGATAAAACTAATGACACCTCAAAGGATTATTGTGAAGATTACGTGAAATATTGAGTGAAAAGCACTTAAAACACTATTTAGCACACAGTAAGCCCTCAGTCAAACTTTACTACTATTATTACTTGTTCTTCTAATTACAGAAGTAAGTATTTGGTCCCTACTGTGATTTCTTCTTATAATGAGTTCAGGCCTACTAAAGAAGAAAGTGAAAAGAAAGCAGGAAAAATGATTGCTCAGATATGAGTGTGTGTGTGTATGTGTGTGTGTGTGTAGGTAGGTAGGCATTTACACTAAGTATATTGTATAAAAATATATAATGGGGAAAAAAAGCACACCCTCTTTAATTTCTTCGGAATAGGATTTTAAAGTAACAGATTCTACATTTACTACATTTTGCATTTCTGCCCCACTCTGATAAAATGAGCAAAAGTGATGTGATCCTAACAGACACAGTAGATGGCGCTTTAGACTTAGTTTTTAAAGAAACTGGCACTAGAAGGAAAAAGTAAAGCACATTTTAATGGGCTTTAAAAAATTTTTCACCACCAAGGCAAATTTCATCTTAGAGTATGTGCCTTTAAGAAGAAAGAATTTTTTTTTTTGACAAAGCTGGATAATAATTTTAGCAAAAATAAATCTCCCAGTTGCTATGTTTGTGCCAGGTTTGTCACTTGGAAAATGTTAGTTGTGTTTTAAGCCACAAACATATAAGGAAGTTATTTTCTTTCAAAACATTGCCTTATTTTTGAGATTGTCCCCCCCTCCCCACCCTGTCTCTGTATTTAATATTTCTTTTCCTAGTTTTTTTTGGGCCCTTTATTATTATTAATTTATTTATTTAATAAAAATGTGGTCATAAAATTACTTTGAATCACATCCATTTGTAATGTAGTCATATTTAAAAATTCAGCTATATTCATTCTAATAGGCCTGAAAGTGTAGGTCTCCATTAAAAGATAATTATAGTACTTTTGTTACTACCATACTATGCTTTATGTACTTGATCTTACTTAATCCTAGCAATAACTCTATGAGGATTGTTATTCTCTTTTTTTTTAGATAAATAAACTGTCTCAGAGATGTTTAGTAACTTGCCGAGCTCACATACTTAGTGGTAGAAGTAGTAGCTGCTTCAAGAGGTTCATCGGTGCACTATAGGTGTATTTTTTGAGCAACTACTGTGTGTCAGGCTTGCTAAGTACTGGGCATAGTATAGTGACCAACACTGACTGGGGCCTTTCCCTTATGGACCTTGCAGATTGTTAGATATTTGATAGCATCTCTTTGAAGTCTACAAGATGGGGAATAGTTCATGGAGATGCAAAAATGTACATCAGAGTCACTGTGATTTTTAGGTAGATCAGGGAGCCCTTTTACCAAAGAGAAAGACTCATACCTAGCTTGAATGTATTGCTATTTTAAAATACTTATTTAGGTATACTCATTCTAGCCAAGGGAAGAGCAAGACCTCTCTTCTCTCTCCAACTCTTTACAGTTAAACCATAAAATCGACAATAAAAAGCAACATAAGCTAAACTGTCTTCCAGATAAGGATCAGGAAGAGTAAGGAAAATGCGAGTGTACTAGAATGTCAAAATTTTCCATTGGTTAAATGGTATTAAAATGTATAAAGCAAGAAAATGTCAGTGAGAGTCTGAGAGAATAATGTAGTTTGTGCACAGTAAGACCATGGTAACTTCTAGATGGTTTCACTTATACCATTTCGTGAAACCTTTTGATGTACAACCAGGCTAGTGATACCCTAAATTGCTAAGTACCCCTTCCACCTGGGACATTTAACATTTTTCTTTTAATTGATTTCTTTTTCCAAAAGTTTCACTCTATTATTTTCACATATGATCCCAAACTCCTATGCTAGAAAAAAGTATGTAGTTGATGAGGAAACATAGACCAAGAGTTTTAAATTGAGGCCCATACCTGGGCTTCAGTAAGTCTTCAGAACTCCTGAAATTGTATAACATTTTTTGTGTAAGTACTTAGGAACATTACTCTGGGAAGAAACTCCATAGCCTTCACAAGATACTTAAAGAGTTCTATGACCCTTAAAAAGTTAAGGATTATTATAATTAGGACTCTACCCAAAGGAGTCTGCTAGATTCACTGCAGTTCAGAGTGATGAAAAGAGAAGTATCTTCCCAAATAGCATCTTGGAGAAGGAAGGGCTGTTTTGTTCCTTTAGGGATAGTAGTTTTGAGAGTCTGAGTGAATTTGGGATTTGAAGGTATGTGTTTAACTGTGGAGTTTTGGAACTCTCAACTCTCAGTAGGGTATCTTGATTTCAGTGGAGGGATACCTTTCAGGGAATTTGAAAATGCTTCTTTCTAATATAGTCTTTTAGTCAAATGAATGGTTATTTTTAGAAAATGAAATAGAAAGGGAATAGGAGTGGGAAAAGAGTTGTTAGATCTTCTCAGTGGAATAAATAACTGAAGAAATTAATTCCTAAATCTTAAATTTTATCACAGGTGAAAGAAGTTCCTTTAGATCAGATAAAAGTCTCTGGTATAAGTTGTTTGATAATACAATTTGATTTTTTTTTTTGATACACGTTTAAGGGGGTAGGAGATGTGTATATTTCTTCTCTCTTTTTTTTTTAAATATAATAATTAATTTTATTTATTTTTGGCTGCATTGGGTCTTCGTTGCTAGGCGTGGGCTTTCTCTAGTTGCGGTGAGCGGGGGCTACTCTTCATTGCGGTGCGTGGGCTTCTCATTGTGGTGGCTTCTCTTGTTGCGGAGCACGGGCTCTAGGCGCATGGGCTTCAGTAGTTGTGGCTCGCAGGCTCTAGAGCACAGGCTCAGTAGTTGTGGCACACGGGCTTTGTTGCTCTGCGGCATGTGGGATCTTCCCGGACCAGGGATCGAACCTGTGTCCCCTGCATTGGCAGGCAGATTCTTATCCGCTGTGCCACCTGGGAAGCCCCCTATTTCTTCTCTCTTCCCTATCACCTCTCTTGTCCTAACCTTTGTGTATACTTTGCTGAAGAGCAGGTAGTTGTAACTTACAGTTATGTATTTCTGATTAAACTCTTACCTGTGGTTCCAGATAGATGAATCAAGAAGTAAAATTAGGGCTTCCCTGGTGGCGCAGTGGTTGAGAATCTGCCTGCTAATGCAGGGGACACGGGTTCGAGCCCTGGTCTGGGAGGATCCCACATGCCGCGGAGCAGCTGGACCCGTGGGCCACAACTACTGAGCCTGCGAGTCTGGAGCCTGTGCCCCGCAACGAGAGGGGCCGCGATAGTGAAAAGGCCCGCGCACCGCAATGAAGAGCGGTCCCCGCACCGCGATGAAGAGTGGCCCCCGCTTGCCGCAACTAGAGAAAGCCCTCGCACGAACCGAAGACCCAAACACAAACAAAAATAAATAAATAAATAATAAAGTAGCTATTAAAAAAAAAAAAAAAAAAAAAAAAAAAAGAAGTAAAATTAGATTTCTTAATTTGATATATTTAAGTCTTTTATTTTGATCTAATAATTTTTTGATCAGTGATCTTTTAATTCTAGTACAGTCATGTATAATAATAGTACCTATCAAATAGGGTATGGTGAAGATTAGACTAAATTATAAATGTAGTGCTTAGTGTAGTATCTGGGATTTAACAAATGCTTAACAAGTATTAGCTATTGCCATCTTCGCCATCATCATTATCATCATCAGTAGTAGTAACATATGTATTATATATCCCCATGACTGAATATACAGCATAAAATCACCCAAAGACAAAAAGCCTCTTGTTTAAGGGAACACATTATCTCAATAGTTAAGAGAGAGTTTCCTGTAAGGCATGTTTATCTTTCATTCATGGATATGGTAATATGGATAGCTCTTTTGATGTGAGAAAAATAATGTCGTTAAATCGATTGTAAGTTTCATGAGGGCAAGGACTGTGTTTTATTTGCCTGTATCCTTAACTCTCATTTTATTGTCTGGCCCATGGTTGGTGTTCCATTAATTATTTGTCTTTATCTATGTTTTCTTTGTTTTTCCTTTAGTTTCCAAAAATACTTGCTGTTTCCATATTCAGAATTCCTTATGAAAGAGTCACATTAGTATTGTGACTTTTAGAATTATTGATTAATATACAGATCTTTTTTGGAACGAGGATGGTTTTTTTTTTATTTTTTTTATTTTTGGCTGTGTTGGGTCTTCGTTTCTGTGCCAGGGCTTTCTCTAGTTGTGGCGAGCGAGGGCCTCTCTTCATCGCTCTGTGCGGGCCTCTCACTGTCGCGGCCTCTCTTGTTGTGGAGCACAGGCTCCAGATGCGCAGGCTCAGTAGTTGTGGCTCATGGGCCTAGTTGCTCCGCGGCATGTGGGATCTTCCCAGACCAGGGCTCGAACCCGTGTCCCCTGCATTGGCAGGCAGATTCTCAACCACTGCGTCACCAGGGAAGCCCACGAGGATGTTTTGTTTGAAGCAAATTACTTGGGAAACAAGGCTTAACTCAACTTAAGAACATTCAGGCTTAAGACTTTTTGTACAAAGGCAAATATTTGGTCTTAAACAAAAAACTTTATCTTCATTTGTGTATGTATCAGGCAGTCACTGATGTTTAACACTTAAGTTACCTAGTGTACTGGTGTATATATAAAAATGGAAAAACCTACTGCCTGGAGAACAATGTCTTCAATAAGATATTTAAGAAACACTCTTTACTCTCCTATTTTAGAGAACTTTACATAGCGCAGCAAACATTTACGACTACAGGAAACATGATATTTTTCAGAAATGAATACTGGGACTTCCCTGGTGGTCCAGTGGTTAAGACTCTGCTCTTCCAATGCAGGGGGTGTGGATTCGATCCCTAGTCAGGGAACTAAGATCCCTCATGCCGCAGGGTGGCCAAAAACTTAAAAAAAAAAAAAAAAAAATGGAATGAATACTGATCATAAATAAGTATGGCCACTGTGACAAAATTAGGTAAATAGTTCTTTCTGTTAAGGAAAAGCTCTGTCTTTTGGAGATGTATTTAGATTAAGTGCTAAATTGGACATATATGTTAGTATTCCCACTGTATACTAGAGTCTAGCTATACATAGGCTCAGAGTAATTTGTTGTAGTTTACAGGAACATTGTAGATATGACCCTTTTGAAAAACAGACTCTCATGAGGCTTGGTTGGTTCTAGAATCACGCAAGGTTGAGTTCTGGTTAGGGGACATTTTACTTCTTTGGTCATAGCAATGTTGTCTCCCTATTGCCTACAAATAGGCAATGAACTCTGGATACCTTCTGGGACAGAGTAGAAAAAGTACGTATCTCTTGTAACAGGAATTGGGGTCTGGAGATAAGTGATATTTAACATGCAGTGTTATAATATTTTGTTCTGGTAGCAAATTTGCCTACAGTAAATTTGCCTAGTTGGTAGCCTGTGGTTTGGTATCCATTGAAATATACTATTACTCATTTGGTCTGGAGTTGAGTGAGGTTTGTAATAACAATATCAGTGTGTTATCAGAGGGCTTTTGTTCTTTTTCTTTCTTCTATGGTAGTGTGCTATTATTGTTAAATGAAATTTTAATGAACATCTTTAGAAGAATAGAAATTGAAAAATTACTTATTAACTAACTTCAGCCTTTAATGTAGCATCCTTTTTTTCCCCCTAAAGCTTATTGTCCTCTTGGTTTAAAAGGTTTAGACAGAGAGGAGTAAGAATGGTCAAAAGTTTTGAAATTGGAAAGCTGAAAGCTGTTTCCTCTTGATCATGTGATCGCAGGAGTCACAAAAGAGCGGGCCTCTTTATCAATAGGTGAGAGTTCAAGCCTATCTGAATTTAGAATATTAAATTATATTTTAACCATAGTAGCATTGTTTTAAACTAATGTAAGTCATAATTGACTTTATACCACTCTGTTGTTTTATGAGGTGATCTCATGTAGCTGCAAAGTTGTTTATAGTTAACCCTGAAGGTACCTCATTCTCATAAGGGCACCTTCTATAGCTTGGTGTTTATTTGCAAAATAAACCACATTTTTCCCCTTGTCTTATTAAAATGATGGAACCATTTTGTAGCGTATGGAAACATTTCTGCACCTCATGTTCTTTTGAGCAAATAATCCCATGTGATTTACAAATGTTGGTAAAAGCAATAGGTATTTACAAACGCTATTAGAATGGTAAAACTAATATATAGGTATTAAAAACAAGTTCTTCATTAGGATAAATGAAGACCAGAATGAATAAAATATTAGTCACTCTTTCCAGTGTTTTAATTCCAGAATGACTTTAATTTTTTTGCTACTTTAATTTTTGTTGATACTATAATACCAGTAGCATTACAAAAGATTCAACAGTCCTCTCGATAGGTAACCAAATATTGCCCAAACCAAAGGTAGAAAGTTCTCCCTGGCTTCATTTATAGAGAAAATGATACCTGGACGTTTAAAAAAAGTTGTCCAAACTCTTGAAAGTATCATTGTCAAAACAAAATGCATACCTGGTTGAGATTTTAAGCATATGAAGTCTATGCATGGAAGAATGAATGAAGTATTTCTGTAATATTAACGAATGATCAGATATATTGGGAGAAATAATATTAAACCTTGCCCTATATTCTGACTGTATATGAACAGAGCCAGAGCACTTGTAAAAAATAGTAACATATCACTGCAATAAGGTATGGTCTAAACTTGTTCCTAAATGACATCTTGAAGTTTGGCCTTGTCCAAAAACATTTTTTGAGGAAGGACCGATGGTATAGCTGCTGTCTTCAAGGAAAAAGAAAAAGCGACATCACAGCCTTATATTAAACTTCATGAGGTGAGGTAAAGGTGTCCTGTGAAAAATTTTTAAGAAGGAAGAGCAGGAGGTAGAAGAAGGAAAGGAGCTTTTCAAGAAATAGAAATAGTTTAAGATATTAGGGTATCTAATATTGTCAGGAACACTGCATGTAATGAGATTTTTGGCAGAGTGCGACTTCAGAGTTCTCTGAGGATTCTAAAAGCAAAAATTGTTTTTTCAACACAAAACTATTTCTGAATCAGATGTTCTTTGGCATCCTAAACTGAGTGTCTGCAATTACATCAGCTGTTTGTGAGACTTCATTAATTCAGTGCATATTCTAGACACGTCTACTATAGGATACAATGCTGAGCATTTCAGAAAGAACAAGAGGATTATGATATTGTTTCTGTCTCAGAGAGCTTATTATCTAGTGAGGGAGAGAACATACATATGCAAACATCTACAGAACAAAGCAGAATGAACCATCCAAGAAGACTCTATAGACAAGACAGATTACATCCTTTTGTCAAGACGAATGCTTCACGAAGGAGGACATGTGAACCGGATGTTGTTGTATGTATAGAATTTGGACAATTTAAGATGGGATTGGGGTAGGAGTTAGGCTTTTGGCAAAGAAAGAAGCATGAGCAAAGATGGAGCAGAGGTGAAGATGTGGGACGTATTTAGGAACAGGGAGTAGCTGAGGGAGGGTGAAGTATAGGTGTCATGGACGAGAGTAGTAGGAGACAAAATGGGAAATAAAGCTTGGAGCCAGGGTACGGAAGGTTTTAAAAGTGAACTGAAGAATTTTGGACTTTATTCTCTAGGCAGTGAGGAGTCCATGAAAACTTTTTAGCAGTGACGGGACAGGAGCTAATGGCTGTGCTTTAGGGTAATTAACTGGAAGGATACAGTGGTGTAGGGAGAAACTAGAACTGAGAATTGAAATTAAGAGGTCATTGCAGAGGCCCACATGAAAAATAATCAGGGCCTGGCATAAGGTGTGGCAGTGGGAAAGAAAAAGAAAGGAGAAACATTTGGTAGGTAGAATCAGCAGAACGGAGCTGTGACTGTGTGTGGGAAGTAAAGGAAAAGAGAGAATTCAAGGACGATTTGCGTCTGGGTAAATAGGGCATTGGTGTTGCCATTAACAGAAGAGGAATATTAGGCGGAGGAGCTGGTTTGGGGAATTAAGATTCGTTAAGACAGAGGTTGAGGAAAAAAAAAGATTAGTTAAATGCTTGAAATGAATGGGTAGGGGCACATAAGAATGGTAAGAGAGAGAAAGAAACAGGAAGAGAAGAGAAGATGAAAGATGAAGCCTTAAGAAATACTTACCTTTGGGAGTTTGAATAGAAGAAAAGAAGTTAGCAAGAGTGGTCAAAGAGGGGAGGAAAAGATCAGGATGCTGTGCTATTAAAAGGTCCCTCTTAGGCTGTGTGACCCTGTTTTACTGCAGTCACTGCAGTTTGACTGTCCCTGTGGTCCCTACTGTACTCCCCCAAAGACTTTTCACTGTGCAGTGAATGGTCTTTCTGCCAAAGAAGAACCCCCAGAATTTCTGGGAAATCAGTTACAGTAGCCCTCTAACGCAACTTAATTGCATTGTTCTTTTTATTGAGACATCACAGGAGGAGCTATTATGACCGATAATCAACAGGAGGGTATAAGAATCAGAGGCTTCCATTCTGAGTGCCAAGACTATATACCATGCCTGAGCTCACCTGATAGGTGAGATTCTATGTGCTTAATTCCCCACTTGGGACAGACCCAGTGTGAGTCTCTTGCTTCTTTTCCTGTATCTTATGAGTGAGGGAAGGCTGGTAGGCATTTTGTAGGTGTAGAGGCTGGCTCTCATGTTTGTTCTCTAGATCAGTGTGTGACTTGGAAACCAAGAGGTGAAAGAATTTTAGAATTTAGTCAGTAGTATCACGTGCTCCACGGAGGAGGAAGTAGATGAGGATTAAGACAAGACCACTAGGTTTAGTGGTTTTGAGGTCACAGATGGCCTTGAGAAGATAGTTTTAGTACAATGATATGGGTGGAAGAATCCAGGAAGTTAAAGAATAAGTACATTATAAAGAATGGAGTTAACTGTTGTAAAGTACTCTTTCAGGACATGAATGAGAGTAGAGAGATAGGAGCACTAGGATGAAAAGAAGACTTTTTTTTTTTTTTTAATGGGAAAATGAACATATTTGTAGGCAGAGGTAAGGGAGCCTTTGGAGAAGGAGAGAGAAGGTACTGGGGAGGAGAGGGTTCATTACAGACTGACAGATCTTGGAGGAGTCTGGAAAGAAGGAGATCAAGAGTATGCGTTGAGGTATTGGCATTGGGAGGGAATATTTAGAAATCAGAGGAGAAAGGACAAAAGATGGATGAAGGTAGGGGAGCTCCCTGGTAGAGAGGACAAATGCTGAGGGAAGATATACCATGTGACCTCAGACATCTCATTAAAGAAGGAAAATCCATTTGCCAGGAATGAGGAGAAGGGAGAGAGGAGAAAAGATGTGGAGTGGTTGCAGTGAGAAATAGTTAAGTTGAGATAAGTCGTTGAGTTTCACTGAGGACACAATTGAGGATAATCTTATCTCTTGCCTTTCTTTAGTAAGATTTATGTGGGTTTTTTGTTTTTTACTTAAAAGGACAGAAGAAAGTTCCATGAAAGTTTACACTCAGAAATGTGAAGAATTTTATTGTCAGCTAATTCACGCTGATGCACATATCTTGGATCCAGAAATATAGATGATGATGGGACTGTTACTGCTTATGGGTGGATCACAAAAAAGCAATATACACTTAGGACTTGATGGCTCTTTCAAGTGTTACAAGGAAACAGAATTTCTTCAGGGACTTGTTCTAGGAATGTAGCTTGGGATTTCGCCAAGCATATCTTTTCTGTCACTCAGTGGCATGGTTTTGCATGACACAGTGTCTGAGTCCTCTTGTTTATGATTTCTTCTGTTTCATATGAAAGATATTTCTCTAGGTTTGGAAATACACCAAATCAAGAAATAGCTTGATGTGTAAAAGATGTTTGACTCATCCAAGAAGACTTTTAATTTTCTGAATTTGTCATGATAAAAATGGAAATACTACATATAGATATTGGTGGTAGTTCAGAAAAGTGAGACATTAAATTCTATGTGGCCAACATTCATTGTGTTTAATGAACTTGACAAACATCTATAGAACAAAGCAGAATTGAACCATCTAAGTGGACTCCCAGATCCCATCCTTTTTTGTCAAGGTGAATGCT
This sequence comes from Balaenoptera ricei, assembly GCF_028023285.1. Taxonomy (NCBI): domain Eukaryota; kingdom Metazoa; phylum Chordata; class Mammalia; order Artiodactyla; family Balaenopteridae; genus Balaenoptera; species Balaenoptera ricei. Next base: position 154,291,065 of record NC_082640.1, read on the forward strand.
TCATGAAGGAGGGGCACATGAACTAGACAATATAGTACATATAGAATTTGGACAGATGAAGATGGGATTGGGATAAGAGGCTTTTGGCAAAGAAAATAACATGAGCAAAGATGGAACAGAGCTGGAGATATGGGACATATTAAGGGACCTTCTTTCCTTAGTTCCTTTTCTGAAAGTAAAGACTTTAGGTAACTGCTTGTGGAGGACACTCAGTCCGGATAACATAACATCTTTCTTTTTCTTGTTGTACATTAATGGTGGTTGTCTGATTTTTAGAATTACTTGCTATTCTTAAACTGGAAAGAAAATAAAAGAAACATCAAAGTCTTTAAGTTTTAGCAGTTGGTATCTCCATCCATTTCAACTAAACAGTGTTTTTAAATACCTACTATATATAAGATGATGATGAACAAGATAAAATTCGTGCCTGCAAAACGTGCGCACTCTTTTAAGAGAAATTTCACCTTGGAAATTTTAATTGTTTGAGCAAACTATGCTTTAATGTTCAATATATTAAACAATATAAGCAAACCAAATCGTGCATAATATTTTATATTCCCATTGTGATTCTAGAGCTACACTGTCCAATATATTAACCACTAGCCACATGTGGCTATTAAAATGAATGAAAATTAAATAAAATAAAAAATTCAGTTACACTAGTAACATTCCAAGTGCTTAGCAGCCACATATGATTTGTGGCTATTATTCTGGACAGCACAGATAGTGAACATTTCCACTGTTGAAGAGAGCTCTATTGGGCAGTGCTGCTCTAGAGGTCTAGAACATATTTTAATTGTTTTGGTCAGGTGATTGGCTTAGTCATTCATCTCTTCAATAAACCTTCATTAAATGCCTGCCATGTGCCAGGTGTTGGGCTAGAGCTAGATGATAAAGTCCTAGTTCCTGCCCACATGGACTTTTCAATCTTGTGGAGGATAGAGATAAATTAACAGGTGGATAAAATAGGATGTGATAAGTGCTACCACGGGAGGAGAAATTCAAGAGGCTGTGAACGTATATAAGGAAAAGTACGGAAGCAAAACTCAAGGTTTACCTCTGGGGAAAGGTCAATAGGTATTGGCTTGGCTAAGCTGTGGAGAGTGAGTGAAAGGATGATCCCAGCAGTGTAAAACACCTGGATGTAAAAGAACATGGCACACTGGAGGGACAGAAAGATGTTCACTGTGACTGGGGCCCACATAATCTCTAAGATCTCTTAATTCAGAGTCTTTCTTTTTACGATATATTTAAACTATTTTTAAAAACAGGCTCCTTCCTTTTCTGAAAGGAGAAAAAGGTCCCTGGTCCCTCTCACTGTTTGGGGAGCTTCTTATATCTATTTTATATTTGTAGATCCTACAGTTAGAGGAAGACAGAAGAGGTAAAAAGAAATTGGAGGAAAGAAGGAACAAAGAGAGAAAGATGGCCAGAACAAGTTTAAAAGAAATAGGACAGGTAATATTTGATGGGGAATAACAGTACCATTTATAACACTCAGATTCCCTGTCTCTAATCAAAAGTTCAGATCAACCATCTCAAAAGCTCATGTCCCAAATGGTTAACTTGGTATCATGAAATGTATTTATGTGAGAATATTTTTGATAAGGTATCTAAAAATTGAATTTCTATCCTGATTCACTTCATTAGAAATCATAATAGAATTTTCTATATTCTATTTTCATGAGTCTGTGCACTTACAGTGTATGCAACCAGGAAGAAATTTAAAAGCTATTATTTTATTTTTATAGGGCAATAAATAGTCACTGTAAGTTCAAAACCTAAGGTTACACAAGGAGTCAGAGATGGAGTAGGATCAGGACACAAAAGAATTGTATCTTTACTCAGCCTTCACCAATTCCAGAGATTATTCTATGTATTATACAAAATACATTACACATAATAAATCTCTCACTTTTGGTAAATATTTAGCTGTTGTTGATTTATTTCTGCCCTACTGGCAGCCATCACGTCTCTGTTCTACATTGTGAAAGTCTGTTTATCTGACTGTGTCGACATCATCTGCTCTAACATGGAGGCTTCTGGAAGGCAGGGATCATGTCTATTTATTTTGCATAATGCTTAGCATAGAGCTCTGTACATGAAGCTTTATTTTCAATTGATAATGATGATTTTATGTATTTCTTTTCTTTCCTGTCTTCAGATTGGTCAAATCTTCTGATAACAATTAATCCAGTAGAACACAGAGGTGAAATTAACTGTTAAATGCCTAGTCAGGCTGGGTAGCAGAATGTCTCACACAGCTATATGAGGTCTTATGCCACCACCAAGAGGTACCCTCTTGTAAAAAGATGAAAAATACAGAGAAGCCACCCACATTGGTTTTCATGAAGGAAAATTTGGTGTCTAGTTTTACCACCAGTGCTTGTCAAATAAACTTGGTATGGAATCAAGGCTGAATACAGTAAACAGAAAATTCAGATAAAAGCTAAGTGAAAAAAAAATCCTCTTTATTTTCATCCCTATTCTTATTTGGGACAGCCTTCTGGAATAGTGTTGGAAGGTTGAATGTAAGTTTGATGAAATGGAGGTGGAGCCAAGTGAACAAGGTACTTTTTGAAGATCCTCCAACTCTTGTTTGAGTAAAAACAAATTTTACTAGTGTATCCTCCTTCAAATTGTCTATCTTTTTTTAAACTTGCATCACTAAATTATAAAACTAGGCATCCAAAAGCATTATGTGGATACAACTATTAAGTTTAGTCTTGTTAGAATATTCCAGACACTAAAAAGAAACTTCCTAGACTCTTAAGGTACCTTTAAAAATTTCCTTAAAAACTTTCTTTTCCCCCTTACCTTGCCTTTTCTGCTCTTTCTCTAGATTTATCATGAATTTTTCTATTATATATTTCAGGGAACCTTTAAGGGTTACTTGCTACATCTTTTATTGTAGTCAGTTTTTTACATAACTTTATTAACCTATTATAAGTGACATTTCTTCTATTTGATTTCTAGATTCTTCATTTTTATTTTTTATTCTATATTTTATTGAGGTTTATGTGTGTAAAATAAATCTTATCAGAGGAATCAGTTATTAATCCTGAAATTTAGATTATGATTTTTAGACTTTCAGAAGGTTTCTGTTTGATTCTCTTGGGTTCCTTTGAGCAATACTTACTTTTGAAATTTATGTTAGCATTGAAAAATAAAGATAGCCCAGGAATAAGTGTGCTCATGTATCTGTAAGTGTTATTAGATGATTAATGATTCATTTATAAAACAGTCAAAAGTTATCATGCTATATCTTCTTTCTCGTATATATATATATTTTTTGACGTCTGAAACTTTTCTTTATCAATTATAATTTGCCTATTCCTTCCAAGAATAAGACTTTCTTTGTAAAATCACTTTACAAACTTTTTTGAAATATACAAATATAAAATTAACATTCTATATGAAGTATTTAAATATACTATTCATCTCAGCAGATGAAGAATCAAGTTCAGAGAAGTTAAGTGGTTTATTCAAAGTCACACAGCTTCAGGACTTCCCTGGTGGTCCAGTAGTTACGACTCCATGCTTCCAATGCAAGGGGCATGGGTTTGATCCCTGTTCGGGGAACTAAGATCCCACATGCGACACAGCACGGCCAAGAAAATATTAAAAAACAAACAAACAAAAAGTCACATAGCTTCGTAGGAGCTGAGACTCAAATTCAGGAATGGTTTGATTGCATTTCACTTGATCTTTTCATGACATCATTTCATTTCTTCCTAAAAAACATTCAAGTCTTTTATGATTAATTTGCATAAATCACATTTGTTTTCTTAGTTATCAGCGAAAGTTCTTGTTTTCTTCAGCTCAACGTTTCATAAGAGCCTATAGTTAGGCTTTTGTTCCAGGACCCTGACCCCAGATTTTAGAAATTTGAAAGCATCAGAGTATAGGTATATCAGTATATCCACAATATATCTAAGAGGAAATACATTTAAGAGAAATATATTTTCAAGAACACTGGATGGAGCCTGGACATATTAATCAACAATTTATCAGACTCTGAAAGGAATTTCCTTGTCTAGATACAGTTTTTTTTGTTTTTAATATATTTATTTATTTTATTTATTTATTTTTGGCTGCATAGATACAGTTTTGATGGAGAAATCATCTGAGGTCTATACGTGCTTAACCTCTGAAACAGAAGAACAAGATCAGTCAGGAAAAAAGGAGAGGTTTTCACTCACATGTGTTGTGTATCTCTGTCTGAGACAGATCGTGTGCTGGTGATCAGAATACTGGCACAGCTTAGTTTACTATTTTTCAAAAACTGCCACTAATCAGCTTGAGGAAGAACATTATTCTTGGAAAGTTATACATTTTGAATCATTGGCATAAAGATTGTTAATCCTTAGCTGGGTACTTCAGTTCTCTTAAAACTTATAGCTCAATATCAAAAAAACAAACAACCCAATCCAAAAATGGGCAGAAGACCTAAATAGATATTTCTCCAAAGAAGACATACAGATCGCCAACAAGCACATGAAAGGATGCTCAACATCACTAATCATTAGAGAAATTCAAATCAAAACTACAATGAGGTATCACCTCACACTGGTCAGAATGGCCATCATCAAAAAATCTGCAAACAATAAATGCTGGAGAGGGTGTGGAGAAAACGGAACCCTCTTGCACTGTGGGAATATAAATTGATACAGCCACTATGGAGAACAGTATGGAGGTTCCTTAAAAAACTAAAAATAGAACTACCATACGACCCAGCAATCCCACTACTGGGCGTATACCCTGAGAAAACCATAATTCATGATGTTCATTGCAGCTCTATTTACAGTAACCAGGACATGGAAGCAACCTTCGATGTGTCCATCGACAGATGAATGGATAAAGAAGATGTGGCACATATATACAATGGAATATTACTCAGCCATAAAAAGAAACGAAATTAAGTTATTTGTAGTGAGATGGATGGACCTAGAGTCTGTCATACAGAGCGAAGTAAGTCAGGAAGAGAAAAACAAATACCTTATGCTAACATATGTATATGGAATCTAAAAAAAAAAAAAAGGTTATGAAGAACCTAGGGGTAGTACAGGAATAAAGATGCAGACATAGAGAATGGACTTGAGGACATGGGGAGGGGGGAAGGGTAAGCTGGGACAAAGTGAGAGAGTGGCATGGACATATACATACTACCAAATGTAAAACAGATAGCTAGTGGGAAGCAGCCACATAGCACAGGGAGATCAGCTTGGTGCTTTGTGACCAGCTAGAGGGGTGGAATAGGGAGGGTGGGAGGGAGATGCAAGAGGGAGGAGATATGGGGATATATGTATATGTATAGCTGATTCACTTTGTTATAAAGCAGAAACTGACACACCATTGTAAAGCAGTTATGCTCCAATAAAGTTGTTATAAATAAATAAATAAATAATGGGGGAAAATACTTATAGCTATCTAAATTATAGCTATATAAGCTGTATATGTATGTGTGTCTCTCAATATCAGTGTACGAGTAACAGATATGTTCATTGTGAAAAAAATTAGGAAATTAAGGTAGGCAAAAATGAAATAAAAATCACTGACTACAACAGAAAGCTATTAAAATTTTGTCTGGGGCTTCCCTGGTGGCGCAGTGGTTGAGAATCTGCCTGCTAATGCCGGGGACACGGGTTTGAGCCCTGGTCTGGGAGGATCCCGCATGACGTGGAGTGGCTGGGCCCGTGAGCCATAATTACTGACCCTGCGCGTCTAGAGCCTGTGCTCCGCAACGAGAGAGGCCGCGATGGTGAGAAGGCCCGCGCACCGCGATGAAGAGTGGCCCCCGCTTGCCATAACTAGAGAAAGCCCTCGCACAGAAACGAAGACCCAACACAACCATAAAAAAAAAAAAAAAAAAAAAAAGCAAACCTTAAAAAAAAAAAAAAATTTTGTCTGTAGTCTTTTGGGCTTTATCTTACATGTATAACATGTATACACACACACATAAATCAAACACAGTATACATAATAAAAATAATAAATACACTTTAAAAAATGCACTCATATTGATGAAAAGTGAGATTGTAGAGCTACGGAAACAAATTAAGGAGTAGAACAGCACCATTAAAAAACTAATAAGTGAGAACCAGTAAGGAATAGAATAGAGATGGCTGAAAATTTAATGGTTTGGAGCAAAAGCTTGAAACAATCACAGTAAAAACAGGGGTGAAAGATTAAAGCAAATTGGTTAACAATGAAAGATATGACACAAAGGTGAGTCAAGGAAAAGATTACTGGTGTCTGTGAGTTAGAGGACTCAACAAATGGAACTAAAAAAGTATTTAGAGAATTGATACAGCAAAACTTCACTGAAATGAACAACTGAATCTGCAGATCAAAAATACACATTGGATACTGAAATTGGTAAAGAAGAATCAGTATCAACTCATATCCTGGTTGTTCCTGAAGAAAGACTTCTTCGGTCATTCACACAAAAGCAAAAGTCACCTGCAAGGGAGAAAATTAGACTGGTCTCAGACTTCTCCACAACAAAGTGCAATACTAGAGAAGCTGTGTCAACAAAGTTCAGATTCAAGAAAGTATGACTAAGAACATTGTATCTAGCCAAGTTGTTGAAGAATAAAGGCAGCAGGCATATATATAATCCTCAAATGTGAAAGAACCTTGAGAATACAGCATCTGTGGGATCTTTCTGGAAAACCTACTTGTTAAAATTTAGCCAACCAAGAGATGAGTCAAAATAAAAACTGGTTTTGAATATTAAATACGTTTATATATAAATCTCAGATTTAGAAACTGTAAAAACTGTGGTAACAGAACAGAATATGAACGTGAACATTATACATCGTGGCAAAGTAAAACAAAAATTGGGGGACTTCCCTGGTGGTCCAGTGGTTAAGAATCCACCTTCCAATGCAGGAGACGCTGGTCAAACCCTGGTGGGGGAACTAAGATCCCACATGCTGCGGGGCAACTAAGCCCACGTGCCGCAACTACTGAGCCCGCGTGCTCTGGAGCCTGTGCACCACAACTAGAGAGCCTATGCCATAGCTACTGAGCCCACGTGCTCTAGAGCCCATGTTCCACTGCTAGAGAGAAGCCCGTGCGCTGCAATGAAGAGCCCTCGCTCCGCAACGAAAGATCCTGCCTGCTGCAACTAAGACCTGACACAGCCAAAATAAATAAATTAATTAAAAAAAAACAATTGGGAGGTAGGTGGAAGGGAAATGGAAATTATTAATCTCCTTATCTTTCATAGCAACAATTCAGTCAATATAGTCTAAAATTTAATATAGTTTTAAAGTAATATTAATCTCCTCTATGGTTTTTTATCATTTTTCATAAACATGGATTTTTTACAATTAATGTTTTTTGAGTGAAGAAGCAATTATCTAAGGTTTAAAATTTCTTCCGTTTTGTTTTAGCTTCTGTTACTTTCAAGTAAAATTAAAATTGATATATTTTTATTTTTAAAAGTGAGTATACTTTTATCCTAGAAATAATAAATTTATTTTTGTTAATCCATCTATCCATCTGTATATGTGAGTAATTGTCTGGAGTGATATTCACTAAATCTTAATACTGAATATATCTCAATGGTGAGATTTTGGATCATTTGTTGCATTTTTCATTGTATATTTTGTATTATTTGAATATTGATAGTGAGAATGTTTTAGTGAAAATGACACAATGAATTTATTACCCTGAAAAATGGATTTATACTTATATACAGTTTTTCAAATATAGAATTTAATACCCTCATTTAAAAAAAATTTATCATGACCCTTTTCCTCTTGTCATGATGTTTAACAGCTCACAGTATTTTTATGGATGTGTTGTATTTCTTCTTCTGATCTTGATCGCAGTTTCTTCATTTGTAATTATAGAGTTGGATTAGATTAGTAGTTTCCAATCTTTTTCTTTAAACAGTAGAACCTTTTCAATAAATAAAAAAATTTATAACTTGGAATATAGTTTCAAAGCTGTACGGATTAGGTAATTTCTGAGGTTTATTCCATTTTACCACAAAAATTAGTTTGTTTCTTAGGAATTTTTTTTTTCTTGAGTGACTGCTTTTCATGTATTAAAAAAAGAAAAATCAAGCAATAGCCATGATCTTAAGAATCAGAATTTTAAGGTGAAAGGGAGGGGCCTTTAAAAACCATTTCATCTATTTCCCTAATTTTAGATACAAAGAAATCAAGTTTAAGTTGCTTTACTAACATTACACAGCCCGCTGAAATGTATGAGACTTCAGCCCAGATCTGCTGACTTTCTATGCTGTTCTTTCCCCTACAGTACATGTGAATATATATATATTTTAAAAGATGGGCAGGAAAGATACAATTTTATCTTAACCTATTTCACATGTAGACTAACTTGTAAATGTCAGGAAATACACTTAATTTATAGTGTATTTATTTTCTTCCTCATGAAAAAAAGATCAGCAGTGCAGGCATTTATTGAACTCTGAAGTTCCAGAAGTTAGAAAGGAAAGTGAGTGGGATTTTGGTAAGGAAGAAAGCATTTACTTGTCAAAGATTTGTAATTTACTGTGGTTACTGAGATTAAAATAAAACTAAAACTTCACTTGGCAGAGGATTAAAAACAAAACAGCTCCAAAGTGTGTGCACATTATGGAGAAGATGCCATTTTTCCTTCAGGCGTCCAAGGGGGGAGGCAATATTGTTTCTTTGTGTTGCCGGAGTTGATTTATTTAGTTATGATTTCAACATGCCTACCAGGCAAACCCCAGAAAACATTGCACAACATTAACCAGAACAAATGGTGTTTTTTTTCTATATCCCTCCCCCTTAAGGTTTTCCAAATAGAACTTCAGTTTTTTTGTTTTTTGTTTTTTTTTCAAATTGTTTAAATGGCTCTGATTATGTTTGACTATTGGGTGTGGCAGGTTTTAGACTCTTAAGTGGTACTACAGGTTCCTGAACAAGAAAGAGAATTAAAGGTGAGGTGACTTGATTATTGGAATGTGTGGAATGTAAAGTCTGAGCGGTATTATGGTCTGCCGCAGGCTGCTCTTAGTAATAGACTTCTTGTTAAAAGCCCTATTATTATTGGAAATTTATTTTGGAAATGACTAAAGAAGAAATTTGACAGGAAAGTAAAACAAACCACCTTGTCTCATATTTCCTTTCCACACAGGCACTTTGAAGAGCTATCTTAAATATTGTCAAGTCTCAATTATCCTGGGATAGGTTAGCATTAGCACCATCCTCACAAACTTGAATTAAACGCACATGGCGTTGCACTAGGTACAGCTCAGAGACAATTAGCAAATGAAATCCTTATCCTTTTGGAGCTTGCTAAGAGTTGATAGCCTAGCACGTAGTTCAACAAATCCCAATCTTATTTTTCCACACACTCTCTAAATACCCCCTCCCTTCCTGTATTCTCTCTCTTCTTTAGTGGCTCCCCATCCTCTCAGCTGGAAACATCACATCCATCTTGAGTCCTTATGTTCTGTTAGGCTCCCCACCAATCTATCCATAAGTCCTGTCTCTTCTATCTCCAAAATCGCTTTTGAATATGTTTGTTTCCTCTTCTTCATTCTCATAGCCATTGCCCTTGTTTAGGCCCTTTTCATCTTTCATTTCAATTCTTAGGAGAGCTGCTTATCTACTTTCAGGCTTTCCATTTTCCAGTCCATCCTCCACATTGCTGTCAAATCTCTAAAGACAGATCTAATCGTATCATTCTCTGGCGTAAAAACCTTTGATCGGCCTCCATTACCTTCAAGGGATAAAGTCTAAACTCCTTAGCTTGTCATGTAAGGGCTTCATAGTCTGGCCCCAATCTACTTATTCTCGCCTCATTTTCTGCCACATTTCCTCCTCCCCCCACCTCTGTTACCAAACACACATATACATTTACTCTTGTCCCACCAGCTTCCTCATAGTTTCCTGAGCTTGCCATCTCCTTGTACTTTTGATCATACTGTTCCTTGCTCCATACACACAGAATACTCTTTCTTGACTGTCCCAATCCCCAATCCCGGTCACCTCCCCACCAACACCAGAAAATGATGACTATTTTCAGTTTGGTATCTATCCTTCAAAGCAAACCTTTTTTTTTTTTTTTTTAATATTTATTTATGTATTTGGCTGCATCAGGTCTTAGTTGCGGCACACGAGATCTTCGTTGCGGCACGTGGGATCTTTCATTGCAGCGTGCGGACTCTTTGTTGGTGTGCGTGCTTCTCTCTAGTTGTGATGCATGGGCTCCAGAGCGTGGGCTCAGTAGTTGCAGTGTGTGGGCTGTCTAGTTGTGGCACACGGGCTCAGTAGTTGTGGTGCTCAGGCTCTCTAGTTGCAGTGCATGGGCTCCAGTGCACAGGCTCTCTGGTTGTGGTGCGTGGGCTCTAGAGTGCGCGGGCTTAGTTGCCCCGTGGCATGTGGGATCTTAGTTCCCCGACCAGGGATTGAACCTGCGTCCCCTGCATTGGAAGGCAGATTCTTAACCACTGGACCACTAGGGAAGTCCCAAAGCAAACCTTTTTATGTGTGTTGACTTAAAGACAGATGTATGGGTAGATAAATAGGCTTATGAAAGACATACAGTGCTTTGTGTTTGGGTGTTTGTGCATGCTTTCCCCACAAAAATAGTATCATACGTATTGCCTCTCATTGGTCAAACTTTCTTTCTAGATTCTACAATTTATCTTGGAGATCTTTTTATATTAGCACATACAGATGATGATTTACCACACTTTTTCAGCTTCTACCACATGGTATCATGTTTAGGACTAGCTTGAATTTTCCTCTTCTCTTGTAATCTCATATGGACAATTAGAAGGTAAAAGAGAAAAAAATTATAGCAAGCAAGTATAATTTCTGATGCCCATTAAATAAGGAAGAAGCTTGTAATTGCTGGCTGGGGGAAGGAATGTTTTACTTAAAACTTAGACTGTCTTAGAAACACTGTTGGACCCAGTTCAAAGGATATCACTGACATTAACACCCTCTCCCCTCCCTTTCCCCTACCCCACCTCCCCAACTATTGCTGAAAATTAAATGTACCCAGGGCTCTTTGTGGTATGTGTACATCTGGTTTTCCCTTTTCCATATGCTTAAGTCCTCCCTCCTCAATTGCTTCTGTTTAGCACTTAATTTAAATTCCCAAATTAATCCAAGGAGCAAATTTGAAATCTGTAAATTGAGGGGGTTTGATGATTTTTTTAGGCCTTTTAGAGCTCTAGGATTCTTTTAAGTAATAGTTTTATTTCAGAGAATACATTCTGATAAAATGAAACTTTGTTTGATTTAGGTTGTAAATATAAGTAATTTAAATATAAATATAATATAAAGTAATATAAGTAAATATAAGTAATTTAATAATATTGAAATAGATGAAACTTGTGATGTTTGTCACTCTTCCTTGAAGAATATTTATAATGATCATTTAATCTTCAAAGTAAACCACTCAAAGGACTTGATAACTGTCCTTTATTATTACCACCAAGCTCTAGGCTTAATTAGATTGGACTATTAGTATCTGATTTTTTTTTTTTCTTGTATAAAGCTAAGAAATGTAGGGCTAAGTCAAGTCAAAGTGAATGGGAGATTCTGAGAAAGTATTCCTCAGATGTTTGCACTTATTGTATGCTTTTGAGTGTTTAAAGATTTAGAGGTACCACCATATATCAGGAACAAAGAGTTAGGAGTCAGGAATGGGGGAGTCAGTCCCAGCCCATCACCGACTCACTTTGTGATTGCAGGTCACTCCTTGCTCTTAAAATTTCCCATGTGTAACATTTAGTAGATTATTTCTCACTCTTAACTTACCCAGGGATGTTTTGTGAAATAATAAAGATAACCACTGCCAGTTATTTTGTGCTCCTTGGTAAAGTTTCTGCATAAATTAACGCCAGCACTAGGGTGGGTTATTCCATTATTTGAGAGAGTTCTTAAAAGTGAGAGAAGGACCCAAAATAGGTCACCGAAAGTTTTTATCATTTCTCCTAGGCTAAGGAAAAGTTTTCTGTGTTAGATAGAACAATGCTGAAAACTAATATAAAAGTAAAGGTTTGTAACATTGTAGGAGCTAATTTTTTTTTTTTTTTTGCTGCGTTGGGTCTTCGTTGCTGCATGTGGGCTTTCTCTAGCTGCGGCGAGCAAGGGCTACTCTTTGTTGCAGTGCCCGGGCTTCTCATTGCAGTGGCTTCTCTTATTGCGGAGCATGGGCTCTAGGCACGCGGGCTTCAGTAGTTGCAGCACACAGGCTCAATAGTTGTGGCGCACGGGCTTAGTTGCTCCGCGGCATGTGGGATCTTCCTGGACCAGGGCTCGAACCTGTGTCCCCTGCATTGGCAGGTGGATTCTTGACCACTGCGCCACCAAGGAAGTCAATAGGAGCTGATCTTGATGTATACAGTTCTTTCCAACGCTAATGTTCTGAATCTTTTTGCTGCCTTTTACAAAAGTTAGTGACCCACCTTATAGTTAAGTTTTTTTTTTTTTTGGTTATATTTGTTGAAATATTCTCCATGAGTTCTCTCATTTACATAACCTTGGAATAGAAAGTCATATGTAAAATTTGCCACTTTCCTTGAATTCTTATCCTTTCTGTGGAGTTATTGTGTTAGGTTCTCTGTCTAAATTCCACTTTTCACTTTCTTGTGATTGGTTGTTTTTTGTTATAAAAACCTCTAAGAAACTTTTAACCTCCTTGAAAAATACCCGTTGTTCTTTTGGTTGATGCAGACACCAATAAACTTCCTCTTTAAAGAAAAAACAATTGTAGACAAAAGGAGATATTTATTTGAGGAAAGAGTTTAAAGAAATGCATTTTTTTTCTCATTGTACTTCTTTACAAATTGATGTCACCCCAGGGGGTGTGAGAAGTCTTTCAAGGCTTAATGTCCGACTGGTGAACAAAACTGACACTTGATTGCATGAAGTCCAGCAGTGTTTTGCTGTGTCGTTTCTGCATCTGGAGACTATTCTGTTATGATGTAAAAAATTAAGATTACAATTTTTAAAGTATATATTTCACAATCAAAGTATTTATAAACACATATGAAACTTGTTCTACATGTAACCTATGCTGAAATGGAATGGTCATGTTTATAACTCAGTAGGTAAACTACTCTGGAATGTTTCAGACCCGTCTCAGTTGAGGCAAGACATTTTGAACTAATAATGGAAGGAAGGGTCTGTTTCCTTATTCAGTACTTTCATATGAATTTAAAAAGATGGCTGATGTCTGGTTAGTTCCAAATTTAAGTTTGCTATACTTATGTCAGTAGAACATGTTTTCTTTCTGTTTGTAGACTTAGTAGTGTTGGTCTTGGAATTTGGATTTGCAGGTAAAAAAAAAAAAGTTACTGTTTTTGATTCCTCTTGAACTTTAGAATTCAAATCAGTCAAGTAACCCAGAAGGGCAGTTAGGATACCACTGACATGCTTTGTGTTTCTGTTGTTTTTCCTTTCTTTGCCTGCAAACTTAACTTGTAGTTTTGTACTTGAAAATAAATTACTATTAAAATAAAAGCAATTTAATAGCATTATAGGAAACTTGGATAATGGAGAGAGGAAAATGAACTGTAGTAGATAGGATTTGAGGTGAGTCTTGAAGAATGCACAGTACTTGATGTATCCCAGGCTATCTCTTGGACATTTTTTGATCTGTGTGACTGTTGTGTGCTATATGTTGTATAGCTGTGGTCATTCTGCCTTGGTGGAAAAAGTTGGATATTTATTCTCTAACTTCAATATAATCTTTTTTAAAATTTCCTAATTTTTTTAATTTTAATTTTTTATTGAAGTATAATTGATTTACAATGTTATGTTAGTTTCTGGTGTCTAGTAAAGTGATTATTATACATATATATATTCCTTTTCATGTTCTTTTCCATTATGGTGTATTACAGGATATTGAGTATAGTTCCTGGTGCTATACAGTAGGACCTTGTTGTTTATCTATTTTGTATACAGTAGTTTGTATCTGCTAATCTCAAACTCCTAATTTATCCCTCCTCCACCCCCTACAATATAATCTTAACATTTCTCCATCTGTAAAATGATAATGGCTATATAATTTGAGATATATTTAATTCAGTGCAGGCAAACCTTTTAAATTTGTGGAAATGACTTTCACTGTGAGTGGATTTAAGATAAAAGATAGCATTGCACATTAGCGCATTCTTCCACGTTTAAGACTGGAACCACTTTTTTTTTTTGGCATAAAAGTAAAGATTAGGCTCCCAAGATAGTTTGAGTGCCTTCTGCATGTTCTAGCTGGCAATAGTCTTAACCATTTTATATCCAGCATCTGGTTTATACATGAAACCCCTATAATTAGCCAGTAGTACTTCTTTGCCTTGTCTTTCGGGAAGATTTATAGTACGCCTCAGGTGGTGTCAGGTAGCAGGCAGAAGACTGAATAGCTAACTCTCTTAATTTAGAAAAAGTGTGTATTCCTGATACCAACATTGTTAAAATACGATTTAAAAAAATCGTTTTCCCTCTTCATTTGACATGATTGATAACTCTACTGGCTGAACAACCTAAGAAGCTTAAGCTTGTTGGGTGCGGTTTTAGAGTCTCAGGAAAGCTGGGAAGAACCTAAGCTTTAGAGGGGTTAGGCTTGTGGTGTTCTGGAGTGTTATGCAAGGAGGAATTACTGGGCCAGGTGCCTTTCATGTCTGTATCTGCCAGAGTAAAAAGCAAGAGTTTGTCCCAGTAAAATTTTCATATGTTTTCTTCTCAAAGCAAAATGGCTTTTTAATACATGCAAGAGTCCAAATACTTCATAGGTAATCAATCTCAAAAAAAGGGAAGTTTGTTTTCTGGTTGGTTATCAAGTTGATACACACTTCTATTGCTGTGTTCTGCTTAAACCATAATTATCAGAGAAATCTTGGTAAATAGGATTTTCTGAAATGAAACCTGTTAATTACATCAGACCCTTTGGCTTTATGTGAAACTATTATCATGGCATGAATTGAGAGCTGATTGTGCAACCTACTCATTTGGAAAATTCTTCACCTCAAATTTTACTTCAAATCCATGACTTCTAATGGAAACGGCATGGTGAGAGGCAACACTAGATTTCTAAGCCTAACTCTTTTCCTTAAAAATCCCTCAGTGATCAAATTGCCTTGAATGAGTAGATCCCAAACCAGGGTTTGGGATTAGTTAGTTTCAAAACATTTTATCAAACATTCTTCTAGGGACAGGTCTATGCTGGCTAGATCCACAGAAATCAAAATTATCAACATAGTGATGACAATGTAATTAGCCACCATCTATCAGCAGTGTATAATCAACCATATCTGAGGCTGCTGAAATGTCCACTGTGGTAAAAATTCTGGCTCTACCCTTGACTCTTATTAATGACCCTAAGGATTTTGACTGAACTCTGTAAGTGGCCTTAAATCTAACCTGCGATTTACTGTGTAGTTCTAGGTAAATAGTGTGCAAAGTTAGGAAACTAGATCAAAACAAAACTCACTTCATATCTAGGATAAATTATGATAGAGTGAGAAATTGGCAGTAAGAAGTTTTAGTGAATAAGACCCTCTAAGAAAGCCGAAGTAAGTGCTTGTTGCATTCAGACTTTTACAAAAAACTTTGTCTAAACTGTTAAAGTAGATTTTATGTAAATTGTTCATGCTAAATATTTGCATTATATATTCCTATTCCTTTGTACTTCCCATTTGATGAAGTTTTCAAATTGTGGTTTGCTGGAGGGGGAAAAAAACCCCCAAAACCAAACCACAAAGGACAAATTGAATTACAAACCTGGTGTGGTCCTTTAACTCAATTACATCTAATTTGTGTTATTTTAGTCATCCTGGGTGGCAGCTGTTCTGCATGATTGCCCACAAACAATTTCAGTGTAAGAATTTGTCCTGATTAAGACTCCTTAAGATTGGTAGTAGCCTATTTCTATTTTAAGGGGCAAAGTTATAGATTAATTTTGTGTTATCAGGACCATTTTAAAAGTTAAAAATTTAGTTGGTTTGCTCTTTAAATTGACTTAAATAGTAAACATCTAATGTTTATTTTAAATGTTAATTTTTTAATAAGTTCACCTCATTTTCTTATTCTGCTTCAATTTAAGTTTCTCCTAAAAATAGCCTCTTAATTACTTCATTCAGGCAATTATCAATTTGAAAGCAAGGGAATATGGAATTTTAGATTTTGATATACCTAAATAAATATTTTGACATTCTACACCAACATTTGGAATGACCTGGGAAGAAAGGACAGGAAAGAATATGGATTTAGGATTGTTCAGTATAATTGAGATGGAGGTTTCAGTTAGAGTTAAGATTGAGTCTGAAATGCAGTTGAATTTACAGAAATGAAGAATTTGTAAGTTCTTCAGAATTTATAGAAATTGGAACTCAAGGGACTCATGCAAAAACTGACACAGGAACCACTTATATGAACAGTGTCTAACAATTGATACTAACTTGTTCTTCACTCATCTTTTTTTTTTTTTAATAAATATGTTTTCATTGCTATTATTATTATTTTTTTAAAGTTTTGGCTGCATGTGGGCTTTCTCTAGTTGTGAGTGGGGGCTACTCTGTGTTGCGGTGCGTGGGCTTCTCATTGCGGTTGCTTCTCTTGTTGCCGAGCACGGGCTCTAGGTGCTAGGGCTTCAGTAGTTGTGGCATGCAGGCTCAGTAGTTGTGGCACATGGGCTTAGTTGCTCCGCAGCATGTGGGATCTTCCTGGACCAGGGATTGAACCCGTGTCCTCTGCATTGGCAGGCAGATTCTTAACCACTGCACCACCAGGGAAGTCCCCACTCATCTTTCTGTTTTTAATGATTATTTTATTTTCTGGGGATGCATTTTCTGAGCAAAATACTCAGTTTAGGTCATGGCGTATTACTAACTTGGATGGTAAGAGGACAGTTAAATGTCTTTTTAATATTAGAGATGAAATCTGAAAAATATATAGATGCAGAAGAGAACATACATGATAGAAAGACCTCAACTAGTTTTCTAAGGTGGGAGAATGGGACAGTGCTAGGTAGGCAATTATAGTGAAGAGATACTGTCCAACACAAATAGAAGAAAAATCTTAATTCCTTCAAAATGATGTATGAATATGTTTGTAAAGACGTTGTCTTTCTACTACATCCAGTAATTTTCAATTAGCAACTGAACATCTGCTATGGATTAGGTATTGTTCTAGGTACTGGGCCTTCACTGATCAATAAGCTACAAGTCCCTACTTTGGAGGGATTTACATGTAGAAGGGATGGCAAACATGTAAATAATAATTTATAGGGAATTCCCTGGTGGTGCAGTGGTTAGGACTCCAAGCTTTTACTGCCAAGGGCTTGGGTTCAATCCCTGGTCAGGGAACTAAGAGTGCAAGCTGCGTGGCCAAAAAAATAAATGAATAATACTTTATAGCACCAAATGGTAGGTGATGTGATGGAGGTTTGGGTAAATTCAAAGCTTCATATTTTGTTAGGGGAAAGTATAGGACTAAAGTTAGGATGTTAGATCAAAATGGAAGTGTATTTCAAAAAATACTACTGTATATGAGGCATACCTTTCACTAGGCATTTAATCAATTACTAGTTGACCCATAGACTTAGGAATATATATTAAGTTTGTGGTGTCTATCAGCTGCCTGCAGTACTTCCCTATCGTTGTCTTCATAAGGAAGAAAGTAACAATTTGATCACCTTTTTTTTTTTTTTTTTAAGACACCAATTGTACTTGAACATTTGTTATTATTATTTTTTAAATTTATTTATTTATTTTTGGCTGTGTTGGGTCTTCGTTTCTGTGCGAGGGCTTTCTCTAGTTGTGGCAAGCGGGGGCCACTCTTCATCGCGGTGCACGGGCCTCTCACTATCGCGACCTCTCTTGTTGCGGAGCACAGGCTCCAGACGCGCAGGCTCAGTAGTTGTGGCTCACAGGCCTAGTTGCTCCGCGGCATGTGGGATCTTCCCAGACCAGGGCTCGAACCTGTGTCCCCTGCATTAGCAGGTAGATTCTCAACCACTGCGCCACCAGGGAAGCCCTGATCACCTTTTATTCTAAGCATTTTCTTGTATATTATCTCACTTTAATTAGTTGTGAACTATACCAAGTTTAGTAACATTTTTTTTAACATTTCATCATCCTGTATTCTTCTTTTACTTCTGACCCTATCTACCTATCTGCTCCTTGAAACTCCCCTCACCCCTTGGTTTTCAATGGCAGTCTATTTTCTGATTTCCCTCCTGCCTTTCTAACCTTCCTTGGTGTCCCTTTTGCTGGCTTCACTTCTAGAGTAGTTATCTATTGTTATAACAAATTACCTTAAAATTTAGTGGCTTAAAGCAATGAACATTCATTATCTGACTGTTTCTGTGAGCCAGTAATACCATATCTGTGTTATTCACATGCACATGATAAACATTCAGACATTCAACAAATACTGTTGATGTTTCATAAATGGATGCTATTATTCTAGTTGAGGTTCTCATCACTTCACACCTAAATGACTCCACCTACTTCTTTGTTGGCTTCCAGTCTTTATCTCCATGTTGCTGTTAAACCAGCCTTTCTAAAGAAATTCATGCTGCTGCTTCTCTGATCAGTAACCAGTTGTGACTCTCATTGGACTAACTTTAAGTTTGTATTGGTCTTCTTGGTATTCAAAGCATTCCATGTATGAGCCTCACCCTATTTATTTAACCATGTTTCTTAACAAACACCTACTTTAGTTAAACTGGTTATTTATGCCTTATACATTTATATCTTATACATTTATACCTTATATACATGTACCTTATACATCAACCCCCAACCCCATCCCTAATACTATGTTCAATTTTACTTTTTTGTTGCCTTTATTACTGATTTTCTCCTAAATTTTATTGATTCTCTCTCAAATCTAAATATGTTCTTTCCACCTTTTCCATAAAGTCACTTTGGACTTTTCTGGCCCACCCTAGTTTTTAATCTTTGAATTTCTGTTACTTAATGCTCAATACCAAACAGTGTACTTCTTTATCTTTAGTTTGAGTTAATTTCCCTTCCCAACTAGAATTCCAATTATCAGAAAGCACAATTCTTTCATCTCTTGAGTCTCTAGTGTACTGAGTCTGTAAGCACATGTTGGTTGATTGAGAATTAGAAAACTTGACTCACCTGTAAAAAATCCTCTTTGCAATGCCGCTGAATGAATTTTAACTCCCAGAGCAATAAATGAGGATGAACTGGGACTTCAGGACAGTTTGGAACTACATTTCATCATTTTCCTGAAAAGAAGCATTGCTGTATAAAGTGATTAATTTAAAAAACGTTCCCTCTGGCCAATAATCAAAACTGGCTTTTAGTCTTGAACTATCAAAGCGAAAGTTTCAGTTGCCTGGAGAGAACAGGTATTAAGTAGCAAGCAGTTCAAGGTCTCTGATCCCTAGTCTGCTTCAGCTATGGGCCTAGCCAACCCCTTTGGCGTAGATAAGTAGAACAAGGAATTTACTTTTATCTTCTCTGTCTTGAAAGTTTCATGGATTTGATTCACAAAGAAAGGGTAATAATTGAAATTTTATGTCAGCATCTTCTCATTCATCTAGAAAAGTTAAAGTTAGATAATAATATTAATCAAAATATAAGAACACATATGGCCTGAAAATATAGTCAGGGCTAATTGTGTTCCCTAATACTCAGTATAATTTTGCACCAACCCTGGAGAATGAGGCCTGAGAGCCAGTGGGAAGTAAAGCTCCAGTTCTTTTGGTAGCTTTTAGTTCTGTGCTTTTGCTAAGATAGAATTCTATTCACATTATTAGTTTCTATCAATATTCCCTTGTATGCTCTTATTTTTTTACTTCCCTCTTTCTCTGCCTTTCTGTTCCTCTTTGTTACTTCCCTCCAAAGCCATAGGTAGGGTATTTGGTCATGGTTAGAATATAAGAAGAATGTTAAAATTTTCATTACAACCATCTCAAATTCTTTTTAGGTTTGTATTTTAGGATTATTTATAATATCAAGTCTGTGATTTAGGTTATTATTTGCACATTTTTGGTTTCCCTGTGGCTAAATTACTGATGTTTATACAAAAACTTTTTTTCCCTTGTTATTTGCTCGTGTAGGTGTTTCAGCCAAGATTCTTGACTTTAGCACTGGAATATTTGAATTAGAGAAATTAAGGAAGTTGAAAACGTTAAAGCTCTTGATTCTGGCCTTTTATCTGTATAGCTAATAACTTTTGGCTATGTTTCCTGGAGAAGATAAAGAATATCAGTTGTGAATTTACCTGGTTACTGCCCATATCACCTTGATTCATACATCCTGCCTCTGTGTTCCTTCCTCTAGTTTCCCTGCACCTCTCAGGGCCTCCTCATAAATGCCAATCCAGTGATATTAGCTCTATTACGTCTTTTAGTTTTCTTCTTTTCTCATCCCATACTTCTTCATGTATACCCCTTCCCTACCTAAAGCACTACCTCCAGCTATGATTAAAGGTAAAAGATAAAGAAGTGGGAGGAGGGAGAGAGTGAGGAGGGGCAGAGACACAAGAAAAGTGTCAGGAAGAGAGATGAGTGTAGTCCTCAAACGACTCACTGCCCTTTCCAAACACTTCCCTACTCTGCCTTGTTCCTGTTGTCACCACTTTAATATTTCTAAAAGGAATTTAAAATAAAAATAAAACAAATTTGTTTGAATTTCAGTTCTCAACACTCAAATAAAAGTGCTTTTCTGAAAATCACCAATGATGTCCTTAAATTTCATGGTTTTTGCTTAGTCTGTATCTTCCTTGATCACTCTGCTGCATTTTATAGAAATTTGAACATTCACTTCTTGCTAAAAGGAGAAGGCTTATTGAATACAACTTTTGCCACATGAAACCTTGCCTAATCAGCCTCATTTGAGAGTACACATTTCATTTGATGGCATTTGCAAATTATCCAACCCCCCTGCCCCGGAACTTGCTATATGAAAATGCTTCCATATGCTAAAAGCTAGTCTACTTATTTTGCTGAAGCAGAAAAAAAGAAAAATGTACTTTATTGACTTGCTGTTTTATAAACACGAAGCTACAACGTGGGCAGATTTGGCAATGGCAGCCCCTCAGAGTTCACTGTAAACAACTTTGCAGCCCTGAGGCTTCTCTACGGTCCAAGATGAGTGTGGAGAGTTTTTTTGCTCCACAAAAGTAAATTGTTAAAAATGCATTTTTGACTTGTATATGGTTCTAAAATATTTAAATACAGTTAAAATATAGTATTAGACTTCGATTTCTAACAGATTTGGACATTTAAAATAACTAAGTACTTTAAGTTTCAGATTCTTTGTTTATCTGAAGGCCTTTATTTCAATAGCCACCACTCTGGTCTTGGTCCCCAGCACCACATGCCTGGATTATAGCAATAGTCTTCTCATTGAGCTCCCTAACATTCGTCATTCTCCCTTTTAACCTATCCTACCTGGTGCTGTAGGATAATCTTTCTTAAATAACTTTATGCCTTTTCCTATCAACTGATCTCATTTATACTAATCTCACCAATATTTCTGTCAAGACCTGACTTACAATTTCCTTTATGGAGGCTTCCTAACAATCCCATCTGGCCCTGTTTTTTCCACAGTACTTTTCAACCAAGCTCCTGCTCTGTTATATATAGTTGATTTATTGAAGATTTTCTTGTTGTTGTTGTATGTGTGTTCTTTCCTTTTCAAGTGGATATCAGTGTGATAGAAATATGGCCTGCTATTTCTTTTGACTGGATTCTAATACACTTATGAGCAAATAATGGATATAAAATATATATATTCTGTTACTACAGGTTATCAGTTAAAAATTGTGGCTATTTGCTTAAATTGCATAAATTATCAAATAGAAGAGCTGAATGATGGTACCTGAACAGTGCTTAATATATACTAAAGACTCTAAAATAAATCCTACTGAAGGCTGTAGGAGACTGTACTTTGTCTTCTTTATAAAGATTTATTGCTTGGCTTTTAGAATTGATGGTTTTATCTTTTAAGTAAAGAAATTGGTCTGAGGTTCATGTGATTATAAATAGAAATTCTATTATTTCATTTTTATCACTGCAGCATCTTGCACCAAAAACATATTTTAAAGAACAACTTTGAAAAAGGAGATAAAGTTCGAGGACTAACACTGCTTGATTTCATATTTTTTATTTGAATTTTTGAATTTTATTTAATTTATTTTTTTTACAGCAAGTTCTTATTAGTTATCTCTTTTATACATATTAGTGTATACATGTCAATCCCAATCTCCCAATTCATCCTGCCACCACCACCCCCGCCACTTTCCCCCCTTGGTTTCCATACGTTTGTTCTCTACATCTGTGTCTCTGTTTCTGCCCTGCAAACTGGTTCATCTGTACCATTTTTCTAGGTTCCACATATATGCGTTAATATACGATATTTGTTTTTCTCTTTCTGACTTACTTCACTCTGTATGATAGTCTCTAGATCCATCCACGTCTCTAAAAATGACCCAATTTCGTTCCTTTTTATGGCTGAGTAATATTCCATTGTATATATGTATCATATCTTCTTTATCCATTTGTCTGTCGATGGGCATTTAGGTTGCTTCCATGACCTGGCTATTGTAAATAGTGCTGCAATGAACATTGGGGTGCATGTGTCTTTTTGAATTGTGGTTTTCTCTGGGTATATGCCTGGTAGTGGGATTGCTGGGTCATATGGTAATTCTATTTTTAGTTTTTTAAGGAACCTCCATACTGTTCTCCATAGTGGCTGTATCAATTTACATTCCCACCAACAGTGCAAGAGGGTTCCCTTTTCTCCACACCCTCTCCAGCATTTGTTGTTTATAGATTTTCTGACAATGCCCATTCTAAATGGTGTGAGGTGATACCTCATTGTAGTTTTGATTTACATTTCTCTAATAATTAGTGATGTTGAGCAGCTTTTCATGTGTCTCTTGGCCATCTGTATATCTTCTTTGGAGAGATGTCTGTTTAGGTCTTCTGCCCATTTTCTGGGTTGTTTGTTTTTTTTAATATTGAGCTGCATGAGCTGTTTATATATTTTGGAGATTAATCCTTTGTCCATTGATTCGTTTGCAAATATTTTCTCCCATTCTGAGGGTTGTCTTTTCGTCTTGTTTGTGGTTTCCTTTGCTTTGCAAAAGGTTTTAAGTTTCATTAGGTCCCATTTGTTTATTTTTGTTTTTATTTCCATTACTCTAGGAGGTGAATCAAAAAAGATCTTGCTGTGATTTATGTCAAAGAGTTTTCTTCCTATGTTTTCCTCTTAGAGTTTTATAGTGTCTGGTCTTACATTTAGGTCCATAATCCATTTTGAGTTTATTTTTGTGTATGGTATTAGGGAGTAACACTGCTTGACTTCAAGACTTATAAACCTAGGGCTTCCCTGGTGGCGCAGTGGTTAAGAATCTGCCTGCAAATGCAGGGGACACGGGTTCGAGCCCTGGTCTGAGAAGATCCTACACGCTGCGGAGCAAATAAGCCCACGTGCCACAACTACTGAAGCCTGCGTGCCTAGAGCCCATGCTCTGCAACGAGAAGCCACCTCAGTGAGAAGCCCGCGCACCACAACAAAGAGTAGCCCCCACTCACCGCAACTAAAGAAAGCCCGTGAGCAGCAATGAAGACCCAACACAGCCAAAAATAAATAAATAAATAAATTTATATATTAAAAAAAAGACTTATAAACCTAGAACAAATAAGACGATGTGGTATTGGCATAAAGATAGAGAAACAAATCAATGGAACTGATCCACACATAATTGAACAACTGCATTTTGACAAAAGTTTAACTAACTGGAGAAAGGCCAATCTTTTAAAAAGATGATGCTAAAATAGTTGAATATCCATATTAAAAAATGATTCCTATCATACCATATAAAATATTAACTCAAAAGGGATCATAGACTTACATGTAAAACCTAAAACTGTAAAGGAAAACAGAGAAAAATCTTTATCTTGAGTTAGGTAAAGGTTTCTTATACACAATTCCAAATGCACGATCCATAAAAGAACAAATTGATAAATTGGACTTCATCAAAATAAAAAAATTTTGGTCTTCAAAAGAGAGTGAAAAGACAAGCCACAGACTAGGAGGTAATATTTGCGGGACCTATGTATGATAAAGGACTTATACTCAGAAAATACAAAGAATTCTCAAAACTCAGTAATAAGAAAACAAACAATGCAACAAAAAAATGAGACAAAAGATTTAAACAGATATTTTACCAAGGAAGATATATGGATGACAAATAAGAACATGAAAAGAAACTAAACATCATCAGTTATTAGGGAAATGCAAATTAAAACAACAATGATGGGCTTCCCTGGTGGCGCAGTGGTTAAGAATCTGCCTGCCAATGCAGGGGAACCTGGTTCGAGCCCTGGTCTGGGAAGATCCCACATGCCGCGGAGCAACTAAGCCCGTGAGCCACAACCACTGAGCCTGCGCGTCTGGAGCCTGTGCTCCGCAACGGGAGAGGCCGCGACAGTGAGAGGCCCGCGCACTGCGATGAAGAGTGGCCCAGAGTGGCCCCCGCTCTCCGCAACTGGAGAAAGCCCTCGCACAGAAACGAAGACCCAACACAGCCAAAAATAAATAAATAAATAAAGTTAAAAAAAAAAAAAAACAACAATGATATACCATACCTATTGGTATGGCCAAAATTTTAAAGATCGACCATACCAAGTGTTGGTGAGGATGTGGAGGAACTGGAACTCTCATGCCCTGCTGGTGGGAACATAAAATTATGCAATCACTTTGAAAAACAGTTTAGCAGTTTCTTTTTTCCAGCTTTATTGAGATATAATTGATACTTAACACTGTGTAAATATAAGGTGTATATGTTGATTTATATACCACAGAATGATTACCACCATAGCATCAGCTAACATTTCTATTCTGTCACATAATTACCAATTCTTTTTTGTGGTGAGAACATTTAATATCTACTTTCTTAGCAACTTTCAAGTATATAATATAGTATAATTAGCTGTAATCACCATGCAGTACATTAGATCTTGTTAACCTTTTAACTGGAAGTTTGTACCTTTGACCAGTATCTCCGCATTTCCACCATCCCTCAGCCCCTGGTAACTGCCACTCTATTCTCTAGCAGTTTCTTAAATGTTAAACATACACCTATCATTCAATCCACCCATTCTACTCAGCTTTTTACCCAGGAGAATTAAAAGCATATTTCCATACAAAGATGACTTGTACATGAATATCATAGCAGCCTTATTTGTAATGTCCAAAACTGGAAATCACCCACATGTCCGTCAACAAGTGAATGGATAAAAAAACTGTAGTGTATCTATGCAAGAGATTACTACTCAGCAATAAAAAGAAATTAATTACTGGCATATTGCAACAACATGCATAGCTTTCAAAATAATTATGCTGAGTGAAAGAAGGTAGACCTTCACTCCCCCCGCAAAAAAGTATATACTGTTATTTCACTTGTTTAAAATTCTAGAAAATGAAAACTATTCTATATTGACAGCAGATCACTGGTTACCTAGGGATGAGGGGCAGGGGAAGAGGAAGAATTACAAAGAGGCACAAGGAAACTTTTGAGGGTTATTAATATTTTCACTATCTTAATTGTGGTAATGGTTTTGCATACATGATTCAAAGTCTATCAAATTGTACTCTTTGAATATGTGTAGCTATTTTATAGGTCAATAAAATTATATCTCAATTTAAAAAAAAGAAAAAATATTGTAAAGAGGTGTTAAAGGTGCAATTTAGCAGCAAAAGCAACATCATTTAACATATACATTAGCATATTATAAATAATATATAAACAAATATATATATTTATAAACATAAATATAACAACATATACATTATTGAAGAGACCCACATGTCACCTACCATGTTTAGTTTTACAGAATTGCTAGAATGTTATCAAAGAAGACCATCATATAAAGGGAATTATTATACCCTGACCATCCAGCACTCATCTTTCATTCTGCATAGAGGATCTGTATAGCTACAATGATAATAATAAAAAAAGGAACAGCAAGCTTTAGTTTTAAATTCTGGTGGACCATCTCAATCTTTATCTAAATATCAATATTTTTCTTTTTTAAAAATTTTTTAAATTTATTTTTTATTTATTTATGGCTGTGTTGGGTCTTCGTTTCTGTGCGAGGGCTTTCTCTAGTTGTGGCAAGCGGGGGCCACTCTTCATCGCGGTGCGCGGGCCTCTCACTATCGCAGCCTCTCTTGTTGTGGAGTACAGGCTCCAGACGCGCAGGCTCAGTAGTTGTGGCTCACGGGCCTAGTTGCTCTGCGGCATGTGGTATCTTCCCAGACCAGGGCTCGAACCCGTGTCCCCTGCATTGGCAGGCAGATTCTCAACCACTGCGCCACCAGGGAAGCCTGGAGCTAGCTTTTTTATTAAAGATTTAGTTTGGTTCTCAAAAGTTATAGCTAAGTCCTGATGAGTAATTTACTAATGACTTATGTATCTTCCTGAATCTTATGTATCTTCCTATCTTTTATCTCTTTGTGTCACTGTGCCTCTGTATGAATTGCCAAAGTTTCTGTGATTTCTATTGTCCTTTGCCTTTTGTCTATCTTTGTTCAGCTGGACCCTCTGCTTTTCTCTCCTCTTTAGTATTTACCCCTCTAAGCCCTACAGTGCTTCAGATGCCACATACGTCAAACCTTTCGTGACATTCTATTCATACATGTTATATATGCCTCTTTTGTGCTTAGGGTGGTCTGTGCCATTTATCACCAAGGTAGGGACGGGGGGGAGGATGCCCTGGATGTTCCACTGTGCTACAGGAAGAAAATATTAGAACTTTACAATTATTTTAAATCTCATCCTGGTTAATTTTTATTTTTTGGTGTGTATATGTGTTATAATGTACATTATAAATTATTATCCAAACAGAAGACATAAAATAAGTAAAATACATATAATGGGGATGGGAGTACATGCCCAAAATGTGTTACTGATGGAGCATACACCAAAAAGTTCGGGGACCACCGCTGGTAATATATCTCTAATTGTCGGGTCTGTTTCTTCATTTGTAAAGTTAGGTCTAGGATTGGGTTAGATAATTTCTAGGGTCTTTTGTAGCTTAAATGTTCATTGAGTTAAAAATGTTATTAAAAAATATTTCAAGCATACAGAAAAGTTACAAGTATGGTATAATGAATTCCCATATGCCATTCACATAGTTTTATCCACTGTTAACATTGTGCCACATTTCCTCTTTCTCTCTTAAATACATATATACATACATATCATTATACTTTTGTTCAGAACCATTTGGTAGTAAATTGCAGAGGTTGTGACCATTCAACATAAATACTTTAGCATGTGTCTGTTAAGAACAAAGACACTCTCTTATATAGACACAAATTCAATACTGGATTATTATCTAGTATATGGTGCATATTCAGATTTTGCATATTGTCCCAGTATGACCTTTATAAGCTGTTTTTCCCCCAATCCGAAGATTGGAGGATAGGATTTTTTTTTTTTTTTTTTGTCGTGTCCTTTTAGTTTTCTTCACTAGAGCAGTCTTTTAAATTTTCTTTGTCTTTCATGACACTGACGTTTTTAAGGAGTATAGGCCCTCAGTTTTGTGGAATGTTTCTTTTGCGTTTGTGTAACCGTTTCCACTATACCTTGGTTTTTTCTTTTTTGTAGTTTAATTCTCTGTGTGTGTGTGCACACGTACTGTGTGCTCATGTGTGAGTCTTCTTTTCTAAGCTAGATTGTAAGTTCCTCCGAGACAGTGATGATTCATCCTGTTCATATTTGTTCTTCACACTTCCAATCACATATAATACTTTGCCTATAATAAATGTTGCAAATATTCACAAACCAAAAGTTCGTTCATATTCTGTAGGTTAAAAGGATGCTTTAAAACATACAGAGAAGGATATAACAGATTAATTAACTCTCAGTAATTAAGGATGTAAAAGAATGCCATGGTAACAATAGAGGCATTATGTTTTATTGAGTCTTGAAGGAAATTGGCTACTACAAAGTGTAATATAATATGGGGCATGCTCAGAACACTGTGAATCCTGTACTCATTGATGTATTTCTTTTCATCATTCCTCTGAGGAAACCCTTTGCAATAATGTTTGACCTCTTCCATATACACAGTTCCAAAATAGCATTTGCATCTGTTATGGTATTTTTTTTTTTTTTTTTTTTTTTTTTGGCTGCATTGGGTCTTTGTTGCTGCGCGCTGGCTTTCTCTCTTTGCGGCAAGCGGGGGCTGCTCTTTGTTGTGGTGCGCGGGCTTCTCATTGCGGTGGCTTCTCTTGTTGCGGAGCACGGGCTCTAGGCGTGCGGGCTTCAGTGGTTGTGGCTTGCGGGCTCTAGAGCGCAGGCTCAGTAGTTGTGGCGCACAGACTTAGTTGCTCCGCGGCATGTGGGATCTTCCCGGACCAGGGCTCGAATCTGTGTCCCCTGCATTGGCAGGCGGATTCTTAAACACTGTAGCACCAGGGAAGTCCCTGTTGTGGTATTTCAGTGGGAAGTGAAATTAGAATGAAAACTCTTAGACATAAAAATATGTTTCTCAAGATTGGAAGTATCTTAAGGTTGTCAAGAAAAGGTATTTATTATCCTTAATTATCCTTTCATTATCACCTAAGCAAAGTTATAAGAAAGTGATTCATCCAAAGTGTCAAGGCAGGCACAAGTTAAAAGTTTTCCATTTTAAAATCAGCATCTGAGAAGATGCATTGTAGCCTTTTAGAGGCTGATTTCCCCAAAACCCATCAATTATTTGTAAATGTCCATAGTGAGCTTGAATTTATTATTTAGGATTATTTAGGATTTTTAAATCGGTAGGCTTTCAGGAAGTCTCAGAACATGGTTTTCTCTTCTTTTGATAATTAACATTTAATATACTGGTTTTCTTAGTATTGACTTTCATAACTATCATCTGGGGCAATTATTGTCTCAGTTGATTATTTATCTCTAAAGGCCTATTCTAACTCTACATTTATCTGAACTTACTGAATAACTCCTCATTACTCAGCACATACTTTAGTGAAGATATTCTTAGGAGTAACGGCTGACCTTCTCCATATTGTGGTTCGTCTGTGTGTATGTGCCTGTGCATAACTTGGCAGCCGCTTCCTCAGAGAAATAACAGTCAGTGTGGTTCAGCCAAAGTTTAGAGGAGTGAAATGACTGAAGTGGGAGTTTTTTGTCTAATGCCAAGTGATATTATCCTTGGTTCTTTCTTATTGAATTGCTCAGGTAGCAGGTAGTGTTTCATTGCCTTGGAAGGTATTAAAAGCACAACAATACAAAGCAAACAAACAAACCAAGAAAACCCAACAACAGCCGACAAACAGGAAATACCAGGTAATTCATATGCTCTACTTTCTTGCCACAGTGTGAAGCCAAAAACTCTTCCTGTAACTGAAAAATGTATGCTTAGATCAAAATCTGATTTAGAGAATGAAAAACATCTTATCTATTTTTTCCAGGATCAGATTTAATAGAAAACTGGTGATGCACTAATCTTTTCATAGACATGACTTGGGAATATTTCATATATTTGTCAATTTTTTTAAAAACTGAGTTTTTTGAGGCTGATATCTACTGCAGCAGGAAGAGAGGTCCTGTTATTCACTGAATTGTATGAATTAAAGGCATGATCAAAGAACAGGCCATTGAAAATGATGGCTCCTGCAGGATTAAAATTGCTTTGATCTTCTGTTTTGACACAATAAGTTTATCTTTAATTATATGTGATGATAGTTGATTACTGTACACTTAGACTATTATAATGTGGATTGTAAAATGTAGTTTGCACTATATAATAACTTGAGCACCCATTTTTCAGTAGTTATGGGTTTGCAGAGGTATGTTTTAGTTTTGTTTAAGTGAAAACTATTAGATTTCTGAATTAGCAGGCGCTTAAAATGTAAAATATTTGGCTGCCAGGCAAAGTGTCTTTCCTGTAAAATAAGGATTATCAGTGTGCTCTATTGGACTCAGTGTCTTATTTTATAAAGGTAACAGAATTATGTATGGTTATTAATCCCTGATCTATCCACTAACTGGCTGCTTGACTTTAGGCAAATCACTTAAGTTCTCTGGGCCTTTGAAAAATGAAAGCCTTTGACTGGATGAAATTGTTACTGAATACAGGTTCGTGTACCTGATGCACAGTGAGGCCAAATAAACCGAAATGTCAAGAGTTTGGAGCAGAGAAATGTTTACTGCAGGCCAAGTAAGGAGAATGGGTGACTCGTACTCTAAAAAACCCCCGATAACAATATCCCAGGTTTCAACTCTGAAGTTCTGTAATTATACTATTCTATGATGTCTGTGATAGACATAATGCAGAATAAAATAGAAATTCCCAACACATTTTCAAAAGAAAGATTTTTGTAAAATATTGCATGATTTAACGGTTTCTGACCTTGCATTTTGATATGGAAATGAGATACTTAAAAAAAAAACCTACAGTGACTTTTTCATTTTGCTGGGTGGGGGCAATGGATTGGTGGGAAACCCCACTCTAAGGCCACAATTGTCAAGAGAACTTCCATTTGAAATTTCCTGTGTTATGCCATCACCTTAGCCTTGAGGGTATGAGGTCTTTCTTTGAAATTGCCTGTTTTGCTTGCTTGAATTTACATGCTGAGCCCTGGATTTTTCCCAATTTAGGCAGTTATATGCCCTGCTTATGAAATGTCTATAAGAGTTTGAACTGGATTTTAATTCTCCAGAGGAGATTACAAAATGATTCTTTCTTTTCAAATGGTAGCCAGTTATAGTGATTTGATTCTTAACACTGTTTCATCAGTTTTGCCAATGTTCCTAATGGGACAATCAGGCAAAAAACAAAAGCAAAAATGAATAAACAAACAAAATCCTTCAAGTCCAGGGGCTATTTGGATAATTTAATTAGGGAGCATAATAGTCTATGTGTTTTTATCCTGAATTTTGCGTATCTTTGTCATATGACAATATTTTACTTGCTTAAAAGACATCTTCTGTTTTAAGAAACTTTTCCCTAACTATGGTTAGGACCCTCTAGAAACATGCATGATGATAGGTCCATAGTAGAATTTTATAAATATAAATTTTTAATATTTATTTATTTTTTATATTTTTATAAATATAAATTCACTCAATAGATATTTAAGTGAATTGCAATTTCAGAAATATTTTCCAAACATAAACATGAAAGATTTAAAAGACAGGATTAATGGTTGAAGTTACGAAGCTTCTTAACAAATGCTAGAATTATCTTTGTAAGACAAATGAATTGTATTTTTTTCTTCATTTTTTAATTGACTGTAAGATTCATTACTTTAAATTCTGATCTGTCACACGTAGCAATTGGGTATGATTATTTACTGCCTAGGAACGAAGCATGGGTACTTTGATTTGAGTTTGGGTTTTTTTGTAGTTTTGTTTTGTTTTTTTTTACTAAAGGATCATAGTATGTTTTATTTATAAGTACTTTGGGATTTTTTTTAAAGCTAAAGGCTATAAATACATATAATTTGTACTAAGTAGGTGGCAGAGTGAAAAGCGAAACCAGAAAGGTATAATTGTATAGCTACATCTCATGCTACTGTCTTCTTTGCTCACAGTCTATTGCTATGTTAAGATTTTAGAATTTGTTTCTTTTTAGAGAGGGTGGAAAGGTGAAGTCTTAATATAAACCATTTCCAGGTAGGTAACTGTATACCATATACTAATGGAGAAGAAAAGTAGTACAGGTAAATCAAAGCAGTAGATAACGATTGCTCCTCTTTATTGGTAAAAAGAGCATGGGAAAGGCAGTTGGGAACTGGAGCTGGGTGGGCACTTAAATCTGGAAAACCCATTGTTGGTGTCTTTTTTCCCTCTGCTTCTGTCTGCAGCTTGGTCAGGATCCCTTAAGATGGAGCTGCAGACAGAAGGATGAGGGGGGAAAAGAGAGAGGACAGATCACTGAGGCTAAGGCAACAGCATCTGTGGGTTCTCTCTCTTTCTTGTTCTGTGCAGGTGGTGAGTCTGACATGAGTCCTCAATAAAATTCCAGGTTAGATGATTTAGCAGATCAAGACTCAGAAGGAAAAATGTTGATCTCTAAGGAGCCAACCTGATTTTATAAAAAAATGTTATGGTAGATTAACCTAAATTCATTGTCCTTTAGCAGGTTATTAGACTATTAATCACACAATGTAAGTGTCTGAATTTTATACAGCTTTTTGGTATGGTCCATCATGATATTGTAGGCAAGATGGGCGGGAGAGATATGATAATACAGTTATGTTGATATGTAACTGGTTGAACAATTATCTGAAAGGGTGTTAACAGGAAAGGAAGACTCTGGGATACTACAGGAATCTTGTCTTCAGCTTCATGTTATATATAAACAAAGAGTTAAAAGAAAGTATAGCTGGCTCACTGATTAAATTTGTAGATAATACACAGTTGGAGAAGAATGGCTAAAATTACTAGATGATAGCGACAGGAATCAAAAAGGGATGATGGACTTGACCAAGAAGATAAAATTTACTGAAAACAAATTTATAATGTAATATATAATACTCTGTATTACAGAATGGGGGAGAAATGGCTTAGATGTAGGGGTAGAAAACAAAGACTTGACATCCTTAAGTTAACAGAAAACTCAATGTGAACAACTTTATTACCTTCCTTTACAAAAAACACAGTATGATCTTAGGCTACATTAATAGAATGTCTAGAATAGGGTTGGTGATAGTCCTGCTTTATTCTAGGTGCATCAGATTTTCTTTTTTTTAAAGATTATTAACACTTTAAGAGTGACAGATTCAAGCACACCCAGGAGAAAATGGCTAAAATAATAAAGATATTTTTCATATAAGCAAGCTAAAGAAGGGATGTTAGCCCATAAGAGGTCATAATAGCCATCTAATCTTTTTTTTTTTTAATTATTTATTTATTTATTTATGGCTGTGTTGGGTCTTCGTTTCTGTGCGAGGGCTTTCTCCAGTTGTGGCAAGTGGGGGCCACTCTTCATCGTGGTGTGCGGGCCCCTCACTATCGCGGCCTCTCTTGTTGCAGAACACAGGCTCCAGACGCGCAGGCTCAGTAGTTGTGGCTCACGGGTCTAAGTTGCTCCGCGGCATGTGGGATCTTCCCAGACCAGGGCTCGAACCCATGTCCCCTGCATTGGCAGGCAGATTCTCAATCACTGCGCCACCAGGGAAGCCCTGCCATCTAATCTTTGATGGGCAATCCTATAGAAGAGAGGTTAGCATGAGACTGTGAGGCTCCACAACATAAAATGATAACCAATGGTTGTATGTTGTATGGAGATCGATTTTGGCTCCGTATAAAGAAGAGTTTTCTGATCCTTAGGAGTGTCCAAAACAATGGAATGGGCTGCACTGGGAATTAAGCAGTGAGTTTTCCAGGGTGCTGCCAAATTGTTTTCTAGGCCTGTGGTAACAGAAGACATTTATTCATCCTATAAGCAATAAAACTAGTTGGTTTCTGAGATGCAGCCTGACTTTTCTTTGTTGGTGTGTTCCCCATTTGTTTACAACCAGTCTTGCTTCCTGTCATTTGGCTATGAAGCAGAAAATGTCTTTGACCATAAATGGTAAAGCAGGAATCATCTGTATAGGTTATTATCAAAACATGCCTGTTGCTTTTGCAAGGAGATTTTTCTTGTCTGTTCACTCATAAAATATCTTTCTGAAATTAAAAGGACTTAACATAAGAGTTTAGAAGGGAAAATAATGTTTCTAGGAAACATTATTTATATATTTGATACATTTTTATTAGCACCAAAACCCAGATGATCATATGGCAGCTATTAGAAGATAGTACTATGAAATGAATACATGCAGACACATCAGAATAACCAAGTTCACTGGTTTGTTCTCTCATTTGTTCTTTTACTCATTCATTCATTTATAATATTTTTTGACCACTTGGTAAGTGCTGGGCACTTTGCTAGGTGATAGGAAGCTGATATATACTACAATTTCTCTCATCAGACAACTGTTAATAGGCTCTGTTTCTTATAAGTTGCCAAGAAATACTTTCATTTAAAGTAATAAACAAGTATCACTCCTTATTTTTTATTTTTTGATGATAATAAACTACAAAGAAAAGTATAGGGAATTCCCTGGTGGTCCAGTGGTTAGGACTTCACGATCTCACTGCCAAGCGCCCGGGTTCAATCCCTGGTTGGGGAACTAAGATCCCACATCCCATATCCTACAAGCCATGTGGTGTGGGGAAAAAAAAAAAAAAAGGTATAAAAGGAACTCTGGAAAATCCTGAAGTTAACTCTGGATTATATGTATTTATACAAAAATCACAATTTTGTGTACATCATTAGTATGAACATTGCTTTGAAACTGGATTCTCAGGTGGAACTTGGTTTTTCAGGGTTCTCTTCATTTAGCATCAGTATTTTATATATTTTATTCTTTGGACTGTTCATATCCATGTTGCTCTTTGAAAGGAAAAATAAAATACCATGTAAGGGGCTTAAAAATACTAAATACTATTCTTTAAGAAAAAAGTCTTTCTTGCTCTCTTGGCTAAATGTTTTTAGCTAGTTTTAATTCAGTGTGCATTATTGCTAGGTAGACAAGAATGATCTTGAAAAAAGAAAGCTTTTGAAATATTAAGCCAACAAAGGCGTTGCCTGCAGGATAAGTTAATAGTTGAACATATTCACTGGTTATGCTGCCAAGTTTTATCCTTAATTTATTTTAATATAAGATGGTTACTCTGTCTTTCATCATAAAAGTACACCTACCAATGTTAGCTTATAAATCATTATCACACCCAGGTAAGGTAGATTAGTGGTATCTAGTTTTATAATTAGAAATATAAAATGAGAAGCAAGTCCTCTTCTGTGTGACTATATAGCCAAGCAGTGTTTAAGTCAGAGAGGGTTCCCCACTGGTTGATCTTCAAGTGATCTATACATGACTAAGACTATTGTTACTGCCATTTGTCTTTCTCTGAAGTTTTCCAGGATTCTTTGGTGAAATGTTAGCTCCCACCAATCGGTCTTCCCATCCCCAACTTATGGTCTTCTCTAACATTTCCCATAATCATCTCAAGATTGCAGAGAAATGGAAAAGATATTTATATACTCATGTTGATAACAGCATTGTTTACAATAGCCAGAAGATGGAATCTATCCAGATGTCCATCAACAGATGAATGGGTAAACAAAATGTGGTGTATACATACAATGGAACATTATTCAGCCTTAAAAAGGAAGGATATTCTGACACATGTTACAATATGGATGAACCTTGAGGACCTGAGTGTAATAAGACAGTAGTAAAGACAAATAGTATATGATTCCACTTATATGAGGTACCTAGAGTAGCCAAACTCATAGAGACAGAAAGTAGAACAGTGGTTGCTAAGGGGTGGGGGAGGTGGTAGTGGGAAGTTGTTTAATGGGGACAGAGTTTCAGTTTTCCAAGACGAGAAACTTCTAGACATTGGTTGTACAACGTGAATATACCTGACACTGCTGAACTGTATACTTATAAATGGTTAAAATGGTAAATTTTTTGTAATATGTACCTTACCACAATTAAAAAGAGAACTTTCAAAGGTATTTCAAAAGGTTAGCTAAATAAAAGTGTTCCCTTTACATTAAAAAAAAAAAAA
Source organism: Balaenoptera ricei (assembly GCF_028023285.1). NCBI lineage: Eukaryota > Metazoa > Chordata > Mammalia > Artiodactyla > Balaenopteridae > Balaenoptera > Balaenoptera ricei. Next base: position 154,326,646 of record NC_082640.1, read on the forward strand.
AGTTGCAAAGAAATGAAAAACAAAAACAAAGAAATGGCCTCCACCAAAACAGACTGGTGACCAGATTAAGGATTTCTGGCTTTGACCTTCAGAATTTGGACTGTGAGACAAACCTGGTAGAGGATATAACTAAGTCATTTACTCCACATGTCCAAAACTGAACTTAGCATCATTTTTTTTTTAAATAAATTTATTTATTTATTTATTTTTGGCTGCGTTGGGTCTTCGTTGCTGTGAGTGGGCTTTCTCTAGTTGTGACGAGCAGGGGCTACTCTTCGTTGTGGTGTGTGGACTTCTCATTGCAGTGGCTTCTCTTGTTGTGGAGCACAGGCTCTAGGCACACGGGCTTCAGTAGTTGTGGTGCACAGGCTTAGTTGCTCTGTGGCATGTGGGATCCTCCCGGACCAGGACTCGAACCCGTGTCCCCTGCGTTGGCAGGCGGATTCTTAACCACTGTGCCACCAGGGAAGTCCCTGAACTTAGCATCTTTTCCTCACAAATTTGTTCTTGCTTCCTCTGTCCCATTTTAGACATATGAATGTCAACTCACACTTCTTTTTGTCATTTACCCTCCAAATACTACTGATGGCCAAATCCTGCTAATTACATATTCTTCACCTTTCTCTTATCTGCCTTCTCCACGTCACTGATACAATTTATTCATTTAAGGAATACTTTGTTAGCAATATATGTGCTAGACTCTGTTCTAGTTGATTGAGATGTATCGATGAATAATAAAAAAAAGATTCCTGCCTTCATGAAGCTTGTGGTGAAGACAGATAATACAGACTAGATCTAAGAGTTAAGTGAATTGTATAGTATTTTAGAAGGTGTTAATGCCATGAAAAAAGAAAAAGTAGGATAGGATGGGGGTTTGGGACTGTGCGGGTGTGGAAAGAGTTGTGATTTAAAAATGGTGGTTTGTGTAGACCTCACTGAGAAGATGAAATCTGAGCATAAACCTGAAGGAGGTAAAGGAATGAGCCACGAGAATATCTGGGGAAAAGCTTTCCAGATAGAGGGAAGAAGCCAGTGCAAAGGCTGTAAGCATGCCTGGTGAGTTCAGGGACCACCAAGGAAGCCAGTACATCTGGAGTACAAGAGAGCAAGGGGAAGAACCATGGGAAATGAGATTATAGAGCTAACAGTGGTCAGTTCGTGTAGGGCCTTTGTTGGGCATTGGGTGGAGGGATGCGTTGAGCAGAGGAGAGACACCTGATTTATATTTTAAAAGAGTCACTTTGATTGCTGGGCTGAGAGTGGATTGTGTGAGCAAGGGTTGAAGCAGAGAGACCAGTTAGGAGGTCGTTGGAATATTTTAATCAAGAAAAGAAGGTAGGGCTTCCCTGGTGGCGCAGTGGTTGAGAATTTGCCTGCCAATGCAGGGGACACGGGTTCGAGCCCCGGTCTGGGAAGATCCCACATGCCGCGGAGCAACTGGGCCCGTGAGCCACAACTACTGAGCCTGCGCGTCTGGAGCTTGTGCTCCGCAACAAGAGAGGCCGCGACAGTGAGAGGCCTGCGCACCGCGATGAAGAGTGGCCCCTGCTCGCTGCAACTAGAGAAAGCCCTCGCACAGAAACGAAGACCCAGCACAGCCAAAAATAAATAAATAAATAAGCTTTCATTTAAAAAAAAAAAAAAGAAAAGAAGGTAGCTTGGACGGAGTGGTTAGTGGTAAGTGGAGGTGGTGAGATGAGGTTGGATTCTGGATTTTTAGAAGACAGAGACAACAGGAGTTTCTAATAGATTAGATATTGGGCATAACAGAAAGAGTCAAGATAAATCTAAGGGGCTTTTGTTGTTGTTGTTGTTGTTCTGAGTAACTGTATTTCCCATCAACTGAGATGGAAATGCTATGGGTAGAAGAGGTTTAGAAGGGAACAACAGACCCTGAATTGTTGGACTTGTTAACTTTGAGACGTCTATTTGAAAGCCAAGTGAAGGTATTGAGTCAATAGTCAGATATGTGAGTTCAGAATTCAGTGGAAATAAATTTGAGAGTCGGATGCAAATATATGGTATTTAAAACCAAAGACTATATGAACGCCCTGGAAGAATGAGTAGATAGGGAAAAGGGACAAGAACTGAGCACAGTGCTCTTCGACACTAAGAAGTCTAGGTTTGGGTGAGATGGGGTAAGAAAGGGAATTGACAAAGGAGACTGAGAAGAAGCAACCAGTGAGGTAACGGGGAAGTCAAGTGTGGTGTCCTGGAAGACAAGTGAAGGAAGTATATCAAGGAGAAGAGAGGGATTCATCATCCCCTTAGTTAAGGTTTCCTTAGTCATTTCCTAAGTTATACAATATCCTCTGTGTATATATGTTGTTCAGTATCCATATTTCCAACCCTGTCCCCAGCCCTTTCCATATACCTTATCCTTTTCCTACTATCTCTGTTATCAAAGTGCTCTTTAAAACAAAGGAACAAAAATACGAAGACACAAAAACACAAAGAAAATGTTAGTCTGCAATTAAAAATTTATCAGGTACTCCCAGTTGTCTTTGAAATCCATACTCCTTTTCATGATATGGATTTTTATGATCTATCATCTCTATTTCTCTAGTCTCACCTCTGTTCCCTTTCTATCTTCTGCTTCAGCCTTACTGAATTATTTACTGACTCATACTATCTCATGCCTCTTCTCTTTCCGGAATACACTGCGTTTTCCTGCCTTCATCCTCAAATTCACTTATTGAAAATCTGTATATCTTTCAAATCTTAACTCTGGCATCACCTTTGGTGAAGGCTTTTCTGTAGAACTTACCTCCAAGCAGAATTGACCCTTTCCTTCCTTGCCCCAATATAGCAACTACATACTTTTCTCAAATATCTTTAGATTATTGGGTATATATAAACATATTTGGTTATCTGTCTTTCTTCCTCATAAGCTTTTTTTTTTCCAAAGATTTTTTTTTTTTTTTTTGATGTGGACCATTTTTAAAGTCTTTATTGAATTTGCTACAATATTGCTTCAGTTTTCTGTTTTGGTTTTTTAGTCGTGAGGCATGTGGGATCTTAGCTCCCCGACCAGGAATCGAACCCGCACCCCCTGCAAGTGCGGGTGGAAGGCGAAGTCTTAACCACTGGACCACCAGGGAAGTCCCCCTAATAAGCTTCTTGAGGGCAAATATTATTTCTGATTCGTCTCTATATCCCTAGATTCTTTCATAATGTGTGATACATAGTGGTACCAAACAATTGCTTGTTAAAAGGTAATTTTTTTGCTTTAAACAGTCTTTGAAGGAATTAAATAAATGAAGAAAAAAGTCTTTTATGTTTACTTTAACATTAAACACTAATATTTAAATTAAATTCATTTTATAAATTTATTAAAGTTTAATTTATAAAAAGATTTAATATAATAAAATAATTTATAAATCATTCAGTATTTATTAGTAAATATTAAGTATTGAAACTAAATATTAATAATAAATGTTACATATTTAACTTTTCTGGTGTTCTTTGTTCCTTTATATAGATCCAGGTTTTCATCTGGCATCATTTAACTTTATCCTGATGAATATTCTTTAACATTTCTTTTTTTTTTTTTTGAATTTTTGAATTTTATTTTATTTACTTTTTTATACAGCAGGTTTTTATTTTTTTACTTTTTTTCAATTTTATTTTATTAATTTTTTTATAGAGCAGGTTCTTATCAGTTATCTGTTTTATACATATTAGTGTATATATGTCAATCCCAATCTCCCAATTCATCCCACCACCACCACCCCCCACCAACTTTCCCCCCTTGGTGTCCATACGTTTGTTCTCTACATCTGTGTCTCTATTTCTGCCTTGAAAACGGGTTCATCTGTACCATTTTCCTAGATTCCACATATATGTGTTAATACATGATATTTGTTTTTCTCTTTCTGACTTACTTCACTCTGTATGACAGTCTCTAGGTCCATCCACATCTCTACAAATGACCCAATTTTGTTCCTTTTTATGGCTGAGTAATATTCCATTGTATATATGTACCACATCTTCTTTATCCATTCGTCTGTCGATGGGCATTTAGGTTGCTTCCATGACCTGGCTGTTGTAAATAGTGCTGCAATGAACATTGGGGTGCATGTGTCTTTTTGAATTACGGTTTTCTCTGGGTATATGCCCAGTAGTGGGATTGCTGGGTCATACGGTAATTCTATTTTTAGTTTTTTAAGGAACCTCCATACTGTTCTCCATAGTGGCTGTATCAATTTACCTTCCCACCAACAGTGCAAGAAGGTTCTCCTTTCTCCACACCCTCTCCAGCATTTGTTGTTTGTAGATTTTCTGATGATGCCCATTCTAACCGGTATGAGGTGATACCTCATTGTCGTTTTGATTTGAATTTCTCTAATGATTAGTGATGTTGAGCATCCTTTCATGTGCTTGTTGGCGATCTGTATGTATTCTTTGGAGAGATGTCTATTTAGGTCTTCTGCCCATTTTCTGATTGGGTTGTTTGTTTTCTTAATATTGAGCTGTATGAGCTGTTTATATATTTTGGAGATTAATCCTTTGTTCCTCGATTCGTTTGCAAATATTTTCTCCCATTCTGAGGGTTGTCTTTTCGTCTTGTTTGTGGTTTCCTTTGCTTTGCAAAAGGTTTTAAGTTTCATTAGGTCCCATTTGTTTGTTTTTGTTTTTATTTCCATTACTCTAGGAGGTGGATCAAAAAAGATCTTGCTGTGATATATATCAAAGAGTGTTCTTCCTATGTTTTCCTCTAAGAGTTTTATAGTGTCCAGTCTTACATTTTTAATCCATTTTGAGGTTTTTTTTTGTGTATGGTGTTAGGGAGTGTTCTAATTTCATTCTTTTACATGTAGCTGTCCAGTTTTCCCAGCACCACTTATTGAAGAGACTGTCTTTTCTCCATTATATATCCTTGCCTCCTTTGTCATAGATAAGTTGACCACAGGTGCGTGGGTTTATCTCTGGGCTTTCTATCCTGTTCCATTGATCTATATTTCTGTTTTTGTGCCAGTACCATAGTGTCTTGATTACTGTAGCTTTGTAGTACAGTCTGAAGGCAGGGAGTCTGATTCCTCCAGCTCCGTTTTTTCCCCTCAATATTGCTTTGGCTATTCGGGGTCTTTTGTGTCTCCATACAAATTTTAAGATTTTTGGTTCTGGTTCTGTAAAAAATGCTATTGGTAATTTGATAGGGATTGCATTGAATCTGTAGATTGCTTTGGGAAGTACAGCCATTTTCACAATATTGATTCTTCCAATCCAAGAACATGGTATATCTCTCCATCTGTTTGTGTCATCTTTAATTTCTTTCTTCAGTGTCTTACTGTTTTCTGCATGCAGGTCTTTTGTCTCCCTAGGTAGGTTTATTCCTAGGTATTTTATTCTTTTTGTTGCAATGGTAAATGGGAGTGTTTCCTTACTTTCTCTTTCAGACTTTTCATCATTAGTGTATAGGAATGCAAGAGATTTCTGTGCATTAATTTTGTATCCTGCAACTTTACCAAATTCATTGATTAGCCCTAGTAATTTTCTGGTGGCATTTTTAGGATTCTCTATGTATCATGTCATCTGCAAACAGTGACAGTTTTACTTCTTCTTTTCCAATTTGGATTCCTTTTATTTCTTTTTCTTCTCTGATTGCTGTGGCTAGGACTTCCAAAACTATGTTGAATAATAGTGGTGAGAGTAGACATCCTGTCTTGTTCCTGATCTTAGAGGAAATGCTTTCAGTTTTTCACCACTGGGAATGATGTTTGCTGTGGGTTTGTCGTATGTGGCCTTTATTATGTTGAGGTAGGTTCCCTCTATGCCCACTTTCTGGAGAGTTTTTATCGTAAATGGGTGTTGAATTTTGTCAAAAGCTTTTTCTGCATCTATTGAGATGATCATATGGTTTTTATTCTTCAATTTGTTAATATGGTGTATCACATTGATTGATTTGCATATATTGAAGAATCCTTGCATCCCTGGGATAAATCCCACTTGATCATGGTGTATGATCCTTTTAATGTGTTGTTGGATTCTGTTTGCTAGTATTTTGTTGAGGATTTTTGCATCTATATTCATCAGTGATATTGGTCTGTAATTTTCTTTTTTTGTAGTATCTCTGCCTGGTTTTAGTATCAGGGTGATGGTGGCCTCATAGAACAAGTTTGGGAATGTTCCTTCCTCTGCAATTTTTTGGAAGAGTTTGAGAAGGATGGGTGTTAGCTCTTCTCTAAATGTTTGACAGGGGCTTCCCTGGTGGCACAGTGGTTAAGAATGTGCCTGCCAGTGCGGGGGATACGGGTTTGAGCCCTGACCCAGGTAGATCCCACATGCCGTGGAGCAACTAAGTCCATGCGCCACAGCTACAGAGCCTGCGCTCTAGAGCCCACAAGCCACAACTAGTGTACCCGCAAGCCACAACTACTGAAGGCCGCGCACGTAGAGTCCGTGTTCCCTAGCAATAGAAGCCACCGCAATGAGAAGCACGTGCACTGCAATGAAGAGTAGCCCCCACTTGCTGCAACTAGAGAAAGCCCACATGCAGCAACGAAGATCCAAAGCAGCCAAAAATAAAGTAAATAAAATAAATAAATTTATAAAATAAATAAATAAATAAATAAATAATAAATGTTTGATACAATTCACCTGTGAAGCCATCTGGTCCTGGACTTTGTTGGAAGATTTTTAATGACAGTTTCAATTTCATTACTTGTGTTTGGTCTGTTCATATTTTCTATTTCTTCCTGGTTCAGTCTTGGGAGGTTATACCTTTCTAAGAATTTGTTCATTTCTTCCAGGTTGTCCATTTTATTGGCATATAGTTGCTTGAAGTAGTCTCTTAGGATGCTTTGTATTTCTGCGGTGTCTGTTGTAACTTCTCTTTTCTCATTTCTAATTTTATTGATTTGAGTCCTCTCCCTCTTTTTCTTGATGAGTCTGGCTAATGGTTTATCAATTTTGCTTATCTTCTCAAAGAACCAGCTTTTAGTTTTATTGATCTTTGCTCTTGTTTTCTTTGTTTCTATTTCATTTATTTCTGCTCTAATCTTTATGATTTCTTTCCTTTTACTAACTTTGGGTTTTGTTTGTTCTTCTTTCTCTAGTTCCTTTAGGTGTAAGGTTAGATTGTTTATTTGAGATTTTTCTTGTTTCTTGAGGTACCACTGTATTGCTATAAAATTCTCTCTTAGACCTGCTTTTGCTGCATCTCATAGGTTTTGGATCATCGTGTTTTCGTTGTCATTTGTCTCTAGGTATTTTTTGATTTCCTCTTTGATTTCTTCAGTGAACTCTTGGTTAATTAGTAACGTATTGTTTTTCCTCCATATGTTTGTGTTTCTTACGTTTTTTTTTCCTAGTAATTGATTTCTAATCTCATCGTTCTGTGGTCGGAAAAGATGCTTGATAGGATTTCAATTTTCCTGAATTTACTGAGGCTTGATTTGTGACCCAAGATGTGATCTATCCTGGAGAATGTTCCATGTGCACTTGAGAAGAAAGTGTAATCTGCTGTTTTCGGATTGAATGTCCTATAAATATCAATTAAATCTATCTGGCCTATTGTGTCATTTAAAGCATGTGTTTCCTTATTAATTTTCTGTCTGGATGATCTGTCCATTGGTGTAAGTGAGGTGTTAAAGTTCCCCACTATTATTGTGTTAGTGTCGATTTCCTCTTTTATAGCTGTTAGCAGTTGCCTTATGTATCGAGGTGTTCCTATGTTGGGTGTATATATATTTATGATTGTTGTATCTTCTTCTTGGATTGACCCCTTGATCATTATGTGGTGTCCTTCCTTGTTTCTTGTAACATTCTTTATTTTAAAGTCTATTTTATCTGATATGAGTATTGCTACTCCAGCTTTCTTTTGATTTCCCTTTGCATGGAATATCTTTTTCCATCCCCTCACTTTCAGTCTGTATGTGTCCCTATGTCTGAAGTGGATCTCTTCTAGACAGCATATATATGGGTCTTGTCTTTGTATCCATTCAGCAAGCCTGTGTCTTTTGGTTGCACCGTTCAATCCATTCACATTTAAGGTACTTATCAATATGTATGTTCCTAATACCATTTTCTTAATTGTTATGCGTTTGTTTTTGTAGGCCCTTTTCTTCTCTTGTGTTTCCCACTTAGAGAAGATCCTTTAGCATTTGTTGTAGAGCTGGTTTGGTGGTGCTGAATTCTCTTAGCTTTTGCTTGTCTGTAAAGCTTTTGATTTCTCTGTTAAATTTGAATGAGATCCTTGCCAGGTAGAACAATCTTGGTTGTAGGTTCTTCCCTTTCATCCCTTGTTGCTTTTAATAATTTTTCTTTGTTTTTATTTTTTGTCAATTTAATTACTATGTGTCTTGGTGTGTTTCTCCTTGAGTTTATCCTGCCTGGGACTCTCTGCGCTTCCTGGACTTGGGTGGCTATTTCCTTTCCCATGGTCGGGAAGTTTTCGAGTATAATCTCTTCAAATATTTTCTCTGGTCCTTCTCTCTCTCCTCTCCTTCTGGGAACCTTATAATGTGAATGTTGTTGCACTTAATGTTGTCCCAGAGGTCTCTTAGTCTGTCTTCATTTCTTGTCATTCTTTTTTCTGTATTCTCTTTCACAGCAGTGAATTCCACCATTTTGTCTTCCAGGTTACTTATCCGTTCTTCTGCCTTAGTTATTCTGCTATTGATTCATTCTAGTGTATTTTTCATTTCAGTTATTGTATTGTTCATCTTTGTTTTTTTGTTCTTTAATTCTTCTAGGTCTTCATTAAACATTTCTTGCATCTTCTTGAATTTTGCCTCCATTCTTTTTCCGATGTCATGGATCATCTTCACTATCATTATTCTGAATTCTTTTTCTGGAAGGTTGTCTGTTTCTACTTCATTTAGTTGTTTTTCTGGGGTTTTTATCTTGTTCCTTTATCTGGTACATAGTCCTCTGCCTTTTCATTTTGTCTGTCTTTCTGTGAATGTGGTTTTCGTTCCTCAGGCTGCAGAATTGTAGTTTTTCTTGCTTCTGCTGTCTGCCCTCTGGTGGATGAGACTATCTAAGAGGCTTGTCTCTCTCAGTATTTTTATGTTTCCCTTTATATCCACGCAATAAATAATTTTAGTTATTTTGCAGTATTTATCTATTTCTGTATCTTTGTCATTCACATAGCTGTTTTATTTACTAATTTTTCTCATTTATGGGTCTCATTCTCTTGCTTCCTTGCGTGTCTGATAGTTTTTATTAGATGCTGGACACTGTAAATGTTATTTTGTCAAATGCAGAATTTTATTGTCTTTCTATCAAGAGTTTATTAGACTTAGTTATAGCCAGTTGTTTGAGTTAATTTTGGATCAGTTCTTTTGACCTGGGTTGGAGTGTGTCTAGAGTTGTCTTTCCTCTAGGGCAGTGGTTCTCAAAATATGGTATCTGAACAAACAGCATCAGTATCATATGAGAAATTGTTAGAAATGTGGATTCTAGAACTTTGCTCCAGAATCACTAAATCAAAAACTGTGGGGGTGATGCTTAACAGTCTGTGTTTTAACTAACCCTCCTAGTTTTTTGATGCATTCTAACTTTTAAGAAGTGCTACTCTAGAGCTACTAGGGACCCTTCTGGAGTCTCTATGCAATGCTCTAGGTATTCATCAAGACCTGTACTTTAGCTGGTCAAAATATTTCACAGCCTTGTATGAATTCTGGATGTTATTTAGATTACCACTCATTGAACTTTGCTTGTCTTTGTGGCATTTATTCTGTGCATGTGCAGCTTAGTTTTCATCCAGAGTCTCAAGAAGACCCCTATACAGATTTTTCAAACTTTTCTCTGCATAGCTGCCTCCTCTTTAGTACTCTGTCCTGCAGATTCCATCCCCTTCCTCCTCTAGAAATTCTGAACTCTGTTCAGCCCAACTCAGCAAGACGTCTATACTCTGTTTGGGTTATCACTCACTGTGTTGCATTCCAGAAAATGCTTCCAGACAGACATCCTGGGTAATTTGGGAGCTTACCTTGGTCATTTCCCTTAGCTTAGGGATCCAGTCCTATACTGACTTTTGTCCAAGGTGTAACAATAATTCTTTTGTATATTTTATCCAGGTTTCTCATTGCTTATAATAGGAGGACAGCTCTGGTCCCAGTTACTGCTATGGCTGGAAGCCAGGTACTTATTTTTTATTGTCATGAGTTCATACGAGAGCTAATTATATGAGAAAAGTGAACATTGTATTAATTTCTTCATATTATTTCTAGCACTACTAGAGTGCTGTATGTACTACATAATAGACACTGTGCCAGGATAGGAATATTCAAACCTAAATAGGATAGGGCCTTTGCCTTCAAAGATCTCGTAACCTATGAGGGTGGACTGACATACAAACAACTCATCATAACTCAGTCTATGGTGAAGGCTATAATAGAGGCAGCATGAAATTATATAAAGACCATGGACTTTGAAATCAGACAGGCTTCATTTGAATCTCATATCCATGACATTATTGTGCTGTGTAACCTCTCATAGCCTTAGTTTCCCATTCTGCAGAATGGAGAGAATAGTACTTTGTACGACTGTTAAGAAGATTAAAATGAAATTCTTTTATAGAACGTGTAGTAGAGGCTCATGAAGTGGTAGTTTCTTTCTTCTTAGAATAAACATAGGATGCAGGAACAGAAATTATTACCGTAGAATTCTTGAGGGAAGAAATGATGTTTAAATTGTGTCTTGAAGGTCAAGTAGGATTTTGATATATGTTAGATGTGTTCTAAGGACATTCTACTTTTATGGAACCAAATGAGCAAGGGCTTAAAGGAGTAAAAGGCAGGGAAGCTTGCAAATATACTTATGAAAGTTAGGGTAGTCCAGAGCCTTAAGAAAAGCAGTTTGGATCTTAAAAAGAAAAAAAAAAAAAAAAATTCCTAGTATTAGGAAAGTAAAAATGAATCAAAAAGGACAAACAGAAAATCTAACCCGTAGTACAAGTATACTTCCTTAGTCCATTCCTATTTACTGCCATGACTAATAAATTTGGGCAGGCCTGTGGAAAATTCCTGTGGGCTGATATTTTCCTAACCACTTTTCAAAACTACTTTAAGTTGATATTCTAAGCTGATCATTTCATTAATATTAAACTCCAGAGCATGTCCCCAAGTTTCCAAGTTTGCTAAATTGTTTTTCTCTATTATCTGTTTTCTTGGGTTACTTCCATTTTTCTTCTTTCTCATCCTGCAAACATTGATTGTCTAGGTTTTCTAAGTGGTAATATGAAAGTACTAAAAAGATCTTTCTAAGACTCTGGTATGTCTTTCTGTGTTCACATTTAGTAAGAATTCTAAAGGGCTTAAAAAACTGTATAAATAATTTACATTTTTCTTGGTGAGGGATCATAAACATAAACTTAAGTTTAAAGAGGATTTTAAACTTTATTTCACTGAGGCTAAGATTTGTCCTAATGAGGTTTTTGTTTGTTTGTTGTAAATTATTATTTTTTATACTGTCTATTAAGAATCAGATGGCTTCCTGGATTGAGTTTGCTTCACTTCTCCAGTAGGTAACTTTTATCTGACCTTTAGGTATTTATTCTAATATAGTTTGGTTTGGTTTTTGAAGCTCTGGAATGTTTTAGAAAAAATAAGGCTTGGGACTTCCTGGCTGTCCAGTGGTTAAGGGTCTGCACTTCCACTGCAGGGGGCATGGGTTCGATCCCTGGTTGGGGAACTAAGATCCCACATGCTGTGCAGAGCAGCCAAAAAAACCAAAAAAAACCATAAAGGCTCATGGAGAAGAGCTGTCATCCCTGAAAATGAAAAGATCAGAAATAGGAAAAACAAAAGTCAGATATCACCCTTGAAATCTTGATTTCCGCAAGTCCTTTGCCTCCGTCTCTGATACCAGTCATTTGGAAGTCTATCCCTCTCCTTCTCTGTGATGTTTTCACCAAAAATCCTCTTGTGTTTGTACTAGGATTATATTGAGTTCCTAACTTAAGTGGGGAGAATTTACATATTTATAACAGTGAATTTTCTCACTCATGAAAATGTTTTTTTCTCTATTTATTTAGGCCTTCTTCAGTAATATTATAGAGTTTTATCCCCAAAGAACTTATACATCTTTTATTAGATTTATTCTAATAAAAGTTTTTAAGAGTGTTTTAAAAATGGGAGTTATGGACAGTCAAATTGGCAATTGCCTCAGAAAATTGATTTTAAATATAGATTTTGAATCTAGCAAACTTGCTTTACTTGCTTATTAAAATGACTTGTAGATTTTCTTGGATTTTCCAGGGAGAGAATCATATCCTATGCAATGGCAATTCTTTCCTTTTCAAATCTCATACTTCTTTATTCTTGAATGGAAATGGTGATAGTGGGACCTTATTTTGTTCCAGATTTAAAGAGACTTCTTCTAATGTATCATTTTTCATGTTAGAAAGTTTCTTTTTGTTGCTGAATTGGTGGACAATTTTTAAAGTAGTGAATCAGTATAGAATTTTACAAATGTTTTTTCTGTGTCTACTGAGATAAATCATATGGATTTTCTCTTTTATTAATGTAGTAAAATATGTTAATGGATTTTCTAGTGTTAAACCATTCTTATATCCCCAACGTCTATTTGGTTATATAAAAATAATATATTCCTAGGTTTCTTTCTTTAATATTTTGTTAAGGACTACCGTGGGATTTTTCTTTCTAGTATTATACCTACCTTCTAGATCATAGGGTAAGCTTGGTAGCTTTTCCTCATTTTCTATTATCTTTAAACATTTATATAACATAGGATTTATTTCTTCCCTGAAGATACGGTAAACTTATTTTATACCCTCTGTAGCTAGTGTGGAGTTTTTAGGTGGGAGATTTTTTGTTTTGTCTTAAATTTTTTAAAAATTGGAGTATAACACACATGTGGAAAAGTGTACAAATCATAAACGTGTAGCTCAATGAATTTTCACAAACTGAACAAATCCATGTAACCAGAATCCAGATTAAGAAATTAAAAATTACCAGCACTCCAGAAGTCTTCATTGTGTGCCCTTTCAGCCACTGCTCCTCCCTAGTGGTAACCACTACTCCAATTTATTAGAAAAGTAGTCCCATTATTTAGAAGAATTATTTTAAAGATGTAGTTTATGCAAAGAAACTTTGATCAATATAACATAATTTTTTTCTACTTATTTTTTATTTGTTTATTTTTTATATATTTTTTATATTGGAGTATAGCCGATTAACAATGTTGTGATAGTTTCAGGTGCACAGCAAAGTGACTCAGCCATACATATACATGTATCCGTTCTTCCCCAGACTCCCCTCCCATCCAGGCTGCCACATAACGTTGAGCAGAGTTCCCTGTGCTATACAGTAGGTCCTTGTTGGTTATCCTTTTTAAATACAGCAAGGTGTACATGTCAATCCCAAAGTCCCTAACTATCCCTTCCCTCCGCCCTTCCCCCACCCCGGTAACCATAAGTTCATTCTCTAAGTCTGTGAGTCCGTCTCTGTTTTGTAAATATGTTCATTTGTTAGATAGTGTCTTTTGAAGCAAACTTTTAAAACTTTTAATGAATTCTAATTTATCTATTTTTTTCTTTTGTTGTTTGTGTTTTGGGTATCATATTTAAGAATCCATTACCAAATCTGAGTTGCAAAGATTTACTCTGTGTTTATAGTTGTAGTTTTTACATTTAGGTCTTCCATCCATTTTGAGAGTTTTTGTACATGGTGTCGGGTAAGGGTCCAATTTCATTCTTTTGCATGTGGATATCCAATCTCAGAACTATTTGTTAAAAACACTAGTTTTTCCTCATTGAATGGTCTTGGCACTCTTGTTGACCATAGATCTATGGGTTTATTTCTAGATTCTTAAGTTTTTTCCTTTGTTCTATATGGCTCTCCTTATATCAGCATCACACAGTCTTGATTACTATAACTTTTTAGTATATTTTGAAATCGGGAAGCAAGTCCTCTTCCTTTGTTCTTTCTCGAGATTGTTTTGGCTATTCTGGGTCATTTGCATTTTTGTATGATTTTTAGGATTAGCTTGTCCATTTCTGTTTTTAAAAAAAAACAACTGGAATTTTGATAAAGATTGTATTGAATCTTAGGGGAGTACTGGTATCTTAACAATATCAAGTATTCAAGTCCATGAACATCTTTCCTATTTTTTTTAAGATCTTTAAATTCTTTCAGTAATGGCTCTTGCCACTTCATTTGACATTGTGCTGGAGGTTCTAGCCAGGGCAATTAGGCAAGACAAAGAAAAGACAACCAGATGGGAAAGGAAGAACTAGAACTATCTCTATTTGCAGATAGCGTGATCTTATATATATAACCTCCCATAAAGAATTCCCCCAAATGAAAAATAAAACCTATTTGATATAACAGATGAGTTCTCCAAGGTTGCATGATACAAGATCAATGTACCCAAATCAGTTGTGTTTCTATATACTAGCCATGAAATGTGAAAATGAAATTAAGAAAAGAATTCTATTTATAATAGAAAGAAAAAGAATAAAATACTTAGGAATAAACTTCACCATGGAAGTGTAATACAGTCAGCGCTTCCTATCCATTGATTTTGCATCTGTGGATTCAACCAACTATGAATCAAAATTTCTGTCCACAGGTTTTTGGTATTGGGGCGGGGTGGGCGCTCCCTCCTGGAGCCAGTCTCCCACCAATACTGAGGGACAGAGACAGCTATATTGTTGTCCTCTGATTTTCTTGTTTTACATCTTGCATTTGGGGGATTTCCCTTTATTCATTTGAAACTCATCTGTGTTTTTAAACCAGAAACCTTTGTGTATCTTATTTAATATTTCTATATATTTTGATTGAAGAGAGAGTAACTGTATATCTGTGTGAGTGGTTGGAGAGTTCTAGGTTGGATTATTCCCTCATATTGCTGGAATTTCATCAGTAGATTTTCTAGGTGTAAATAGTTTTCAGTAGCTCCAACCCAATTTTAAGAGAAAGGTAATAAGGACTTTTCCAGCATAAATTAAATGGAGCAGATTAATAACAAAGTGCTGATAAATATGACTACATGAAAAACTTAAACATCTCTACATTAGAAAAACTTTAAAGGCTGACAACAAAGAGGTAGAAATATTTGTAACATGTATGTTGATAAAGGGCAAATCTCTCTCTCTATATAAAGTGTTCTTAAAAATCAATGATAGAAAAAAGTGCTAACCCCAACAGAAAATGGCCAAATAATATTTTTTTAAAAAGAATTCACAGAAGAAATACAACTTGTAATAGAAAAAAAATATTTAGCTTCATTGATAAAATAAATGCAAATTAGAATAGTGACGTTATTTTTTGCCTTGCATATTTTCAAAAAATATGATGCCTTTTGTGGGCAAGTATGGAATGGAAAGCCTCATAACTCAGTAGCAGAAATGTAAGTTGGCGTTGCCTTGTCAAAGACATTTGACAACGCTTATAAAATTTGGTATAATATATCTGTATAATTTAAACCAGTAGTTCTACTGCTTGGAATTTATTCTAAGAAAATAATCATTATTTTGAATACAGATTAAGTACAGTGATGTTCATCCCAACATCAACTTTAATGGCATAAATTTGGAATCAACAACAGAGAGACGGTTAATTACATACAGTAGAATATTTTACAATTATTAAAATTAGTATTTTTAAATGTGGGCAAATTGCTCTTCAAGTAATGTTAATGTTAAATGAAAAATAGCAATATACAGAGCTATGTAAAAAAGTATAACAGTTCCATAAAAAACAACAATCACCCCCACAACAACTATTAAACATGTACACGCATACACATATATAAAAATAGACACCTCTTTATATTGGAAATAAATACCCCATCTCATTGATAGCAGTTATCTTTGGGTAATATTTTCTCCTTTAGATAGTTCTGAATTTTCCAGATTTTCAAGAATAGATATATATTGCTTTTTAATTAGGAAAGAAGTACAATGATTACGAATAAGATGTTTTCACATAGATTAAACAGGTTATTATGGCATGGTGAGAATTTGTTCATATGGCCCTAGGATTTTCTTCCTTCGGTTTATGAGTTAAAGTGCTGATGGTTGTGAACTAGTTTGCTAAGTGATAGGAAGCAGCTTTGAAACTTGAAGTATTCTAAATCTTAAGGGTTTACAATGAAGAAAATACTTGGGCAAATAGTGTCAATAAGCCTGATATATATTGCTAACTTGTCACCAGTTCGGTTAACATCTGTGTGAGGATAACTTTGTTATTCCTTAACTTTGTTATTCCTCCCCCATTTATTACAGTCTCCCATCCCACCCTTTGCCAAGCCCATACAAGTAGTTCCGTGTTGCAGTAATAAGCACTAGGCCCATTTGACTATTTCTCTCTCACTCTAACCTCCTTCCAGAACCTAAATGTTATATTTTATTTATTGTTGTGAATATGTTAATGGGATTTCCCTAAATAAGGAGAGGCATCTTCCTGGTTTTAGAGTCATGGTCTCTTTAATTACAGTGGAGTTTTCATATTACATCTAGAGTGGAAATCTTAGTTAATTCAAGCTTATTTTGCATCTCCTGTTTATCATTGTACTGGTATTAGGGGTATAGCAAAGAATGGACCATGATTTTTGCCATTCTGTAGTTCCCAGTGGAGACTTTTATAGGCAGGAGAGAATGGTATAGTATAGTATAGGCAGGAGAGAATGGTATAGTAATTGAAAGAATGAGCTACTTTATGGGTTTAAATGCCTGCTTTATTGTTTATCAGCTTGTTATTTAACCTCTCAGCATCCTCATCTCTAAAGTAGAAATAACAGTGCTTCCTTCCATCACTCTCTATTTGCTTATATCTTTCCCTTTTCTTCATTGAACTTGTCACTTCTAAGGCATTATGGTTTTGTTCATTTATTTACAATAATGTAAAATCCTGGTTCACTCATGTATTTCCAGCGTCTAGCATAGGATCTACTACGTAATAGCTCTCAGTAAATTGTTGTTCCTTCTCCTGGGAGCATTATTTCTACATGTTTGCACATAGCTTATCCTCATGCTTTAGTTAGTCCCCTGCCCAAGTATCACCTCTGTGGAGGGGCCTTGCTAGACAACCTCATCTATAAAATAGCATCCTCCATTATTCTCTATTTATCTTGCCTTATTTGTCTCCATTAACGCTTAACACTACTGATGTTATATATCTGTCTGTTTTCTTGCTTATTGTCTATATTTTCCACTAGAATATAAGATCTCTGAGTGCTAGGACTTTTTTTGTTTACTCCTTGATCCTCAATTTCTCGCCAGGCACATTAGGCTCTCAAATGTTTTGTTGAATGAATAAGTGCATAAAAGTGCTGAATATATGGATGCATAGGTAAAGGGATATTGCTTACTTTATAGGGTTGCTATCAGTGAAATGAAAAAATTCACGTGTTGTACTTCCATAATGACTGATACAAGTAGATGTTTAATAAATGCTAGCCATAATGTAATTCTGCTCCGAATTTCTAATTCTTACAATAAATTTGCAAAAGTAGTATTTTTTTTTCTTTTTTTTTTTTTACTATTTTATAGATAAGAAAATTGAGGCTCAAGATTTGTTCAAGGTATAGTAATTGCTGGCTAGTAAGGGCCAAACTTTAATCTGGGATTCAAACTTTAATCTGCCTTTTTCTTCAGCTATGGCTCTTTTCACTGCTGTGTTACTCTCAAAAAAATTTAAAGGAGGCTCTTGGGGACGGTAACATTTGAACTGGCTTTGAAAGATGAATAGGAATTTGCTTGGCATAACAGTGAGGGGAGGGGTGTTCTAAGCAGAGGGAACACCATGAGCAATGACAGAAACCATGGTTATGCAGGTACACATATGGGAACTAGCTCTGGACTCTGAAGAGCAGCAGCAGAATTTTTATGATTGGGGTGGAATGGACACTGTGGCTCAGCCTTGTGAGTAGATTTTACAAGTTCAATGGGTATGTCTCTGGCACACATGCAATAGACCTGAGCTGTCCAAAATGGTAGCCAGTGGACACCTGTGGCCATTTAAATATAAATTAATTAAGATTAAAGTAAAATATTAATTCTCCAGATGCACTAGCTGCATTACAGGTGCTCAAGAGCCACAGGTGGCCAGTGACTGCTATATTGGATAGTGCAGATATGGAACATATCTATTGCAGAAAGTTCTGTTGCACAGCATTGTTTTACACAGTTAACACATGATTGGATAGAGGACTTGAGCAGAACCTTTACATAGAAGAAGAGAGTAGTGAATTAAAAAGAGCCTACATTTCCCAAACTACAAATGTTTTTAAAAACAGAGTGGGGGGCTTCCCTGGTGGCGCAGTGGTTGACAGTCTGCCTGCCGGTGCAAGGGACACGGGTTCGAGCCCTGGTCTGGGAGGATCCCACATGCCGCGGAGCGACTAGGCCCGTGAGCCACAATTGCTGAGCCTGCGCGTCTGGAGCCTGTGCTCCGCAACAAGAGAGGCCGCGATAATGAGAGGCCCGCGCACCGCGATGAGGAGTGGCCCCCGCTTGCCGCAGCTGGAGAAAGCCCTCGCGCAGAAACGAAGACCCAACACACCCAAAAATAAATAAATAAATTAATTAATTTAAAAAAAAACAAAACAAAAAAAACAGAGTGGGGAGCAGTTTTTGGAAATTCTACACTAATCAAGCTTAAAAAGGTCAGTTAGACTGGTTTTTCTCTGTAGATGAAAACTTCAATTTATTTGGATTGGATAGAGATACAAAGCCAAAAGCTTTAGGAGTATTGGGACATCACTACATGGACATAGATTAAAAATTATCTAATGTGCCTCTCTACCCTGCCCCATTAGCCTGGCATGCCAAAACAAATGGAGTCAGAAACTTGGAATAGCCAATCCCTGATCTAGGCTCTGAACCATTACTCATTAGGTAAAGAATTGACTTTACTTAATATGGATCTATCATCATCTTCATATTTACCGAAGTTTATGTCCTGTCTCTTCTCACTTTATGAAAACTTCACATAAATCCTCAAAATATCCCTGTGAGGTTGGCTCTGTTTCTTCAGGTACAGAAATAAGAGTGCAGACGGACTTGTCCAATATCATATAACCAGGAGGTGGTAGAGCCAGTATGCAGTCTCACATTTTCTGACTCATAAGTCATGTGCTCCTCAAACCACCTTTACAATGAGGATACATCGCTTTAACCTGGATAAAAAGGAATGTAAAACTCTTATGACCAAAATGAGAAGAGCTCAGATGAAAAGTAGGATGAGAGGCTTTAAAGAAGTGACTGTTTGGGCAGCAACAGATTGATCCTCAAAATCACTGAAAGTCACCAAAGTCCTCTCCTTTAGAGTAGTAAGAGAGTAGCAGGAGGAAAGCAGTCTGCTAAAACTTGGTAATTAACTTGATTTGCTATACTGAGGAGCAGCTGGGTGAGAGAGCATGTTTGATGCTGGGAGTCTAATGAAGTATTACAGGTAAAAGAAGACCTGTGCTTGGACTTTGTAGAAAGAGATTTAAGGGAGGTGGATTAAAGTACATTTTGAAGAACGAATAGACAACATTTGGCATAAGTATCATTATTCTAACAGTCAGGCTTAAAATGTTGGTCTTCCCAAAATTCTACTCAAGATTGATTGTGTCATCCTCTGGACTATGATAATATGTTGTTTATACATATATTACAGTATTGATTATGATCAAACTTCATTTTCATCATTTTTGAATGCCTTGTACAAAGTAGGTTCTCTGTAAATGTTTGCTGGACTGAAACTAATCATCTTTGACCATGCTTTCTATCTTATTCTCAGACTTAAGAAATTACCAGTTTGTGACAATTTTTAGGCTCCCTCTATCTATTTATCTGTTTCTATGCCCACTTCTACTTTCCTTCCCACCACTTTAGCTCAGGCACCAGCCACCTATTTTGTGGACAATTGAATAGTTTCTTAATTTTATTTTGTTTTTCCTTCAGTCTTTCAACCTTCTAATCCGACCTGTACAAGATATCTAGATTACTCTTCTTCAGAGATTGCTGTTACCATTCCACTTTAATTCAGTGGCTTCCCATGATCTATGCATTAAGTGCAAATCCTTAACTTGATATTCAAACATTTTTATATTTAATTGGAACATACCTTTCCACAGCACTAGGGAAAGTTTTAAAGGAAGTAAGTTCTTAAGAATTGCTTACTGATGTGTTTAGATGGCTTTGAGGTTCAAAAGATTTTAAAGACTAAAACAACGTAACAAATGTCTTGAAAACAATAGAAATCGATATATAATTAATTGCTTGGCCATGTGATTATTCCATAGATGCGTAGAAGTTCAGGGAAAAAGGTCATTGAAACCTTGGGTCATCAGACCTACAGCTTCATTGGAGAAGCTGAGAGTTGTTTGGGATCCTGAATCATTTATTCATTTTATTTATTCAGACCAAATTTCTCCCTGCTTTTCTAACAAATATGTAAGGTTTTAGAGTAATGGGCTCGGTTTTGTCAGTATAAAAATATTTCCTTTGTCAGAAGAATTCAGATGCTTATAAATAGATACTTGTGCTTAAATGTCATTATTTTAAATGTTATAGGATCCCTTCCCAGAACTTTGAAAATGTATATACCTGAGCTATTTCTTCTCATCAGCTTCTACTGTGGACAGTTAGTTTGAAGTCATATTGGAATAATTTGAGGAAAAGTAGAATTTGGCAGATATAGCATTTGAGTATCTATCATAAAATTGAGGTTTCAAACAGGATATAGCATTGTTTAAGCTCAAGTTATAATAAATAGAATTTGTCAGTTGTGTAGTAATATAGGCTCAAAAGTGCTATTTTTATGGGTGATAGTTTTTTTCTGTATGGTTAGCTGCTCTGTTTTGTTTGTACTCAATACAAAGAAATTTATATTTCTTTGTCTTTTGGATGATCTTTTGGTGAAAGAAATGTAGAGTGTTAAACACAATAATAAAAATATCAGATGCCGTGAAATAACACTTCTAATTTTCCAGGGATTTTCAAAAATGGAAGGGTGTAAATTGGCTGTACCTTTTTGGTGATTGGTTTGGTTACTTTTCTTGATGACTGTTTTAACTAATTAATTCAGCAAGATAAATTGTTTCTATTATCATGACATGGCCAACACCTTAGTTACTAGTGTTCAGCTATCTATTCTTAGTCTGTAAAAAGGGCTGTCTTTGAACCTATACTTACTGCTTTTTATTTACTTAAACTTTATTTACTTTCGCATTCCTAAGCAAAATGAATAAAACTTTTTATACATGTGATTTCATTTCCTCACTCCAGTACTCATTCCAGTTTCTATGGGCCTTTTGATTTATAGGCACTTAAAAATCTTTCCCCTTCCAATTTGAATTTAAGTAATCAGCTTCTTCCTAATTTGGAACTTCAACTTGAAAATTAGTGTGTTTGATTTGGCATTAGATTGGGCATTTTAGATGAGATCAGATAACTTTGGTTTTAGGTGATCACAGAAGTATTTGTCAAGCAGTATCTTTGTAGCTTTGAAGAAACTGGAAAACAACTTTTCTACTAAGATTATGATTCTCTTTAACAGTCACTTTAACTGCAGTTGGGTCCTGGTTGTACCAATTCCAGTTTAAACAACTGGACCTTGAACCTGTTTTCATTCTGATTAAGAAGTTTATTTATATGTTTGGGAATACAGAGGCACAACCTGTTAACAGTTGTAAATTTGGTTGATTAAGCTCTGTGTAGACAAATTTACTAGGGAGAACTGTTCCCTAAAAATTCCAGTTCACTTACATGTGAAGGTAGTCTGGCTATTTCTCACCAGTTTCCATCATTTCCTGCCAAGAATAATAAACATTTTCTTGTAAAGGATTGACACTAGAGGTTAGAAGTATTCAGTGTTTTATCAGTCACACTGGGCTATCTCAATAAACAAACAAAGAGATATCCATGTAGATGCCTGGAAAAGCAGTTAGACCCTAGAGAGATCATTTCTTTCAGACAGTCTTCCAGACCTTTTCAGTGTTGGTGAATGTCAATTATGAATAGACATTTATTATAATGGAAATTATGGATGTTTGGAGCTACATTTTCACTTACCAACAGTTCATGGAAGCTTGTGGTTTCAGTGGATAATAGTAGGCTGGAGCCAGAAACGATGTTTTCTTAATTCAGTATAACTGTAGATGCCATTATAAGTATTATAATAAAAATGGGTTTATTAATTTAAACTTCTAGTATTCAACATTTCCCTATAGTGGTCTGTCGGGCAAACTATGGCCCAAGGGCCAGCCCACAGAATGTTTTTGTGGTGAGCACAGTCTAAGAATGGTTTTACATTTTTAAAGGGCTATAACAAACAAACGAAGAATATGCAGCAGAGACTACATATAACCTTCAGAGACTAAAATGTTCATCTGGCCCTTTAAGAAAAAGTTTGCCAACTCCTACTAGTATAGATTAGCAATAGTCATGGTGATGATCCATTACAAGGATCCAAAAAGTGCCATCGGAATCAACAAAGCGAGATGAAAGTATGGAAAATATGTTTTCCATAGTTTTAGTTCTAGGGTATTTTATTTCTGATTTGCATGTGGTATGTAAAATAGAGATAATACCAGTAGCCTTCTAGGGCCGTTAGGAGCATTGACTCATGGCTCCTTGCAGTGCCTCACACATGGAAGAAAACTGTTATCTATCAATGTTGTTATAATACTGTGTTGAATGCCTGACAGTTGTTTCTGCTTTGTTTTATGAGTCTCTGTTCTGTTTTATCTGGGCCCTGTTTGCATTATATTTAATTTTATAAGCCACTTTAAAATCTTTTTGATTTTAGTTGAAATGCAAATCTTAAGTGTAGCGGTTTTATTGTTCCTGGTCCTATGGCTGTGTAACAAATTACCCCAAAATTTAGTGGTGTGAAAAAATAGGTTATTATGCTCACAGATTCTGTGGATCAGGAGTTTGGACAGGGCACAGCAGGATGGCTTCTCTCTTTGTTCCACAATGTCTGAAGCTGGAAAACTTCAAAGGCTGGGAACTGGAATCATCTGAAGACTCATTCATTCTGGCAGTTGTTGCTGGCTGTTGGCTAGGAAGGCTCCAATTCCTCTCCATATGGGTCTCTGCTTGTGATCTCTCCAAATGGATTAGTTTGGCCTTCTTTAAGTGTGCTATCTGGGTTCCCCAGAGCATGCATTCCAAAAAGAGAGAGCCAGGCAGAAGCTGTATCCTTTCTATGACATAGCCTTGGGAATTACAGAACATCATTTCTTTCCTTCTTTGATGTTCAGAACAGTCACAAGTCTACCAAGTTCAAGGGGAGAAAAAAGACTCCACCTTTTGATAGGGAGTGGCAGGGTTCTGGAAGAGCATGTGGGACCAGAAAAAAGGCTGAGGACATTTTTGGAAATACAATTTACTATAATTATATCATTTTATTTATTTAACAATCACTTATATAGGATTTAATCAATATGCCAGACACTAAGTACTTTACAAATATTAATTCATATAATTCATAATAGTCTTATTTTACAGATGAAGAAACTGAATCAGAATATTGGATTAACTGGAATACAACATTCTCTGACCTTGATGGATAATAAAGAAGTTACTGTGGTTTTTTTAAAATTTGCATAGTATTATTTATTTAAAGATTTAAAAATATTTCAAATGCACACTTCTATTTCTTGCATTAGAATGCATTTAAGAGAAGCATAGTTTCTAGTAGGTAATTTCTTAAATGAGTGCAGTGGTCAAGCCTCCAAGATTCCATCCTTACATATTCTTAGAGCTGGGCTATGGTAAATAAGTTGGGATTTCTTCATGAAGCAGGTTTCAAATGAATAAGTATGAATAATACTCTGACAACAATCGTGTACTAACTTACCAAACTTGAATGATAGATTGATTCTGTGTCCTTTTATGAAAATCAATACAATATCTTGGTCTAGGTGTGATAATCTTACCTAATTGCTATCTTTACCTTCACTGCTGTTGAAATCACACCCTTTTGTTGGTAAGGTCAGTGACCTTTCAGTCTCCATTGTCATGAAGGCGTTTTATCAGGGAGAAAGAGTCCTCCTTCCCTTTTTCTTTTTTCCATTAACACTATGAGTGTTTGTTGGACATATTTCAAGCCCTTGGGTTTTTTTGTTTTGTGTGGTTTTTTGTGTTTTTTTTTAACATCTGTTGATAGATTTTTGCCTTGGAGATTTAACAGTCTCTGACCAAGTTGTTTATAGCTTTTCAGTCTTTTTTGTCCCTCAGAATTCAGTAGTGATGTTTTAAAGGTGGGCCAAAGTGACTTTCACCCTGGTTCATTTGTGACACAGTTAACACTATATCTCCTAGTCTCTCCACACACACACACACACACACACACACACACGCACGCATATGTATATCAAGTATAAAGTATGCAGATAAGAAAAGGTTAGCTTTGTTAGATTATCAAAACTCAAATGAAGTGTCTAACATTTTGGGGGGAATATTTAAATTTCTTTCTAATTGGAAAATTTGGGGTGTTCTTTTAAAACAGATATTTGATTAGGAGTACGTGTAGAAATTTGCATATCAAAACTTGCCAAATCTAAGACTCACTTATTTTATTTTTTTAAATTTAGAGAGCTAAGAGAGAGACCAGTACTACTCTGAATATGAATGAACTGATGACATTGAGTGGAATATGTAATATAGAAGCATGCATTATTTATTTATTTATTTATTTAGACTTTGAAGTAGTAAGAATGAATGCAAAAAGGAGCTGTCCTGTTGTTCATTCATTAATCTGAGATGTGGTATGCTGTAGTGGCAAAAAACAGGGGCTCTAGACTTAGACTGACTGCATTTATATTCTAGCTCTTCTGCCATCTGCGTGATCTTCGTGATTCCGTTTCATTGTATGTGTAATGGCTGAGTTCTCTCATTGGTCAAGACAGAACCTACCTCATAGTGTTGTAGTGAAAATTAAATGATTTAATATATGTAAAGTGCTTAGGACAGTGCTTAGCACATTGTAAACTCATAAATGTCAGCTCTTATTCATTAATCCATTCTTTCACTCACTCACTCATTAAAGAAACATTTATTGAACATCTACTATGATGGGGATAAAAAGATAAAGGAAGCTCTGCTCTGAAGGTATGAGTAGTATAGTGGAGCAGAGGTATATAATAGTCATTATAACATAGGATGAGGGGAGTGATATGTTATAAAGCAGTTATATAAAAGTGCTCTGAAAAGGAAGAGGATGGAGTTTTTGATAGCCTTAATCATTTTACTTTTCTATGGCACTATTTATTCATCTGAAAATGTTCTCTTTTGTGGACCTTTTAAAATTCTTCAGGACATAATCTCTCCTTTCTTTGCATCCCTGTATCATTTTTATCTCATGGTATTTATCATTTTTTACTTGAAGACTTCAACATTTCTGTATCACCGACAGCCACTCAACACAGTACTCTTCAAAAATACTTTATAAACATTTACCAAGTGGCTCAAGTAGTAAAACGGATTAAAATGCTTAGATGTCAGTCTCTGCTCCCATCTTTTTGAGGGCTTTTAAAATGTGTAGATAGGTTGAAAAATACACAGTTTGAGGGTGAAATAAATAAGATACATGTATAGCTCACCATCTGAATTATCAGGCTAATTCTCTGGATTCTCTAGGAGGGTAAAAAGCCCCATTTGTACCATTTTCCAATTTCCATGGTATGAATACTCCCACTATGGCCAAATGCATGCTACAACATGACATCACTGAATGTTGACGGAAGAGATGTGCAGTAGAATACCATTATATAGTAGTGTCCCCACAATATAGATACAGTAGATGTTAACAACTCTGAGCCAGGATAGTAGCAAAATGTAGTAACACAATGAAAAATGATGAATTTTGAGTATTTGTTTTATTTAAAATTTATTTAATTATACATTTACAAAATTTAATTTTTAATGATCTCTGTATTTAACAACTGGCTTAGGAAATTCCTGAAAGTTTAGCAATAAGCACTTGTGAACTCTACCACATCTCTTTACCCAGGCCCTGCTATTTACTGATTGTATGACTTTGGCTCGTAATTTCACTGCTAGAATTTAGGCTAAGGAAATTATCTGTGAATTGGAAAGAACACAAAGATATTTATCTTGGCATTATTAGCATAACAAAAAGCAACCTAATTGTTTAAAGTGAATTGTGGTTAAGAAAATTTATTGGAATGTTTCCTAGAATTAAAAGCGACTTATGTTGTTGGTTTAATAACAACATAGAAAAATGCCATATGTTGAAGTGAAAAAGAAAAAAATGCTGAATATCTAATCTATATAGAATTATCAAAATTTTTTAAAAATATAAAAATATGTTAATTAGAAGGAACTGTTAGTGGTGAGGACATGGCTGTGTTCTTTATCCTTTTCTTCATTTTACAAATTTCCAGTAATGAGCATATTTTATATTTATAATGAAAACATAGTATCATCTTTGTCACAAAACCAAATTCTAAATAATACCTCTAATTTTGTGTTGAATTAAAAGCATTATCAAGATACATCTTTCCAGATTTAGACATTAAATATTTTTTCTAACAACCAATAGAACATACAAATTGAATTAGGTTTTTATAGATCAATACTGGATTTGTTTTTCCCCCTGGATTTCATGTACAGGTTATCATAGATTTCCATGGAAGATTTTGAATTTTTGTAAAAGTATCCTACGTTAAAAGCGTTAACTTCGGAATTACCGATTTAGAAAGGCTGCTTAGTAGTTAAGTAGCTAACTATCACTTTAAGAAAGTTGAAGACATATTGTTCCAAAATGATGCTGGCTTCTGTGTCCCACATTCCTGTCTAATCTATGCATTGTTAAAAATTTATTTGACCATTTATAGCTCTTCTTTTGTGAAAGAATTTCTCAGACTTTTTCAAATTATCTTTAAATAAAAGCAGATAATCTAATTTCACACACTTCCAGAAAATGGTTTTAACTATTTTCCCTGTCCCTTTTTAGTCAATGACTGGTTAACTATAGTAGACAATTTAGAAAAGCTAAGCTTCTGTGTGATTTTTTTCTCCTAAAGATGAAGATGTGATGAAGCAAATCACCTGTGGCATACCTTGTAGCAGGAAAATGCTTTTTTGGTGACTTTTAAAGGTACCAATTTAAATGTCAAAGCAAGTTCTATTAAGATTTTACCTTTGTTCCAAGGTTGTAATGTCTCTTACCACTTTATTTACTTGGTTTGGATGGGTTTCAACAAGGATTTGGTTTAATGTAATTCTCTATATTTTTATGGGGGAGAAATTGAAGCGTTTCATGATCTCTTGAACTCTCCCTCCTAGGAACTCCTAGTACTTCTTATTATTTCTGTGTTTGTGTCATGTGCTAACCTTATTAACCTTTTGAATTACTCAGCTTTTTATTTGTCTGGATTGTCTTTCTAAAATACCATAAACTCCTTGATGCAGAGATGTGTGGGCCATGGGGTATGATAGGTAATGAACTTTAGAGTAAGTAAATCTGACTTTTCACTTCCCAGCTATGGGACCTTGGGTAATTATTCTTTGGGCCTCAGGCGTCTTATCACCAAAGTGAATATAATGATCTCTAGTTTGTGGGGTTACTGAGGGGGTTAGCGGTAAAGTATGTAATGTTCCTGGCATATAGTAGGTATTCAATAAATTAGTTATCAGGTAATCAGTAACAACTGAGTGAATGACTGTATATTAGTCTGCTTGGGCTGCTATAACAAAACACCATAGATCAGGTGCTTAAACATGAGAAATTAATTTTCTCACAGTTCTGGAGGCTCAAAAGTTGAAGATCAAGGTGCCGGCCAATTCAGTTCCTTTTCCTGGATTGCATGTGGCCTCACATGGTTAGGGCTGGGGGTAGAAAGAGAGGGGGGGGGGGAAGAAGCAAACTCTTTGAGTGCACCCCTTCCCTTCAAGGGCACTTCTGGGAAGTTGCACATAGCACTTCCTCTTTGGCTAAAATTTAGTCACATGGCCATAACTCCAGGAGCAACAACCAGGAAATATTGTCTTTTGGTTGGACATCAGTGTACCCAGCTAAGAATTGGGGTTCTTATTACTAGGAAGAAGGGAGAAAATGGGCAGCGGGGGATAATTAGCTTTCTATACTGCAGTAATCATTTTTATTTTCAAGTATTGTTCTGTTTATTAGGCAACTGATAATGCATTGACTTTTTAAAAAATATGTAGTCCTAAATTCTAAAAATATGTATTTCTAAAAGATACATAGAAAATTTGAGTTGCTTGAGATCACTCATGGAATATACTTTAGTTACTAGTCCGGATCTAAAGAAGGTAATGAGCATCGCCTCTAATCCTGTTTTTCTTTTCTTTTTTAATGTTTGAACTTTAATGTCTTTTAAAGAATCATTAAAAATTACTTTAAAAAAGTACAGTAGAGATACAGTTCCTTTTAGAAAAAAATCAGAAAATATAGAGGACTAAAACATAGAAAACATAGAAAAGAAAACCACCTATAATTGCACTATCCGCTATTAACATTTTTAGAGTGTATCCATTCAGACTTTTTCTGTGTTCATATGTAAAAATTCATTGTTTTACGTGACGTGTACAGAATTTAAGTTTGGGAAGATGAAAAAGTTCGGGAGATGGATGGTAACAATGGTTGCACAACAGTGTGAGTGTATTTAATGTCACTGAACTGTACACTTGAAAATGGTTAAATGGTAAGTTTTATGTTATGCATATTTTACCGCAATAAAAAAAAACATTTATTGTTTGCATAAATGAGCTCGTACTCAATATCTTATTTTATAACCTACTTTTTATGTTCAACAATGAAAAAGAACACCTTTCCATATAAGTAAGTATATTTTTGCCCTGTGAATCTTGTGGCTGAGTATTTATTTTATCCTTTGGATAACACCACCTTTTATTGAGGGCAGTGTTAAGGAAATAAAAAGGAGTGTTAGCCCTTTCCTTTTTAAGTGGATTCACAGAGAGCTTTGTGATGCATGGCAGAGGACTTGGGGAAATAACCAGATGGTGGAAACTGAAAACCTCCCCTGGGTCCTTAAACTGTGTCTGCCTTGTTCAAATGACTCTCTAAATAAACTGCTTTACTGTTCTGATGTCAACATGGCAGCTTTGCTTTCTTTTTTTTCCAAGTATAAATTTTTTTTTTAATTGTCTAAAAGGATGTTTATTCCGGACTAGTGGTTTTCTTGGATTTCTGCCCTACTATGTTAATGTCATATTAGAGGAATCAGGGCAAAAGAGAAACATAGATGGAGAATATTGCACCCTGAGAATTGGTTCCTTCACACAAGGATCAGATGCCAGTGATGGCAGGCATGTCTGAAATTTCAGCATTGGTAAGCCACTCTTAGGAAGGTTCCTCCTGACTTGAGGTCTGGGTCTCTCCTGAGATGCTATTTTTTCTACACCTCTTTTGAGAGGATACCCATCATTTTCCCACACTTTCACACTCACAGGGTCATTGTCTTCCTAAGCTCCCCCTACCTCTTTTAGACCACCATTTCCTCATCTGCTCTAAAATACTCTGCTTCTTTGAGGATGCTTTTGCTACTCAGCTAAACCAACTCGTATTTCTTTTCTGGGCTATCATTGTCCCCCAGTCCCTCTACTTTACTCTCCATCTTCTTGTATTTGTACCTCCATTTCTCCCATTATTCTTCTTCCAATTCCTTTGTCTCTTCATCTTTTTTTAAAATCACATCTTTGATACCTTTTTCTTTCTCTCTTCTGAAATTCAGATGTTTTCCTCTCTGGCCATAATTTCCTTATCTTTCCAGCTAATCCACCACATCTTCAGCCTTATAAGGACTTGCAATTATATGGGATGCATTCTTCACTCTCCTTTCTCTTCACTTCAGGGTCCATGGACCATAACTCTAACTTATCTCTTGTCAGCTTACTGAACTCCTGGGCCCCATTATCAGTCATGTCTGCTTGGTATATTCCTAACTGTGGGTGACTCTGAGCTTTTTCTGCCATTGCTCCTGAGCTGCTGAGTTCAGTTGGAGAAAAATATAGAGTGAGGCAGATTAATGTCTCCATAAATACAGGGCCCTCACCTCATCTGTCCTCTCAGCATTACCCAGCAAACTTGTGTCATTCCCTAAATAACTCTCTCCTCCATTCTCCATGACAATATACTTCACCTGGGGCTTCTCCTGCTGGTCCCAGCTTGTGTCCCCCTGAGCCCCTCATATAAAACAGTTCTCCCTAAGCTCTCTCAGCCCCATTACCCTGCTTAATTTCCTCCATTAGCATATCACAATGTGAAATTATCTTGTTTATTTTATGTGTTCCCCTGCTTAAATTTAAGGATCATATGAACTGGTAACTTCATCTCTTTTTTTACTACTATGACCCCGGTGCCTAGAATAGTACCCAATGCATTTTGTTCAATGAATGAAGGACAATTTCAATTATTTTCTACTCTTCTCAAACATCTTACTCATTCATTCTGTCTTGATCCTCAGCAAATGACTACTTCCAAGTCAATAGGAAAGATAGAAATCTTCCAATGGAAAACTCGTTCCTCATCTGCCATTAGAAGTAAACCTTTCACGCAGACGTAGAGAATGGACTTGAGGACACGGGGAGGGGGAAGGGTAAGCTGGGACGAAGTGAGAGAGTGGCATGGACATATATACACTACCAAATGTAAAACAGATCACTAGTGGGAAGCAGCCACATAGCACAGGGAGATCAGCTTGGTGCTTTGTGACCACCTAGAGGGGTGGGATAGGGAGGGTGGGAGGGAGACGCAAGAGGGAGGAGATATGGGGATATATGTATACGTATAGCTTGATTCACTTTGTTATACAGCAGAAACTAACACACCATTTTAAAGCAATTATACTCCAATAAAGATGTTAAAAATAATAATAATAAAAATAGAAATTAAAAAAAAGTAAAGCTTTCCACATGTTTTTTTTTTTTCCTTTGTCCCTTCTGTTATGAAAAAAGGTTTCCCTCATTTCCTAAAGTCCGGGGCCTATCCTTTTCCACCTTAGAGGGGTCTTGATTTTTCTTAATCCTGTCTCTCTCTTAAATCCTGTGTGTAGCATGGTGATTATGAGCATGGGCTTTGTAATCAGACATACTTGGATTCAAAGTTGAGGTCTGTTGCTGTGAAATTTTGGGCAAATTATATACTATCTCTCATCCTCAGTTTCCTTGTGTGTTAGTTGGGGATAATAATACCTATGTCATAGGGTTGTTGTGAAGATTGAAAGATTGAATATTTTTATTTTTAAAGTGCTATAAGCTTTG